>NW_012154596.1:88074-133409 GCF_000956105.1 Propithecus coquereli | reverse complement strand
AAAAAAAAAAAAAAAAATGAACATGTTTCTCAGACTTGGGCTAATGGCATTAATAAGTGGGAAGTAAAGTAAATTTAGAGAAGAGAAACCAGCACGAGCCCCGTGAGGAGGCTGATGCAGGCAACACCATGGGAGATAGGGTGGCCCAGACCACGGTGGACCCAGTGGAAGTAGTGAGAAGTGGTCACATGTTGTGTATATATGAAGTACTTGCTGTTAGATTGCTTGTAGAATGTGAGATTAAGATAATAGTCCAAGATTAGTCAAGTTTTTTGGTCTCTTCAAGTAAAAGTGTGAACTAGTTGGTCTGGGCTAGAGGAAGATTTAGGCATCAATAATATCAAAATAGCTTTGATTGTCGGGTTGTATAAGAAACAGATGTTGGACTGGAAGACTCAATATTTGTAAAATGTAATTAAGGTTAAATGAGGTCATAAAGTTAGGGCCCTAATCCAACAGGACCAATTCTTGGAAGGAGGAAAAGAGATACCGACATATGCACATGGATAAAGGCCATGTAAAGAGGGAGCAAGAAGGGTCCATCTAAAGGCCCAGGAGAGAAGCCTCAGGAGAAACCAAAGCTGCAGACACCTCACGTTGGACTTCCTGGTTCCAGAACTTTGAGAAAATAAATTTCGGGTGTTCAGGCTACCCAGTCTATGGTATTGTTTTATAGAAGCTCTCGTAGACAGAATACAAAAGGCTAAGCCTACATGTTTTCAAGATTTAATATAAGTCTAAATTAACCAAGATGGTCTAATATTGGTATAAAGACAAGAAAATTGGCAAATGAAACCTAATAGAGAATTCAGAAATAAACTTGCACATACATGGGCACCTGATTTTTGACAACGGTACAAAAGCAAATAAGCTGAGGAAGGGCAGGCTTTTCAACACATGGTACTGGAATAACTAGACAATCATTTCTAAATAAAATGAACTTGAATCCATACCACATACCACACAGAGAAATGAACTCAAAATGCATTAGATGTAAATGTAGAACCTAAAAATATAAAACATCTACAAGGTAGATATTTTTAATATCTTCAAATTAATCACAGCCCAAATGTCCATTAACAAGTAAATGGATAAGATGTATTATGTTTGTGTAATGTAATACAACACAGCAATAAAAAGAAATCAACTATTAAAACATAAAAAAACACAGATTAATCTCAAAATACTATTGATAATGAAATAAACAAGACCAAAAAGAGTATACACTATATACTACTTCTATTTTATAAAATTATTTTAAAAGACAAACTAATCTGTAACAATAGAAAGCAGGTCAGTGATTGTCAGGGCAGGGCAGGAAGGGAGGACTGAGAGGTGGAGATTATGAGGGACATTAGAAAATTTTGCAAGGCGATGGATATAGTTACTGTCTTGATCATAGTGATGGTTGGTTTCATAGGTGTTTACACATCAAATTATGTCAAACTTATTAAATTATACATTTTAAATTTGTACAGTTGACTGTATGTCAACTATACCATGATAAAAAATGGAAGAAAAACCATATGTGGATGTATCTTCTCTGCATATAATGTCCGTAATTAATAAAAAAACTGAAACTAATTGTACCAACAACAAGCACAATGTTCTGTATTGATTCTAAAAGCTAGAAAAAAGTCATCAAATAATATGTACTCAAGATTCCCAACATCTCCTCTTTTGCTTGGACAAAAATTTATGCTACAGACCATGTCCAACAGCTGTGAAGTAGTCCTGGGATCCAGACTTCTATCTGTTGTTAGGCTTAACATCACCTTCATCAGAGTCACATTCAAAACAATTGCATCAACATCGCATAGGAGCCACCGTGTAAATAAGACAGTAAGAGAAGCAGAACATCATTTAGTTCCTGAGAAGGAGCTGTTACTTCCTAGCACATGGTGGATACTTAATACATATTATAGAATAAATGAAGTAAAAATTCCTGCATCGAAGCTTTGATTTTTTTTTATTTTAAAATATTAAGGGGTTACAAAAGTTTTTGTTACATGGATACACTCTATAATGCTGGTCAGGTCTTTCAGTGAGCTTGGCTTCAGGATAATGTTCATTGTACCCAATAGGTAAGTTTTTATCCCTCACTCCACTCTCACCCTCCCCGCTTCTTGGTTTCCAATGTCCTTTACATCTCTTTGTGCCTGAGTCTGCCCATTGCTTAGCTCCCACATACATGTGGTGTTGGTTTTTCCATTCCTGAAATACTTTGCTTAGGATAATGGTTTCCAATTCTATCACTTGCTGCAAAAGATGTTATTTTACTCCTTTTCATGGCTGAGCAGAGCTCCATGCTATGTATATGTATGTGTATGTGTGTGTGTGTATGTGTACATATATCACATTTTTTTATCCACTCATGAATTGGTGAGCTCTCAGGTTGATTTAGCATCTTTGCAATTGTGAATTAGCTTTAATTTTTTATGACCAGAAAGAATAATAAAGAAAACTTTTAGTAGACCAGAAAAAAACAGTACTATACATATAATTAAAATTCTATTTAACATAGTATATTATAATTGGATACAAGAGACATGTTAAACTAGAAAAAAAATAAGAACTAGTTGTGTCATTTCGAGAAAAGCATTCAAAAATAAATTTATTTTGCAAATTTCAGCCAAATCTACATAATAACTGGCTCTGAAGGATTCAACTTTATTTGAATAAATTTTTGTAAATGTCCTTGTAACTACTGTGGACAAGATAGAGGCTCTGATTTTTACACGTTAATATAAGTAAAGTGTAGGAACACTGATGAATGTTCTGTTATGTAGTCTTCATTTTAGAATACAATTATAAAAAAGATGGTGTTCAAAGCAGATTTCTAAATTTTCCGTGTTATTTTTATTGTATTATTATAATACTCTTATCCTTGGTACCAGTATGATTCAAGTTGAACTTCAATGTTCAATGATCACTGATTTATTTGAAATATTTATCAAGCACATAACACTGACAAGTAATGTTCTAGATCACAGAGACACAGCAGTAACAACAAACACACTTCCACCCCTACAGAATTTACAGTCTGGCAGGAAAAGCTGAAAGACTACAGGGTGATACTGGGTGTCAATTAAAGAGGATAAATATAGAGAGATATAGCCCTAAAGATAGGAAAGACCTCTTTCAACAACTGTTTCTTCAAACTAAGACCTGAATATCAGTACATTTTATCAGCAAAGGAAGAAGGAGATCTAGGTACAGGAGAAGCATAGGAATGAGTGTGATGCATTTGAGGATCTAGAATAAGTAAGATACCACTCCAATGGCAACTGGGTGGTGGTTTAAAGCAACAAAATTTATTCTCAATTTTAACAGATAATTTTAGGCTCCAGAAATTGTTTAGAATTAATGAAATACTCAGCAATATAAATTGTGAAAGGATCATGAAAGTGACTATGGATTTTACTGTATTACATTCTAGAGAGGCTTTTTTTTATATCACAGTAAATATGTTACATGTGTTACACTTATCCAAATTTAGTACATACAAATGATACTATGTTGACATCTTACCTCCAATGAGTTCAGGAGGACACCATGCTTTCCAGATTCGATTTTCTGGTCATAAATTTTTTTATATCCTGAGGAAAAAGTATGCCATTACTTTGCAACAAATACAGAAATTATCATAAGTACTAGTGTGGAAGATGACTATATTTATAGGAATATGCAAAGTTATAGAATAAACATGGCATAAATTCCTGGGGAGCTTATTTTACTCTATAGCAAGCAACTTAAAGTGTTTTATATTAAAACAAATGCAACTGCATTACAGAGTAGATGTAAAATTTGCATAAACTTTTAAAACATTAGCATGTGGGGAGAGTTTCTGGGTATATTGAGTAAAATTATACTTCCATGCCTTTTCATTCTCTTGTCCTATAATGGCTGTAGGTGGTATATTAATGAATAAATTTGAAAACAGAAAGTGATCATTTTGAACTTGCTTGATTCCCATGGTAGTTGACTCTTACTCAGGACATCCTCTTCTCCATGTGAAAATGCTGGTTCCTGTGAGGTTTCCATGATGCAGACCTCAGTCTTCTTCAAAGCCATTATCAAACTCCAGCTACTGATTCCTTTAAAAAACAAATTGTACATGATAACTTACTTGGGATCGATTTCAAGTTCTAGGCAAGTTCAAATTCAGGAGGACTGATCACTGCAGAGGATTTTTTCTCCTGGCTGGTGCCATAATTTTGTCTTTCATAGGCTACTCCAAAAACTCTATGATGCTGGTCGATTGCAGTGAAGTGGAGCCCCCAGCCTGCCCACCCCCATACAGCCAGCCAACAACAGTGCTGACCTTGAGCATGGTGAGGTGGGGAGTGTGGTGGGACCCACCTTGCTGCTGTTCCCCTCCACCTGCTAAGTCTCTGTGCACCATGCAGGGGACTCTCCCTCACTGCCCAGCACCGCTGTCTAATTGGCTGGCAGCCCTGCATGCAGAACAGGCTGGTGAGGAGAGTGCTCTGCCAGGGTGGGTAGAGGCTGGGGCTGCCCCCTGCCTTTCCCCTGCTTTGGCATTTACCCAGCTCATATTGCCAGATGCTGCCAAATTTGTTCTCCACCACACAGGTAGAGTGGCTGAGGTCCAAGAGCTCCATGTTCTCCACAACCAGGCTCCACTGCTGGTGCCACAGCTGCGGGTGGTTGCTCAGGTGGGAGGACTGAACCACAGGCCCTGCCCCAGACCCCACACCCACCTCCTCCCAGGGACAAAGGCCCTGTCCCTGCAACCAGGCCCACCTTGATGCCATGATGTGTTTCCCTCCATGGAACTCCTTGCAGTTCTTCAGCAAAGAGATGACGGGAGTGGGGTTGTTGGTGATTGGGCAGCAGAAGCAAATGGTGTGGGTGGCCAGCATAGCCAGCAGCTTCATGTCCATCCACTGGGTCTGAGTCCAGCAAGGGCCCTGCTAGCAGATATGCACATGAAGGTGATAACAGGTGGGAGCAGAAGCCTATCTGACCTGACGCCCCCTTCCAAAGCTGCCCCTGCCCACCCCGATTCTGTTTCCCCTCTTCTGTGGGAACAGTGTTGGCCTTTCAAGGACCTCTGCTGGGGCTGGACCAAGCTCACAGAAGCCTCAACACCATGTCCCCCATCCCCACCCCAGGCATCCTCAGAACTAGGCCATATGTCCCCTCCCTTCTGCTCCTGCTGAGAGGTCCAGGGTGCCGAACCCTAGCTGGGGGCCTTCGGGGCATAAAGGTATCTCCCAAAGGAGCCCCCAATCACCCAGGGATGCACACTGGGGCAAGCCCCGAAGGGGGACCCAGCAGGCAGCCCAACTGGGTGGATGACCCAGGACAGGCCTTGGGAGCACTTTATCCGGGTGGGGGGTGGGAACTCAGCTACCTGCAGGGCCAGGAGCCTCACAGGCAGAATCTGAGACCTACACCACCCAGAGCTCAGGGCCTGGTGGGCACCTGTGAGGATAACATTCTGGAGATCCCACCTCCTCCCCATCCAGGTTTCCAGAGCTGACACCACCGCCCCCTCAGCCCAATTGGTTCTTTTCCTTCCTGGGAGCTGTGGTGGGAGATGCCTTCCTGCTGGGCTTTTGGGGAGGCTGGACTGTCACCTCCCAGGAAGCAAGTACTAGGGGCCCAGGACAGAAGATGGAAGCACCCCCTCCCCACGGTGACCTTGCTGACAGCCACCCACAGGGACACACCCAACTCTCAGAGGAGGATGCTGAGGCTCAGGTGGAAACACTGTGGACAGATGCTGAGAAAAGGTACTTCTTAGAGCCCTGAGCTGCCTCTCAGGCCTCCTGGGAGAGCCCAAAGACAGGGACAGAGAGAGCCCAGCAGGCTGTGACAGGGGCTGTTTCCCAGGACTGGAAGATCACAAGGGCTCAACACTGGTCACTGCCAGATGGTGCCTTCTGGAAGGCAAATCCCCAGTGACACTCACAGCCTGACCCCGCACAGGGCAGTAACATTGAACACTTGCCTGGGGCCACCAGGAGGGCAGGGGCAAGCAGAAACCCAGGGAGAGGGCACCAGAGTATGTGGTTGGAGGCAGGGCCAAGGGGGCAGCTGAGCTGGAACATTTCCATCTCCCCTGGGGTCTGCTCCCCTGGTTCCCGCAGCTCCACCTCCCTGGCTGGTTCCTCCCCATGCCCTTGCCTGTTCACCCCAGAGGACACAGGGGCTCAGTCTACACACCATCGGTACCCAAGTTGGAACTGTCCCCCCGGTATATCCCATGATGACCTTAATGTGCATGAATGCATCTCTCAGCTCCTCTAAAACTAGAAGCCCCGCCTCCCTGACTGGCTCCTCCACGGCTGGGCAAAGTCCACCTGCCACTGTCACAAGTCAAACCCCCAGGCGTTGTCCCCTGGCTGCGCTCTCACACCCACAGTTCATCTGCCAGAAAAGGAGCTGCCAGCTCCCCCTTTACAGCCCCTCAGCCACTTACTCTCCCACTGGGCTGGGGCAGTCACCTACAGGTGTCCTTAACCCCTTGGTCCATCTGTCTCATAGAAGCCACCTGAGCCATCATGCCCTGTTGTAGTCACCTGTGGTGGCCATCTCATCCAAGGCGGTGGCCAACTCACCCAGGGCCATCACAAAGTCCCCACAGGCCAGCTCTGGCCTCCTCACTGTTCCTGGGTTCCCCAGAGTTCTGTGCCTCAGTCTCCCCATCTGCAGCATGGGGAGGCCCCAGCCTGCCACCCAGAGTCTAGGCCCAGGCATCCAGAGACATCTCAATCTCTCAACGGCATAGATCTTCCTCTACCCTGAGGGTATACTGCGTGATCCCAGAGAGGTCATTCCCCGGGCTTTGGTGCCTGTTGAGGGCAGAGTGTGGTGGGTGGGAAGCAGGCCCCATCCCAGCCATCCCTGAGTGGCTGGAACCTGGTCTCACCTGTGTCTTTAGCCTTGTCCTCCCATCTCCTTCACCTCCTAAGGATGGAGACATGTAATGCAGGAGAGGGTGCAAGTGAATGGAAAATGTCCCTTTTCCCCCTTTGGGTCCCACAGTATCTGCTCCTGCCAAGACTTCACCCCCCACCCCGACCCCCACACGGTGCTGATCCTAACCAGGTGCCTCATGCCAAGAACAGCTCACTGAGGCAGCCCAAGGAGTGCTGTGTCCTGGAGGGGTCTTACTGGGTCTGGGAAGAATTTCCCAATCACAGAGCCTTTCTGATTTTGCCATTTAATACTGTCCCTGTGCCTCAGCTTCCCCCACTGTGGCATAAGGCAAAAATCCCAGCCTGAAGGCCAGGGGACCCAGAAAGCCCACAATGTTAGGTTAAATGGCTGCAGCATGCGAGAGTGGGGGGAGAGAGACAGTCCCTGCGCCAGGTCTCTTTCCTGGGGACTGATGTCCCTCAGGCCATGGCAAGGCCAGCATGCTGGGGAGGGCCATGTGTCCTGCGTGGGGAACTTTGCTCCCAGTTCCGGATCACCAGAGTTGAGGCACACGGGTGGGATGGAGGAGGAGAATGCTCCATCGTAAGGGCCTTGGGTCAACCCCAGAGACCAAGAAGCAAAGTCAAACTTGTGTCTGAAGCTGGCCACCCCAAGGGATTTGGGTTTTGGGGTGAGATCAGGGCCTGGGGTTAGGGAACAAAGCATTCTGGTTTTCAACAAGCATGAAATTCTTTGCAGTTCTCTGGGGTACAGGATATGTAGTCAGATATGAGATTTCAAAGAGCCTAAGAGGAGAGGGGCACCAGGAAGAGGCTCTGAAGCCAAGGGCGAAAGTCCAGCAGCCTTCCTGCCTCCCCACCTGTTCCCCACTTGGAGACTTTCATCAGTTTCTTAACAAAGTCAGAAGAAAGAGAGAGAGAGAGAGAGAGAGAAAGAGAGAGAGAGAGGAGAGATATCTGGAGGTCAGGCAGGCAGAGGGCTTATGGGATTATCAGTCTAATTATTGCCACAACCCTGACATTATAGGGCCTCTCAGACAGGTGAGGAAACTGAGGTTCCAGGAAGACACCCAGGGCCTGGGCGGGCAGCTGGCAGCCTGGAGCCCCGAAGGTCCCAGCAGACCCCCCAACCCCACCAGAGGTGGCTCCACTCGCGGCTCATTCCCGTGTAAATGTCGCAGGCCGGCAGGGCCGCTCGCCCTCCCCAGCCCGCTCGCTCACCTGCCATGGCCTCCCAGCGCGCTGCTGCCAGGTGGGGATGGCGGTGTCTGCGGCCCCCTCTCCCAGGATGGGAGCTTGCTGTCCCCAGGGAGCGGGCTCCTGGCAGCCGCCCTCCAGGCCACTCTTCTCTGCTTGGCAGCCTGCAGCCTGGCAGTGCGTGTGCCTGAGGGTGTCACCCGGAGCCCTGGCCTGGTTTGGCTGGGGCTTAGGGGCAGCACCTCGGGGACAGCGCGCCTGTGCAGTGTGAACCCAGCAGACCCTCCCCTCCCCTACTCCACGACCCCTCCCAGAAGAACTTCCCTGTCCGGCTGGACCTTGACAGCCAGCGGGCCCCACACCCCTGGGAAATCCGCCCTCTCGCCTCCGCCTGGACGTGCACGTGCATCCCCGGGGGCAGACCCCTGAGCCCACCAGGTCATGACAGCAGGGTGAAGGCAATGGCGGCACCAGAGGGTGTCACCTCGTCTTGCCAGTCTCTGGGAGGTGGGACAGGGGCCGGGCTTCAGCTGACTCACGCACACCCACCCTCGAAAGTCCACCCTCTGGCTTTGGCCCAAGCTGGCAGAGCGGGGCTGTGGACGCCACTCCCAGGCTGGTTTCCCAGCTATGATCTCTTTCTTAGGTGGTAGCCCTGTTCCAGATGCCACACAAATCGCTGCACTGGCTCTGGCTGCGATCTTCGCCGAGGGAGAGTAACAGGAACGTGGGCACTGGCCCCACGGTGCCACTCACACCCGGAGACTCCTCCCCACCCAGGAGCCTGTTCCGGTCCCCGACGCCTCTGCCCGCAGTTCCCCGGCCCTTCCCTTGTGCCACTGGGTCCTTCCTCACCTGCCGCTCTCCGCAGGACGCGCTGCTCGGTGTCCGGGGCTCCGAGGCGGTGCCGCCCACCACAACCACCGCCAGGCAGAGAGCGCCCATGGGGGACCACGGCGTCCTCAGGCGGTGGCGCCGGCAGGCTGCGGCCCACGCCAGCTGGGGCACCCGCAGGAGGAGGGCCGGGGAACTTCGGAATCTGCCGGGGTGGGGGCTGGGAGTGGGGAGGAGGAGGAGGAAGGCAGCTGGTCACCTGGGCTGCGGGAGCGCGCAGGGGCGGAAGCGGCCGTGGCCCGGCTCCTGCTCCCCGACTTCTCCACCTCCAGTCACCCCGCCAGTGCCGCCCAGGGCTCCCCGGACGCCTGGCGCCGGCCGCCGCCTCCCCGTCGCGGTCTCTCCCGGGCTGCTGCGGAGCCTCCCGGGCCGCGGTGGCCGAAAACTTTCTAGAACGGGAAGCCAGCGCCATGGCCGTGGCCGCCACAGGGACGCCTCCGGATCGGAGCTCGCCCGATGTCCCGGGATCTCTGCCCCGAGCCTGCCCAGATCTGGCTGCCACCGGTCCCAGCTCCCGCCGCGGTGATCCTACGAATTTGAAGATAGTGGGCAGGATGGGTCTGGGTGCAGTTAACAGGGAAGAGGCACACACCCCTTAGTGAACAAGGGGAAGCCTGTGGCAAACAGTCGTGATATCCAGGAGCCAGATCAGATGCCAATTTGATAGGCAGCCAATAAATGAAACAGACTCACCTTCACAGCTGGAAATGGAAAACAAAGACACAACTGATACGTTACAGCGTAAGACAGGAATGTCTACTAAGAACAAACCTGCTGCTTTACCCCAGAACTCTGTTCCTACAGACCAAGCAGACATTCTCATGGGGAAAACCACAATATGCTTCCACCACATACTGATGGTACAGTGTCCTTTTCTCTACTCTTTCACTTTTCTCTCTCTCATTTCTTTATTGTGCATAAAGTAGCTGGCGTAAGTACACAAGCATATCGCTAAATGACAGTGGTCTGTGTTGATGGGCATCCAGTGGAGACGGGGAGAGATATTGGTTCTGTGAAGAGACTCCCTTTTCCCATCAGTGGCTGCTGCCTCAGCTCTTATCTCTATATTCCAGGACCTTATTTTAATAACAGCCAAAAAAAAAAAATCCTCACATATACGTTCAATTGGAGAATTTTAATGTTTTTTATATATCACTGTAAAACCAAGACAATTTCATAACTTTTTTTCATGTGTAGCTCTTACACATAGGGCAAATCTGTCTTTACATAGGGATAAATGATACTTTAAAAAATGAATTCCAGATATTTTTCCCCTCAAATCAAGCACCTGATTGTTTAAATACACAATCCTATATAAAACAAAATAAATACATATATATAAGTATAAAAATGAAAACACAGACACAGAGTGAAGTTTCTCTCACTGCCAAGCATGTCAGTTGGACCTAAAAGGAGGAAGGAGAATTTCTGTCTTCAGGGGAGGTGAGTGTGTCTGTAAGGACAACAAGAGGGATCCTGGCGTGGTTACATTGTTCGGTATCTTGATTGTGTCAGTGTGGACGTCCTAGTTGTAATATTATGATTTTGCAAGATGGTCAGCCGTGGGGGGAACTGGGTAAAGGATACAAAGATCTGCCTGTGTTATTCCTCACAACTACATGTGAATCTATCATTAAAAATAAATAAATACTTACATACATACATGCAAGGTTAAATGCAAATGCCCCCTAAGTGAGGCCACTTCCCAGTTGTGAAAAACAGACCTGATTGAAAATGGCTGACACCCAGATCCCGTCATTCTGGCCTCATTCAGTCTCATGTCTGATCCATCTCCTGTCACTCAACTGGAGGGGGCAGGGCTTGGAGTCCTTATCCAATTAGGGGCACTAAAGTGAAAACTGTCCAACCAGGTGCACAGCCAGAGAAAAGGGGCAGGACCTTCCGCAATCTGAAGGGGCCTTTGCCTCTGTGCTCGCCAAACTCAGGATCTGGTCTGTGGTGCTCCATGCCTTTGGATCTGTGATGCCTAGGTGACTCTGTCACAGCCTCTGTTGCCCTGTGACATGCAGGTACTGGAAGGTTCCTAGGGAGGACACTGGACATACCGCAAATCAGAACATGGCCAGTGTGCTGGGTCAGGTGTTCTAAGACGTGGCGCCGAGGGGAGGGGGCTGGTTGGAACAGGCTCAACCCGCTGTGGTGGGACACTGGTCACCCCGCGGTCAGCTCCGGGGTCTGCAGACAGAATTCATTGCTGGCACAGCTGGACCCTTAGTCCCCTCTGGCTGCAGAGTGGGGCTGGGTTAGCAGCCCAGACTGGGAGTCCTGTTTCATCCCAGCACGGAGACTTTGGTCCCGGCCTAGAGCCCTCTGAGCAGCTCTGCGCCTGCAGCCCCGCATCTGCCCCAGATCATGCAGTGATAATGGGAGGGTCAGCAGAGGAGGATCCTGACTCGGTGGGGGAGGTTCAGGCGTGGGAGAAGCTGTGGTCCCTGGGACCCCAGGTCCCTCCTTTCTCCTTTCAGAAACAGACTGAGGCATTGATAAAATTTTAAAGAGTTTATTGGAGCAAACAGCAATGTATGAATCTGAAGGCCCCAGCCATGGTTTGTGGTTTGGGGTCTAATGGAGGAACTTGAAGGAAAGGCTTTTAGAAGGTGAATGAGGAAGCAAACCACATTAAGTACTTGATTGGTTACAGTTATAAAGTCACCTCTTTTGGACTATCCAGGTGAAAATGTCCTAGTTTTGTAATCAAAGGATAATTTGTGGTTCGTTCTTGGTTAAGCCTACATTTTGTTTCCCTGTAAATTAATGTTGGGATGCAGAAAATGATTCTTCAAAAATGTGAGTCTTAGGGATGCTGAGGGCTTTTGAAAATTGGAAAGCCTCAGAAATAAGCCTCAGAATCAAGGTCTCTCTAATTTTGTTTTGTTGCCTCCATCCCAAGTGCAGGGAGGGACCTGACATTTTCTTATCTGACAAACAAAGCTTCTTACCAAAAGAAGCACAATTGACTTCTGTCCCCTTCCTGTTACCTCATTATCTAGTGCAGAAAAGAATTGTATAACTATTCATTGTACATAATGTCATTTGATATGTGATAACTTCATTGTATATAATGTAGTTTGATATATGTATACATGTGAAATAATACAATCAAGTTAGCGAACATATCTATCAGCCTGAAATTGTTACATTTTTGTGTAGTGAGAACACTTAAGGTGTATTATCTTAGCAAATTTTAAGCACATAAAACATTATTTTAAACTATAGTTGTGATGTTGTACATCAGATCCCCAAAACATATTCATTTTATAAATGAAAGTTTGTACATTTTGAACAACATCTCAAGCTGGGCGTGGTGGCACATGCCTGTAGTCCCAGCTACTTGGGAGGCTGAGGCAGGAGGATCGCTTGAGCCCAGGAGTTTGAGGTTGCTGTGAGCTAGGCTGACGCCATGGCACTCACTCTAGCCCGGGCAAAAGAGTGAGACTCTGTCTCAAAAAAAAAAAAAAAAAAAAGAAATGAATAATGTCTCCCCATTTTACTCTCCTCCAGGCCCTGGCAACCATCTTTATTCTCTCTGATTCTGAGTTCAAACTTTTCAGATTCCCCTCATAAGTGAGAGCAGGTAGTAATTGTCTTTTTGTGCCTGACTTATTTCACGTAGCATAATGTTCTCAGGTCATTGAAATGGCAGGATTTTATTATTTTTTATGTCTGAACGATACTCTATTGTGTATATATGTCATATAATCTGTTAAGTGTCCACAAACATTGTGTGGTTTTCATATTTTGACAATTGTCAATAATGCTGTCATGACTATGGGGGCATAGGGATAGGTCTTCGAGATACTGATTTTATTTCCTTTGGTTATATACACAGAAGTGGGATTGCTGAATTATAAGGTAGTGTTATATTTTTATGTTTTAGATAACTTCCATATTAATTTTATGACTCTAGCAATTTATGACTAACCACAGTGTAGAGAATTTTATCTTCTTCATATCCTTGCCAACATTCATTATCCCTCTTCTATGTGATGTTAGTAGTCCTAACAGATGTCAAGTGATATGTCATCATGGTTTGATGCACATTTGCCTGATAATTGGTGAGGTTGAGCGAGCACCTTTTCATGTAACTGTCTGTCATTTGTATGTCTTTGTTGGAAAAATATCTATTCAGTCTTTTGCCTATTTTTCAGTCAGGTTATAATTATTGTTGCTTTTGCCTCTATTTTATGTAAGTTTGTTACATATTTAGGATATTAATCTTTTATCAGATATATAGTTTGCAAATATTTTCTCCCATCCCATAAGTTTTCTTATTTCATTGTTTTCTTTGCTGTGCAGAAGCTTTTTAGTTTGATGCAGTCCAACTCCTTTGTGTTTTCTTTTGTTGCCATACATCAGGTACCAATATTGAGGAGCTTTTTTATATGCTTTATTTTAAGATTTTAAAAGATTCATTTTTATATTTGTTTTTATTTTAAGTTAATTTTTGGGTAGGGTGTAAAGAATGGTCTAATTTTATTCTTCTGCTTGTAGGTATCCAGTTTTCCTAGAACCAAGTATTAAAGGGATTATACTTTCTTTATTTTGAATTCTTGGTGCCCTTGTCAAAGCTTAATGGACCTTATATACAAGGTTTTATTTCTGGCCTCTCTAGTCTATTCATTGTATTTTGTGTCAATTTTTATTCATGTGCCTTCATAGTTTTATTACTACAATCTTGAAATGTAGTTTGAAATCATAAAGTGTGATGCCTCCAGCTTTATTCTTTTTCTTCAAGATTGCTTTGGCTATTCAAATCTCTTGCAATTCCGTATGCATTTTAGATTGTATTTTCTATTATTGTTAAAAATGCCATTACAATTTGAGTAGGTAGGTCATTGAATCTATAGATTTATTTGGATAATATGACACTTTAACAATATTTATTTTTTAAATCCATAAACATGGGATATCTTTCAATTTTTTGTGTCTTTTTCCATTTCTTTCATCAATATTTTATATTTTTTGGTTTAAAGATTTTTCACTGCCTTAGTTACATTTATAGCTAAGAAAGTTATTATTTTGATACTATGGTATTAATAAATGAGATTGCTTTTTATCAGCTAGATTGTTGTTAGTGTATGAAAGCACAACTGGTATCTATATGCTAATTTTATATTCTGCTAATTTACTGTGTGCATTTATTAAACAATTTTTGGTGTATTATTTGTGGTTTTCTATATATAAGATCATGTCATCTATAAACAGCAATATTTTTACTTCTTTTTTTCAATTTGGTTGGTTTTATTTTTCATTTTCTTGCCTAATTGACTTCCAGTGCTATGTTCAAATAGAAGCATTAAATGAGGACATAATATAGCCTTGCACTGGTGTCTGTGAATTTCAAGAAGCAAACGTATCTTCCAGGTTTTATGAACAGGTTTCAGCATATAAACATACTATCCTGTTGGGTTCCCAGGCTGATGAGATCTCCTGGGTTTCTAGTGAAGAAATGTCATAGCTGGATCACAGGCTGCTGCTTGGGTCTGCATTGGGGGGGTCCACATTTAGTCAGCTTGTTACCAGGGGCTTCGGTCATTGTGAAACTTTTTTTTTTAAGAGGAAAAGACTGATTGCCTTTAGAATTTTAATATGTAGGGCAGGCACTAGGGCAGAGTTCTGCAGTTGGGTATACGTATGGTGGGCCTTCTGGAGGTCCACATTTAGTCAGCTTGTTACCAGGGGCTTGGGTCATTGTGAAACTACTTTTGTTTAAGAGGAAAATACTGATCGCCTTCAGGATTTTAATATGTAAAGCAGGCACTAGGGCAGAGTTCTGCAGTTGGATATACGTATAGTGGGCCTTATACCAGATGTGTAAATGAGTTGGCTCCCACTGAATACCCAGAAGAGTTTCTTCAGGTCACTGTATGGGTCCCTAGATGGGCAGGACTGTGGGTAATAGGGTTGAAACTGGGTCACAAAACTGTTTCAAAGACCACAGTAAATGTCAATGTCTGCAGACCTGCCTTTATGGCCATGAATGGACATTTCCCACAAGGTCTCTGAATGGGTAATACCACTCCCAGACCATGGCTGGGAGGAGTTTGAGATGATTACATCACTGCAGAATTCTCAGTGGAGCCAAGTTGGGTGGGCTATTTCCTGGTCTGTAGCCAAGACAGGAAGTCCTCAAGTTTGCCACCTGGATGAAGACCTGCCTTCTCAAAACAACCCTCATCAGTTCTGGGCTTTAGCAGGGTGTCACAACTCCCTTCCTGAATCCCAAAACTCTCATAAAGTGACTTTATTTTTTAAATAGGGTTGCACTATATTTCCCAGCCTTGTCTCAAATTCCTGAATGGAATTAATCGTCCCACCTCAGCCTCCTGAGTAGTTGGGATTATGAGCATGAGCCACCATGCCTGACCTTTTTATAACACCATTTTTATCCATGGGTGGCCACCAAATTTTTGTTGTTGTGGAAAGATGTTCAAGCAGGGGATCTCCTATTCTATCAATTTGCTGATGTCACACCCCCTATACATTTTCACTTTCCATTTTTTTGTATTTTAAATTTGTCTGTAATTTTAGACTCAAATTTTAGAACAATGTACTAAAACTTAACATTATGTGAGAAGTTAACTAGATAATTAGCAGGCATACTATATTTATAAAATTGTTCACTTTTAAGTTCAACTTAAAAGGCAGGCAAAAAGAAATCATTAGGATTTTCATTCACTTTTCTTAGCCTATATCTAAATGATAATACAGTTTATTCCAAATCCTTATTTTATATGTAAGTGATTCTTACCATATTTTACAAAATTCATTCTTTTTCCTTATTTAGACATGTAAGGCTATTCTTTTCTTCTAAATTTTGGATTGTAGCCTTTTTATTTTGCGTAAGAATAACATCAATATATTAATAATATAAAATTATCTTTTATGTCTTTTAAATGCTTATTTATTAAAATTTTCTCATCAGAGCCCTTTACTAATAATTGCGGTACATTTTTTTGTGAAATTTTACTGCCATGCACCACATGTCGTTGATTCAAAATACCTCCTCTCCACTGGTGCACAGTCAGAGCTGAAATTCGTAGCTATCTAGAAAAATTATTTTTTAATGGTACATCAATGTTGCATGCAGGATTTTATGGGTGAACATTTCTCTTATTCTTGTTTTACAATTCTGTATTACTTTTTTTTTAAAGGGTAAGTTCTCTAACATGAGTTTATTGTGTTTTTGGTTTTACATATTTGTTATATTAGGTGAAAATTTACAACTGTGTGTATACACTTTAAGTCAATGTGGGGTTTTATTAAAATATGAATCATACATATATCTATCACAATTAAATTGTGTGTGTGTGTGTTTCTCTATAACTATGATCCCAACTTTGTTGTGGCTTGTCTTGTATATTTCTTTTCTTAGCTAATTTTCAATGGTTCTTTTATTCTTTCTAGGTGAGTAGGTTAGGAAAATAGTCTTAATTTCGCCATGTGTTTATTGATGAATCTATATTTTCTTTGTGTGAAAGAAGCAATTTTGTGATTTGAAAATAATTTTGGAAAGCTTTATTCTTTTTTTAAAAAAATTGTAGTAGAAACATAAAACTTACCACATTAAATCATTTTAACTGTACCTTTAGTAAAGTTTAGTATATTCACGTTGTTGTGCAAAAGACCTCTGGACATTTATGTCTTGTGAAACTAAAACTCAGTAGCTGTTAGGTAAAAACTGCCTGTCTGACCCTCCCTTCACACCTTGACAAATATATTCTACTTCCGGTTCCTATGAGCTTGACTACTTAAGACGTCTCATGTAAGTGAAATGACACACTCTCCGCCACTTTGTTACTGGCTTATTTAACTTCACATAATATTCGCAAGGTTTATCCTCATCACAGAATGTGAAAATTTCCTTTTTAAAGGCTGAATAACAGATATACCACATTTTAAAAATCTCTTTATCAGTCAAAGGACACCTGAGTAGCTTCCACATTTTGACTTTTGTGAAAAATGCTGCAATGAACACGGGTGTGCAAGTATCCATTCCGAGTCCTTCATTGTATAGTTTAGACACATACTCAAAAATGGGATAGCCACATCATAAAATAATTCCATTTTTAGTTTTTTGAGGAACCTCCGTACTATTTTTCATAGTGACTACATCATTTTTTTTTCCCTTCGACAGTTCACAAGTATTTCAATTTCTTCGCATTTTTGACAGATTTTTTTTAGCTGGACATTCTGATGGGTGTGAGATGACATTCCATTGTGGATTTGCTTTGCACTTCTCTAAAGATTAATAATTTTGAGCATCCTTTCAAATGCCTGTTGGCCATTTGTATATCTTTTTTGGAGGAATTTCATCATAGTTCACTGCAACCTCAAACTCCTGGACTCAAGTGATCCTCCTGCCTCAGCCTCATGAGTAGCTGGGACTACATGAGTGCACTGACATGCCGGGCTAATTTTCCTACTTTTTTGTAGAGACAAGATCCCACTGTTGCTCAGGCTGGTCTCAAACTCCTGAACTTAAGCAATCCTCCTGCCTCGGCCTCCCAGAGTGCCAGGATTACAGGCGTGAGCCACTGCGCCCAGTTCTTTGTCCATTCTTTAAACCAAGGCAGTCATTCATTTTTTGTTGTTGAGTTTTAGGAGTTATTTATATATTCTGAATTTTAACTCCTGTCAAATATGTGATTTTCAAAATTTTCACCCATATCTTATGTGGCACTTTTACTCCACTAAATGTTTCCTTTCATGTGCAGAAATTTGAAGTTTGATTTAGTCCTATTTTTCTGTTTCCTTTATTGATTATGCATTTGATGCATTTCTAAGAAAACGCTGCCAAGGCCAATTTTCTGATATTTCACACTATATTTTCTTGTAAGTGTTTTATTAGTTATACTTCTTATGGCTTAAGTATTTAATAAATTTATTAATAAAATATTTTTGTATATGGTGCATGGGAAGGATTCAACTTTATTTTTTCTATGTAGACATCAAGTTTTTAACATAATTTGGTCATGGCAAGCTTGTGGAAGATATTTTGATTATACACATGAGTATTTATTTCTGGGCTCACTATTCTGTTTCATCATCTATTTATCTGTCTTCATGCAAGTACCACATTGTTTTTATTTTTGTAGTTTTTTAATATGTTTTGAAATCAGGAAGTGTAATGTCTCTTTGTTCTTCATTTTTAAGGGTGTTTGTCTAGCCATAGTTCCTAAAAAAATATGGAATTTTTTATATTTCTACAAAAAAGTACCATTGGGATTTTGACAGAGATTATGTTGAATTTGTATATCACTGCAGGTATTGTCATATGAACCTTGAGCAAGAATATGTCCCCAAGTGTGTTTAATATCTACATATTCTGGATTTTCCAGTTTTTCTTCTGCTTTTGGTTTCTAATTTCATTCCATTTGGGTCAGAAATGATACATTGTATAGTTTCAGTCTTAAATTTGATGACTTGTTCTGTATACTAACAGAATGTGCCATGTGCAATTAGAATATTGTATTTTCTGATATTTTTGATTGGAGAGTTCTATATATGTCTGTTAGGTCTAGTTGGTCTATAATGTTCAAATTTTCTGTTTTTTTTATTGATTTTCTATCTGATTTTTCTATCCATTATTTAAAGTGGGGCTTTGAAATCTATAATTGTTGTGTTATGTATTTCTTTCTTCATTTCTGTCAGTATTTGGGAGCCCTGATGTTATGCATATATACATACTTAAATATACACACACATATGGATATACAAATACAGAGTTATAGATTTCTGGTAAAGAACTCATTTTACTACTATATAATATCAATCATTGTCTCTTGAGACAATCTTTGACTTAAAATGTATTTCATCAAATATAATTATGGCCACCTCTTTCATTTGTAGTTATTATTTGCACAGAATTTTTTTTATACTGTTACTTTCAGCCTGTTTGCCTCCTTATAGCTAAAGTGAGTTGCTTCTAGGCAGCATATTGTAAGATTTTTGTTCTTAATTCATTTAGCCATTTTATTTCTTTTAATTAAGGAATTTAATTCATTTTACTTAAAGTAATTCCTGAAAGAAATCAAATTTCTTTTCATAGATTATCTTCTTTTTGTATATTATTTTATGAATTGTTTTCTGTGGTGTTTGTAGAGATATTGACCCTCATTTTATCTCTTTCTGCTTTCATTTTGTTGTATGTGTAGTGACATGATTTCATTCATTTCTCATTTTCTTTTTCATACTTCCTATAGGTATTTTCTTTGTGAACACCTTGAGAAATGGAGAGTACATAAAACATCAATGTTATAAAAATATATTTCAATCTTATAACAACTTCACTTCAAATGAAAAAAAGACTATACTACTTTACATCCTCACACTTTGTTATTAATGTGCCAAATTATATTATATTATATTGTGTATCTATTTACAGAGATTTTCCAGATTTTTTTTAAGTCTATAGTAGAATTTTGACAGTTTTACATACCCTTATTATAAGGTATATAGAGAATTTTATATCTGTACATATATTTGTCTTTCATGGAGACCTTTATCTTTTCTTATAATTTTATTATGCTGTCTAGCATCATTTCATTTTTCAACATAATGGACTCCACTTAACATTTCTCTTTTTTTTTTTTGAAACAGAGTCTCTCTGACTCTGTTGCCCAGGCTAGAGTGCCGTGGCGTCAGCCTAGCTCACAGCAACCTCAAACTCCTGGGTTCAAGCGATCCTCCTGCCTCAGCCTCCCGGGTAGCTGGGACTACAGGCGTGCGCCACCGTGCCCAGCTAATTTCTTCTATTTTTAGTTGTCCAGCTAATTTCTTTCTATTTATAGTAGAGACGGGGTCTCACTCTTGCTCAGGCTGGTCTCAAACTCCTGAGCTCAAGCAATCCTCCCACCTTGGCCTCCCAGAGTGCTAGGATTACAGGCATAAACCACCACGCCTGGCCCACTTAATATTTCTTGTAGAACTTTTCTAGTGGTGATGAACACACTCAGATTTTGTTTATCTTGGAAAGTCTTTATTTTTCCTTTATTTTGAAATAAATTTTTCCCAGGTCAAGCCTTCTTGGTTGGCATTTTTTTCTTTTATCACATTGAAATTTGGGATGTTCTCAGTACATTTTTTCTCCAAATAACCCCTATATCACTGTCCTCCTATATTTTTCTAAGACTCCTTTCATGAACATATTTGCCTTCTTGATAGTGTCTAATAGGTCTTATACTCCATATTCACTTTTCTGTATTCTTTTTTAAAAATTTGCTTCCGTAACTCAATATTTATAAATATGTCTCTAATTTTCTGATTCTTTCTTCTGCTTCATTAAGTCTGCTGCTGTGGCTCTCTAGTAAAATTTTTAACACATGTATTGTGTTCTTCAGTTCTACAATTTCTGTTGGATTCTTCTTTTTCTTTTTTTGAGACAGAGTCTCACTCTGTCACTGTGGCTAGAATGCTGTAGCATGATCATAGCTCACAGCAACCTCAAACTCCTGGGCTCAGGTGATCCTCCTGCCTCTGCCTCTTGAATAGCTGTGATTAAAAGCAGAAGCCAACATGCCTAGCTTTTTTTTTTTTCTATTTTTAGTAGAAACAAGGTCTAACTCTTGCTCAGGCTGGTCTTGAACTCCTGACCTCAAGCAATCCTCCCACCTCGGCCTCTCAGAGTACTGGGATTACAGACAAGAGCTACCACACCTGGCCTGTTGTGTTCTTCTTTATGGTTATTATCTCTTTGTTTATCTCATTTTTTTCAGGCATCATTTTCTGATTTTGTTGTCTATCTGTGTTTTATTTTTACTCATAGAGCATGTTTAGGGTAAATATTTTAATTATTTGTCAAATAATGCAAAGATCTCTATTCTTTAGGGTCAATTTCTGGAGATTTATTCTGTTCCTTTAAGTGGGACATGTTTTCTGCCTCCTTTGTATGCCCTGTAATCTTTTTATGAGATTTGGAAATGTATAAAATACCCATCTAATCTAGTATTAATATTTACAGAGTGAATTACAGTTACAGAGTGACAGTAGTTAGCCAGGCTATAGATTCTGGGTGCTTTGCAAACATGTTCTCAGATATGTCTTGTCTGGACTTGCGTGTGTATTTACTAAGTTAAAAATATTTCTCCTCTATTTCTTTTTGGGATTCTATAATCTTTTGCTTCCCCAGTTGACTGTGAGTACTTTTGCAGTTTCTCTCATGCCATAACATGCACTGGTCTTTTCAGGAGATACAAATCGGTCATCCACATTACTCCATCATTTTCTTAAGCACTCCGTGATAGGGGAGACACAATATGGTCATCAGACAGCCCTCACCTCCACCAAAGCCAAAACTTCCAACATGTTTCACTGTTCTAATTGTCTTCTGAGGGAGATGCTGGGAGTTGGTCATTTTCTCTTGAGCTCTGTTCTGGGAAAGAAGTGGGGATATGGTGGCCAGTCTCTAAGCCAGACCTGATTACCTTCTGGAGCAAAGGAAAAATCGCTGGAATGTGAAAGAGAGTAAACAATAGCCATATACCCAGATAGGTGGGAATAAATGAGTAGATAACACATGCGAGTGGTCCAAAAGTCCAGGAGGAAACCAGACCTTAAACTATGGTTTGGGAAGCTCTGCTCCAGTGAAATTAGGTTTTTAAAAGCCTAAGTTTGTTTCTCTTGTTGTCACAGAGGGAAATTTCCTTCCCTATGCTCATGCTCTTAAATCCCCCAAGGCTTCTCTTGTTTCCACAGTGATCTTTCACTGCATTCACAGTGACAGCCAACATCTGGCTCTTACTCTGTGAAGGACTGCATGGTCTTACTGCTCATCCATTGCTTTTGGTGATCTGGGAACATCTGTGTACATTTTAAAGACCTCAACATTAAGCTGTTTTTAGGCTCTGTTTGTACCTCATGTTAGATGTATGGGAAAAGTAATGGAGTCATTGGGTTTTGGTTCAGAAATTTCAGAAACACCAGAGACTGATGTCATATGTTTTCTGCTTTACAATTTCCAGTCCTGTGGAGGCTTCAAACATAATTCTCCAGAAAAGCATACTGAGAAATTTCATCTGAGTACAAAGCATCTCATTAAATAGGAAAAAATCTAATCCTCTGTTTCACTGTACAATTTTCCTTTTCTTTGTAGAATCTAAGCTTAGAAATCTGAACTCTATATGAGAAATGCCTCTACTTTAGAATGGTTATTTTATCTCTTCACCTCATAGAATTCTTAAAGACACTAATGCCATAGGTAAACTGAAAATAGTGCCCAGCATATAGGAAATTCTCAATTGTTACCTATTGCTTAATAACTATTGTTTTATAATTTTACTTTTGTATGAAGATTACCAAGACTGTGTCCTACGTTTTAACTTTATGATTTGTAGTATGTCAAATTTTTCTGTAATTTTGGTATCAGAAAGTCTAAAGTGACATGCTTGAATTTGTGTTATATAAAAAGTGAATTAGATAATTAGTAGGCACTCCACATTTATTAACATGTTTGGCTTGTATGTTTAAATAACTACATGCAAACAGTTATCATTAGCATTTCCATCAACTTTCATCAACCTTCATCTGAATGATAATATCATTTATTCCTAATCTTTTTTTTTTTCTGGCTGGTTGGAGTTTATTTTCCATTTGGTGCAAGGCGAGGAGTTACCGGGTGTCAGGAAAGCTCGTGTGTGCTTGTACAGTAAAGAGCAGGGCTTGCTCGACTTCCTGTTGGTGTCTGCTGTGTTGCCACCAAAGAACTCAACTTCTTTCCTGCTTCCTGCAGCCGAGTCTACAGGGCGGGCGGGGCTGTGTAGCCCGGAGCCTGGGCTGGTAGTGGCTAGGCTGGTGGTGGCATCTCCGGTCAGGACGGTGCTGGGCTGTGCTGGGCTGTGCTGCCGGGCTGCTTCCTCGCGTCTTCCCTGGCCAGGCCACAGGTGGTCATGCTTCTGGAGGCCTGGGGGGCTTCCCAGTGTTCTCGGAACTCCACAGCCGTGGTCATGAACTGGAGAGTGGACTTCCCGAAAAAGAAGCTCGCCCACCAGTGACCTGGGTCAGCCTTGGCTAGACCCGGGGGTAGGGGACGGCTTCCCCAGGGCACTCGGCGCTCCCTCCCGCAGGAGCTGCTGCTGGAAGCGGCGCCCAGGGGGCGCCGGTGGTAGTCGTGGGTGGTCACGAGCGAGCCGCCGGCTGGTGGGAGGCTCGGCGGCGACCCCTCAATGGTCTCAGCTCTCGATCACGGGCGGCAGGGACCGGGGCAGGGACGGGGGCGCTGGGCCACGGAGCCCGTTTGCAGGGGCACCGCGGGAGGCCGCTCCACGACCCGGACGCGCGCGCCCCTAATTGTTCGTTTTGTGTATTGATGTTCACATACCATATTTTACAATATTCATCTTGTTTTTCCATGTGTAACTGTGAGACTTTTATTTCCTTCTAAAGGCTGATTACAACCTTTTCATTTTCTGTTAAGAGGAGCAGCAGTATTTTCATGACATAATAAAGAATTGTCTGTAGTATAAGGAATAAATGCTTATTCCTTAAAAAGTTCTCATCAAAGCTTTTAATGAATGATTTAATGCATGTTCTGTGAAATGTTATTGTTCTAACTGTATGCTAATGATTCAAAATGTGCGCTTTTCATGGATGCACATAGTTGAACATTGTAGATATCTAGAAAAATTTTTCTTTAGTAGTTAACTAAGTTTATTCAGGATTTTATGGGTTAATGTTTGTTATAATTTTGTTTTGCAAGTTTACATTTCTGTGTTTCATTTTTTAGGGTAGGCTGTCTCACCTCAGTCAATTGTGTTTTTAGTTTTTACCTGTATTTTATAATTTTGTATAACAACGTTCAACTCTGTACACTTTAAGACAGTATAGGGCAAAATAGTATATAAATCAGGTATATGTCTATTGCCAATATAATTCGCTATGTGTTTTTCCTCTGTGTAAATTCTACCCCTATTTTATGACTTGTATATTTGTTTTCTTGTTTGGTAGTCTGTGATTGTTTTATCCTTGCTAGGTAAGTAGTCATGTAGGTTGTCTTAATTTCAACATCTATTTATTGGTGAATCTATATTATCTTTGTGTGAAATACTTTTGTGATTTGAAGGTAATTTTTGAGAAACTTCATAGCTGTATCTCTTTTAGGTATTGTTTACTTTTAATTGTTGTAAAAACAAAACTTACAGTCTTAAATATTTTTAATTATACAGTTCAGTCATGTTAAATATTTTGATATTGTTATATGACATATCCCTGGAATGTTTTTATTTTGGAAAACTAAAATTCAGTATGCATGAAACACCTATTTTCACCATTGTTCGGTCGTTTACAAAGGCCATTCTATCTTCTGTTTCTAAGCAGAGTGTCATCCAAGATTTATCTTTATTGTAGATGTTAGGGATTTCCTGCTTTTAAAAAGCTGAGTATCATTCCATTATTTGTATATTCCAAATTATATTTATTTGTTTATTGGCGATTGATGTTTAAATTGCTTTTACATACAGACTTTTGTGAAAAATTCTTCAATAAATATAGGTGTACAAATGACTCTACTTTTGACCATGTATGTGAAAATTTATTTCTGTGCTGCATTTTGTTTCATTGGTCTAGTTGTCACCCTTTATGCTAGTTCTGAAATGTTTTGATTAGTGTAGCTTCATAGTATGTTTTGAAATCAGAATGTGTGATGGCTTCAACATTGTTCCTTTTTAAATTTGGGGGGCTCTTCAGGGTCTCTTGAGATTCCATATGACTTTAGGATTGCTTTTTATTTCTGCAAAAAATAACATTTGGGATTTGAAAGGGATAGCACTGAGTCTGTAGATCACTTTGGGCATTATGGACATCTTCCCAATATTAAGTCTTCTAGCCTATATGTAAGAACACGTTCAAGAATGTTTTAAAAATTTCCATATATCTGTGGATTTGTCATTTTTCTTCTGTTATTTATTTCCAGTTTCATTTTGCCCATAAATAATAGCCTGAAATATTTCAATTTTTGAAATATTTTAAGACTTCTTTTATGGCCTAACAGGTGGTCTAACCAGGGAAATGTTTTCTGAGCTATTTAGAAGATTATGTACTCTGCTGTTGTTGTGTGGGGTGCTCTCTATACATCTGTTAGGTGTAATTGTTTTATAGTTTTTTAGAGTCTTCTGTTTCTTTGTTAATATTGCCTTACTTTATTATTCACTACTGAAAGTGGGTATAAAAGTATGCTACTATTATTATATTGCTGTGTATTTCTTTAATTCTGTCAATATTTGCTTTATATAGTTGGGAAGCCTGATGTGAAATGTGAGAAATACAGGGGTGTGTGTGTATGTGTGTGTTTGTTGTGTGCACATATGTATATATTTGTCATAGGTTCTCAGTGAATGAACCCTTTTGTTATTATTTATTTTTCTTTTTTGTCTCATGAGAGTTTTGGCTAAAATTATATTTTATGACATATAACAAGTTTTGATTTAAAATATATTTTGTCTAACAGAATTGTGACCTTTCTGGCTCTTATTTGGTTACCATTTGCATGCCTTTTTCCATCTTGCCAATTTTACTCTATTTTTGTCAGTAGATCTCAAATGAGTGAGATTTTTATAGACAGGGTATAGTTGGATCTTTGTTTGTATTTGTTAATCTCTTTATTTATGTATTTTGATTTGAAAGTCTAATTATGAATATTTAAATAACTTTCTGAAAGGAAGGACTTACTCTTGCCATTTTATTAATTGCTTTATTTGATTCTTGTAACTATTTTGTCACTCTTTTTCTCTTTTTATCTTCCTTTGTGTCTTGTTGATTTTTTTGTAGTGACAATGCTTAGACTCTTTTATTTTCTATTGTGTATCTCTATAGGTATATTTTTGTGGTTACTATATGCATTAAATAAAACCTCTTAACGTTATGATATATTTTAAACTGGTAGCAACTTAACTTTAGTTTCATACAAAAATTCTTCATTACATCTACCCTCAACTTTGTTATTGATATCATTATATTGTATATTCATTAAGAGATGTTTATATTTTATGCTTTTGTCTATCAAATTTCATAGCATAATTAAATGTGTTTTCTGCACCATCGTTATAATACTACAGAATTTTATTTTTGTGTATGTGCATATGTTTTCCAGAGTTATATATTTTTGTATGATTTTGAGTTGTTTTCTGGCATTGTTTTATTTTCAGTGGAAAGGACTCCCTTTAGCATTTGTTGTAAGGCAGGTCTACTGGTGATGTACTTTTTCAACATTTGATCATCTTCAAAAATCTTTATTTTGTTCTTCATTTTAAATGTCAGTTTTGATGGTTATAGTACTTTTGCTTGTAAGTTTTTGTTCTTTTAGCATATTGACTATATCAACCTTCTCCCTTCTGGCCGGTGAGACTGTTGATAAATCCACTGGTAATCTCATAAGAGCATGCTTGTAGATCATCCATCACTTTTCTCTTGCTGCTTTCAAGATTCTCTTCTTGTCTATGACTTTCAAATCTTGCGTATAATGTGTCTTGTTATGTTTTTGTGTTTATTCTAGTTGAAGGTTGTTGAACTTCTTCATTTTTATGTCTTTTCTCTTACATTTGAAAATTTCTGTCATTATTTCCTTTTGTATATTTGAGCTCCACAATTTTTTTCTTTCTATAGTTTCAATCTTTTTGTTGCCATTCTCATTTTCCTAATTTAATTTACCTGTCTCATCTCCCATTTTACTCAAGGATGGGACAGTATCAATTTTACTTTCCCCCATACCTGGCTTTTTGCAACCTCCCCCACCCCCTTGGTTTTGGTGTAACCAAAAAAGATATCTCATTTCTGGGGAAACTGAGGGAGATACACATATAAGCACCCCAACCCATATTTCACATATTTGGCAATAACCCCCTCCCTATTCTTCCCCCTCCAGTCAGCAAATAATAGTTAAAAAAAAATTAAAGATTTGTCACTGACAGGGGAAGGTGGCATCTTCAATTTCCTCAAGATTACTGAGTCAAACCCTGCTCAAGGGCTGTGAAAAGAGGGGGGCTAGGAGGCCAGCGGGGCAAGCCCTTCACTGCCGCCAGGGCAAATGCAGCAGAAATCTGCCTGCACAAGCAGAGAACACCCAAGTGATTTTAGGGGTTGAGGGCTTGGTGCCCTGTACAATTCATTTCCTGATGGACAGGCCTGCAGCCAGTGGGCCTCTTCACCAATTGTTTGTCCCCCTTTCTCTTACCAGGACCCCTCTGGCTATCACCCCTATAATGGGAAAGCAAGAAATAAAAAAAGTCAAGAAAACAATGTTTTTATATTTTAAAAAAACCCTACTTTCCCAAACTAAAACTTAAGAACCACCACCACCAACAAAAAAACCCCCAAATTTAAAAAATACAGATGGATCCCAGGGTTTCTTTTTCTTTCCTTAAAAATAAAGGTTAAACCCCAAAGCCCAGTCAGTAATTCCCTAAAGTAGCAGAAACTCCCTCCGAGGTAGATAGCTGAGTCAGACGCTCTCGTCCACCGAGCAGTTATCGGTTTAGGAGGCGCCGTGCGTGAGGTCATAAAGCCGTCTAGAGCGTAAGCGGGTGGGGCTGCACCGGGGGCGTGGCCCGTGTCCTCTGTCCAGAAGTCCTGTCCCCACGTTTGGCATCTCTTGTCGGGCGGGCCTGGTGCCTCCACAGATTCCAGAACATGTAGGTGGGGTGGGGGAGCCAGCCCAGAGAGAGTATGTGAGAGTGTATGGGAAAGAGAGAGGGAGAGAAGAAAAAGGGCTCTGAGAAAGAGGTTTCTGAGTGTTTCCGTGTAAGAGAGAAAAAAGATAGAAGGAGGAGACAGACCCCACTCTCCTTTAGGGGCCCCATTCTTTCTGCCATGTAGTCAGCACCCCCAGCACTGAGAGAGTCTAGTTGGGGCGGGCATGACCCCATCTGTCTTGTCTTCTCTTGGATTTGGGGTCTGTCCTCTGGATGCCTGTGTCTTCTTCAAGAGTTGCCTGTGAGAGCCCCCACCCTGTGACCCTGAGGGGCGAGATCAGTTGGAGGCGTTGGAGTGAACACTCTCTGGTCCCTCTGTCGGGGATGTCACTGAAGAAGGGGTCACAGCCTCCTACCAGCTGCGGTTTGCCCTCATTTCCCGAGGGCTGCACATCTGGCCTGCCCGAGGTTATCCGCGTAGCCCCCGGGCCCTATCCAGTGTGGGAGTGATTCCACCTGGGAAGCAGAACAGGCATCTCGGCTGAGCCCAGGTGTCCCCAGGATCATGTCTCCAGATCCCGAGATTGAAAGAGCCGCCAGAGCCTGCGGAGGAAGCGGGTGTCGGAGAGCTGGTGCGGCTGTGCCCCCCTGGGTGACTGACATCACGGCATAGATGTTTGCCTCTTCTTGGCGCTTTCCAGTGTTTTTCTTAGAGCGAATGCGCTTGTCGCCACACTAGCAGGAGACCTGAGAGACGGCGATGCCACGTTTCTTGGCGAGCTCCTCCTTAGCCTCCTCACTAGGATACGGGTTACGCAGGTGGGAGTAGAAATACTCATTTAGGACCTCAGTGGCCTGTTGGCTGAAGTCACGGCGCTTTCGTCTGGCATCCAGGGACCGGGAATGCAGGAGAGGGTCATGCCGGCCTCGCAGGTGCTGGGCTCGAGCTGCATCTGGGCGACGCCGAACTTTCCATGGATGATGCTCACCATGCGCTCCATGTCTTTGGGTGCCACGAGCCTCGTGCGGCTCTGCTCCCTCCACTCCGAGTGGTGGTGTGGCGGATCTGGGCAAGTTTGCCGCCATAGTCCGAGCGTTCGATGGAGTTGTCAGGGGACAGGCCGCCCCCGCCTCTGAGGCCGCAGCAGCTGCTGCTTCTGAGGGCACCCCACCCCTTCCTCAGGCACAGCCACACCCTCTGCCACAAGCGTGGTGTCCAAGCACATCAGCTGTGGCTCCACCGCTCCTGCTCTTGGGAGCTTCCAATGCTGAGGCCGGTTTCTCCTTGATTTCACACAGGACACTAAAGAGAGCGGGCTTCATTCGGTGGGTGTGTTTCTTGGCCTGGGCCTCACCCAGGCTCTGGTCGGTGATGATCATTGTCCGCTGCAGAATGTCTCAGATGTCTTGCTTCCCTCGGCCTCCCGGGACCCTCCGCCACCGCCACTGGGAAGCCAGCCAGGGCCCCCAGGCTCCCCACCGACCAATCACAGGCTCCCCCCGCCCCCGCCTGGAGGGGGCAGCCCCAGCAGCCGCAAGTCCATAGCTGGGGGGACCCTGAGGCCCCCTCCCCGCTCCACCCCTCCCCATTTCCCCCATCAGGTTACTTCCCCCCAAATCTCTAAGACCACTGCACCCTCCACTCCAACCCCCCCTGTCTTCTCCCCTCCCGCTCCCCCTCCTCCTACCTCCACCCCAGGGTTCACCCTGGTACTGAAGGGAGACCTGGGGTACCAGCTGGGCCCTCCCACGGGAGACCCGGGCCCCGGCAGCGGCCGCAAAAATGGAGCCAGAAAGAGAGAGAGAGGAGGCCTAACCCGGGGTGTGTGTGACAGAGAGGGAGGAGGGAGAAGGGAGGGTTTCCTACATTGTCAAATATAAACAGACACAAGAGTAGACATGCTAGAGATAAACCTTTTAAATGTAAAAAATGTGGCAAATCCTTTTACATGTTTTCAATCTTATTTCAACATTAGAGAACCCATACTGGAGAGAATCCACACAAATGTAAAGAAAGTGGCAAAGCTCTTAGCCACAGCACAAACATGTTTCACTTTAAAAACTTCATACTGGAGAAAAATCCTACAATGTAAAGAATATGGCAAAGCTTTTAACTGGTTCTCAGTGCTTACTGGATATAAGAGAATTCACACCAGAGAGAAACCAAACAAATATAAAGAATGTGGCACATCCTTTAATGAGTTCTCATATTTTACTCAACATCAAAAAGTTTATACTGGATGAAAGTGGTATAAATGTAATGACTGTCAAAAGACCCTTCATAAAATATAAGGCTCTGAGTGCAAAAGAATATTTACACTAAGGAAAAAATACAAATGTAAAGAGTGATGTGATGCTGTTACTTATATCACAGATCTTATTCTACTTAGAATTTACACTAAAGGAAACCCTCCAACAGCTGTCCAAATTTTATTCAACTTCTGAAAATTTGTATTACAGAGAAACCCTACAAAAGTAATGAATGAAGACAAAGATTTGTTTTAAAAATACCTAAGAAAATACTAGAATTTATACTAAATAATATTTTACAGATACAATAATGTGAAAAAATATTCAATCAAAAATCAAGTCAAAATACACATCAGAAGAGTCACATCAGAAAACACTAGGGCACTAACACTTTTACACATTACTCTTAATCAGAGTGTTATAAAGAATAATCCAAAGTTAAAATTGTTAGATAATTTATTTGTATGTATGTCTAACAAGAGAAGGAAATTGATTTTTTCTATAGTTATAATTAGAAAGTATACTTTTTGAATTGGAAGAACTTCAGATTTTTTGAAAAGCAAATATTGATGTAATTCAATTTTCAAATCACTTGATGTTAGGATTTCATTCCTAATGTTTATGGGAAAGCATGTGGTCAAATTTCACTGTATCAGGGCTATCAGTGGCCCTTTTATATTAGATGGGCATCAATCATACACTTTCTCATGGAAGATTAAGGACATTGAAATGTAAGATGCATGAAGAAAATCTAAATGGAGAGGCTGTTTGTGGTTGTATGAGTGTTGTTGGGGATGTATTAGGTAGCTGTTGAGGGTAATATTCTTCTGCATTATGGTAAGAGAGAAGCATTTTGAATTTTGGAAATTGTTTTATCAATTACACATTCATGTTAAAAATACAGTAAATTTTGAAATGCTTTTTGGACTATGTATAAACATAATTTATTTTAATAAATAGAATAAACTTATTTGTAATGTGTTGAGACTGTTGTGCATTGAATGAAGTGTTATTCTGCCACCAACATTAACCTATCCCACCTTACTCAAGGTTGTGGGTAACAGATAGTGAGAATATGCTACTGGTTAGCATACTGTTGTAAAGACATCTCTAGTGATCCTTTTTCCCAGTGCCTTTAAAGTTCTAATAATTTGAAGACTCTTGTTCCTATGTGTTATATTTTTCTTCTTTTTCTTGTTTCAGTAACTTTGATGCCATTATGATGGCTATAATGAAGATTGCATGGGAATATAATCAAAAGCCATACATTTATGAACCCTGAATGACTATCCACAAAGTTTTACTCCACATTTTTCTTTAAACATATATATGACCTCTCTGGGCCTACAAAACACAAAATGACTTTTAGTTTTGATTTACATTCAGTGAAATATACAAATATATTATAAAAAATAAAAAATGTAGGTTTAAGATAATTATGGAAGAAGTAATTATGTTGGTGTATTTTGAAAAGAATAGAAAATATTGAAAAAGAACAGATAATTTCAAAATTTTTGATGATTTACTAGCAAACTAGAAACCTCACAGATTCTGAAAACAAATCTATTTTCTCTGCTTTATATTGAATTTATTTCTCTAAAATCCTGTGGCTGCTGGTTCAGAATCTATCTATGCAAATATAAAGTTTTCTTGTTTCAAAGTTCATGAAGTATTCTTGACATGACCTGCTCAGGGATTATGAGCATGGCTACTAAGTATGTAATGGTGCTCACAAAATAATTTGAAGATTTGAGTAATTCCACAGTGAGTGTATGAAGTTAAATGTTATTTAATTAATACATTCCATTTTTTTCTTCTCAATTGGAGAATGCAATTTAAGCCAATTTTTCTTTAGTTATTTTTCCTTTCACCTTTTGTAATTGACGTAATTGGGTTTACTAACTTTGCTGGGCCAATTTGTTTAGGTGGAAACTGGGGATGCTTTATAAGTCATGGGACTGTTTTAATATTTACATGAAGTGAACAAACACAGTAAAGCCCTAGATGTGTGATAGATGATCCATAGTTAGCAGTAACTATTCCTATGGGAGTGAGTTTGTGGTTCCTGGTAAGAGATTGATGATAGCAGGTGAGGAAGTGGCACTGATTCTGAAGGTGGAGAGAGTACATCTGTACCCAGGCCCCGCAACCCACTTTCTGAATTTAGAAGGAGAAAATATGATTTTTATTTCCTAATTATCTCCAGTTCACCTCTATCTCTTCACCTTCATCCCCAGCTAAACATACGTCATAGCCCTTCACCTTTGCCCGTGTTGTGGCTAAAGCTTTCTCAGTGTTCTTCCCACTTCATGTTATCTCAATGAGAAGTTTGGGATTTTTTAATGTGGTGAAAACTGTTTATAACTTGAGAGTTTCAAGCCATTTATAGCTTATACATAAAACATTCTGATCACTGAATTGAGATAAGAAGGATGCAGTGTCCATGGGCCAGAGGATAAAATCAGGCAGTTAGCATTGTTTGTCTCAGTAAAAGAAAAAATGTTAGTAGAGTCTAACACAAAGAGAAAATATATCTTAGAACTAAATTCTTAAGAAGAGTTAATGTAAGTGAATAGTTTTGAATTTAATATTCTATGACATACTTTTAACACAACTTATTTTTCCACACAGAATCTTCTATTTTTGAGTGTGTATGTTAAGTCTTTGACAGTGATAGAATGACCTCTGTAGACTTCGAAGTTGGAATAATATTTCTTTTCCAGATTGATATTGCAATCTTGGAAAATTTCTCACTCTTAAACCATTATATTTTCATTTATTTCAGTGGGTACAGTGACAGTCCACAGTTTTTAGTTTTCTTACTGTAGCTGACTCCTTGGTCATTCTCTCTAGAGGAATCTGAGACTACGGCAGCTTTTGGTTTGAAACATTTCCTCACTGATTTTGGATGCATACCAAGAAAAACTGGCTTTATACAATTGAGATACCTTCGCAAAAGCTCTAACTAGCCCTTGTAAAGCATTAGCTTCTTGACCTCTTTAAAAATACAATTGATTTTATTTTGTAATTTTACTTTGGGTCAAAGTATCCAAATTTTATCTTTGACATTTTGTTTTCTGATAAATTTCAGAATAAAACATACAAATTTCAATATATGTGTATGAATGTGGATATATGTTAAACTATGTATATTCAGTGTATGTGTATATATCTAGTTTAACATATATGAATGTGCATATATGTTAAACTATGTATATCCAGTATATGTGCATATATCAAAAATGGTAGTTTTTAAAATTACTATGAAAGTTGTTGACATCTTAATAACTTGACATTAAAATAAGTTTCCTGGGGGAAACACTGACAAAGAACAAAATATAAACTTTGAGAAGAAATATAAACTTCTCACTTACTTGAAAGACAAAAATATACACAATTTAACACTTATAATTTTATCAATTATAATAAAATTTCAGAAGAAAAGGTAGAAAATACAACCAACAGGCCTTACATAAGAGTACTTTCTCACCTACCCCCCAAGCAGGAAATTCAAAAGAAGATGAATCCTTGAATTAGTTCTCTAGTTTGACAAAGTCAGTACGAATGATTTCCCTTGTCTTTCCCTCATGATAACATGTTCCTGTCAAGCTCCAAACAAAATGTTCATCTAAAAGATCAGAGAACAGTGGTAAGAATTCAGTCAAGACATCTGGTCCTTTAACTAAGACAGTAAAATCTTTCAGAGGGACACCTGATGTCCTGATGCATCTCATTGATGAGACTTGTTCCTCAGGTCACAACTAGATGCAAAAAAAATAAAGGAAGTAAGTATTTTCATTTCCAATCTTCTATTTTAAAAGGAAGACAAGAGAAAGGAGGAGAAAGTGGATGATGTTTCACCCATCACTGCATGCTTGAATGACTACAAATGTTATGCTCTGCTTAATAACATCTCGCTTCCATTAAAAGGGATTTATCTAGTTTATGTAAGCAAGGAAGAGGACAAGAGCGCCATTTAAATACTTCTTGACATTGTCTACTGTGTACTCCTTCTATAGGAACATGTGTTTCATGTCCTTTTTCTGCAATAGTGTACCTAAAACCTTGGTAAGGATTATAGGTCTCTACTAAAGTCATACTTGACTTATCAGTATGAAGATGGTTTTCTTTGAGCCAGCAAACTTTCTTTTTTCACTTTTTTCAAGAGAATGTCTTTCACCTTTCAGCACAATTACAGTACTTTAACCCTTACACTCTCACTCACATTTTGCTTGATAAATATCTAAACATCCTGGTGAACTAAAAGATGACTGATAGAGACTATTGAACACATGGAGACATGTGGAGACGCAATGCCCGCTGCTGGGGCAGCAATCACTGGGGAAACAGGATGAGCCTCAGGTGAATGCACCCCCTCCCCACTGGCTATTATATTCCAGGTTGCTCACAGTAATCTGGTGAGGCTGGATTTTAAACTTCAGGTGTTGAGGAACTTTTAAGCTACATAATAAGGGGCACTCTGCCCTCTACCTTGGTAAGATCATGGACTGCTATGCCATACTGTAACTCACTGCCAGCTTAGTGTCTGTGGGTGAGAGTAGCACCTAGCCCTTCTTTAGCATGATGGAGAGACTGAAATACAAGCACTTTGGTGCAGCTATAGGATAAAATAAGTCAGTGGAAAATTCACCACATCAACAATCATTGCTGGGAAAGCAACAGCCCTTCCATGATATATCAAGGACCAATCTTGCAGTTCACCAGGATTGACTGTCTAAAGTACTGGGCAAGAACTTGTTTTAATAGAATGTTGCAAGAGGCCAATAATCTTCTGAGAGGCCAGGTTGCTGGGAATATGTTAATCTTGGAGGAAACAATAAAACAATTTAAATGTGATATTTTTAAATGTCAATATTCTAAAAAACAATAATTGAACTGGTTTTAATTATATATCCCAAACCTGAATCCTTGTAAGAATAAAAGATTTTGTGTTAGAGTTGCTCAGAATTTTATATGCTCTGATAAAGTTTTTAAAATGTATTGCACAAATGTATAAAAATTGTATTGCTGGCTTCCATGAAATTTGGAAGCTTGTGTAATATACTGGAGAAATGAAATAAATCTTATGCTATATTGAGAAAGTTTAGAAAAGAAAAGGAACATTTTCTTATATAACATTAGTTTAGAATTAAAGTAATCTTCCTTTACTGAAAATCAAATATATTTTGAATTATGTTATGAGTTTTATATCACTATTATTATGATTAGTTATAAAATGATCACTGTCATAACTATCTATAATTACTAAAAACTATCTTTTAAAATGTTATTAAACAGTTGCTCTCCTATAACTTAACTAGTTCCTAATAATGTTTGTGTGATTCTTAATTCTGGTCTCTAGTTATACCTTGAAATTTTAACAAAAATATATGTAATTAAATCTATTTTTACATATACATTTCAAGTAGCATTAAATTTCAGTGACATCCCCTGAAGAAACATGATTTTTAGTATCTTAGCATAAATCAAAATTGCCACTAAAAAAGCACCTAGGTCATTACCTTCTACATTTAATAACTCGAGGAATAAAAAAGGGATGTGTCTACAATTTTTAGCTCAGGGGATAATGGCTTTTTTCCTCCACAAATAGATGATACTCTCTTTTTGAAGTACTGAGTATCTCATTGCATTGTTTTATGACCTCTTAGTTCCTGGGAAATTTCCTTCTATAAACAGCTAAACATAATTAAAAATTAAAGACCATAGTATTATTAATAGTTATGGGAATGAAAATATTTATTTCTATAGAAAATGTACAAACAAGTCATCAATGGCACTCTCCTTGTTCACCAAGCCCAAGTACAGGTGAGCAGAGATTTCCTAGGCTAAACTGATGTCACCCCAGAATGAGAGAGCCAAGTCCTCCAGCCTTAGGCTTGCTGCCTACTGTCATGAAAGAACTGAAAACACTGAATCCATCGCGCTCTGTTCTCTGCTGTTATAAAGGAGAAACTAGCCCCTTTCCCTATCTAACATCATGTTCTCTACTTGCTGTTTGGATTCTATTCTTTGCCTGCTTCCTAGAGGACTTCTCAATTATAGTGGTCTTTTCTATGCATTCTGTCACTCTCTGTAAACAGCATCTGTCACATTAACATCCAGATACATTCATGTCTCCAGTTCTATGAGAAAAAATAAAAGTAAAGCCACACCTTCAAACACAAGATTACAAGTTCCACTTCTGAACCATCCGATTTCTCATTTTGCTTCATTACCACAGTTGTGAGTTGTCTAAAATCTCTTTCTACTTCTCCTCGTCTCCCGGGACACACAGGCTTTCCTTCAGTAGCTCGCATGCACCACGCTTCCTCACGCCACAGCATCCATTGTTCTCATGAATTCTTTCCTCTGGAATACTTACAGTTGCGCATTTACCGTTGACACTTCACCTTGTTAACTGCTGTTCGTCCTTTATTTTGAGTTTTCTTTAGAGGCTAGGTTGCCCAGGCTGGACTCAACCTCCTGTGCTCAAGCAATCCGTCTGCCTCAGCCTCCACAGTGGTTGCGACTACAGGGCATGCCTTTGCGTGTGGCTCATTCATCCTTGGGATATCAGCTCAAGCATCACTTCCTCAGAATCTTTTTACTTTTAATTTTACAACAGTATCTTATCAAATCATAGTGTTTTCCTAAATCATATTTTCCAGTCTGCAATTATTGATACACGAGTGTGCTGTTTTGATTACTGTCTTCTTAGATGCCCCACGTGAAGCCCATAGCTGGTCCTGGCTGTGATAGGAGACCCACATCATTCCTGCAAGAGCATTTGGTCTGACCTCAGTAATTAGTTTCTTTCTTTTGTTGACTAATTTTCTCTTTTTCCTTAAGTGGAATTGGAAAAGAAAATTGATCTATGAAAGGGCTGGGTTACAAAAAGAGTGTCTTCGCTACTATCTGATCTGAAAGCTTTGTGCATTACTATTAAAGTAGTGCAATTTAAAATATGTTTTGATCATGTAAAACTGCGGGAGGAGACCCTTTAATTTCATAAATTCACCAAGGCAATTGGTACCATTTAAAGCCTCACAGTAGACAATTTCTTACAAACCCACTAATGCTTCTTCTTTAGAAATGCATTACCCAGTTACCTCTTCTTTGCTCCATGGTGACAATAATCCAAAATGATCTACCGTCAACTCATTGAAGATACTTGAACTTGTAGTTTCATCTCTATGTGTTTCTATTTCCACCTCCAGAAAAAGAAAATAAAAAAATTAAAACAGATACGCTCTTTTAAAAAAATTAAAATTATATTTTTATTTTTAAATTTTTTAAATGATTTTTAAGTCCACAACCTATGTGTTATGGCCCATATATGAAATTCCTGCAAATGCCCTAGGAAGATGTCTCTAAAGTAAGTTATGATCATAACTAGGTAAATTGAATCAACACCCTCACTTTATCCAACTCTAAAAACATGGGCATTTCCCTTTGGTCAGTGTGTTAGTTCAACTAGAAAAATTATAGAAAACATTTAGGCATTATTTTTCCAGATTATGCAACATTCTTTAAATTTTGAGGAAATACTGGCAATAATAAACATACTATCTTAAAAAAACATATTTAGAGATGCACATTTGCAGTAGGTAAAGATGCTCTTCTTCTCTCAATTCCCAGAGAATAGTCACATTTTATTATAAATTTGTCAATTTTTCTGAAGTGTGGATGCTTGCATACTCTAGAGAGAGCTCATGGGTCAGTCCTCTGGGATATCATGCCCCACCAGCAAATAGTTATTAAATACAAGATGGCCAAAGATATCAATGCATTGTAATCCCTAAAGTCATAATTTTCACCGTATGAAGCACTCTTGTTTCAGCCTAGAAAATTTAAGACACAATTCCAAAAATACTCTCAAAACTTCATAGAACACATGTACACACCTTTTCATATACCCAGCCATTCAGCCAGCCATTTAGTCTTCCTTCCACATCCTTTTGTTTGAATCCCCTTAATGGCTTCCCATTAGACTCTAACAAATTTCAAAATTCTTAACACTGAACACGACATGTCTCAGCTTACTTTCTCACCTGTATTTGCTTCAGTCTTGTCATGTTTTGTTTTGTTTTACATTTTTCACAGTTTAATTTATCTCACATATTGGGGCATTTTACCTGCTGTTCCCTCACATGGAAATATTCTTTTCACAATCTGTTTTGTCTTCATATTTTATTCTTCAGAAACATTGTTTACATTGCCAACTAAACAAATCTCTCCTTTGCCATGCTTTTATTTTACTTTTTAACATTTAAAAATAATTTTTAAAATTATATACCTATTTTTCAATTTCTGGATATGACCTTAGATTCTGAATTTTGTGGTGGCTGCTTGCAAATGTATCTCAGGCACTTAGCTGAGTGACACCTAGCAGTATGCAATATATATTTTAAAATAAGATTATTTTAACCCACTGATTTATACTTACATTTTTCCACCAAAATTTCTTCACATTTAAAATACTTTTAGGTAAACATTTATAAAGTTAATAAGATATACCTTACATTACTAAAGATGGGGTCTTACTAATCTTTTTAAGTCCTCTGTGGTAATAAACACATATTGAATTAAATCCAATATTAAATGAGTAAGACCCAGTGTAAAACTTATCTAGCTGTTATTAAACAAGTAGTCCTTTCTTGAATACTTACCTTCTTTTAGGAATTGTGCCAGAAAATGGAGGTGTAGAAATGAACTTGTTTCTCAAGTAGATCACATGATGGTAGAAGACAGATAAAAATTATTGTATAAAGCCAATGCAGTGTCACTTTATCATGTTACCATGTAAGGGAAAAAAGACAAGAATTTACTATAGACTTTGAAAGGACAAAGGGACTATGTGAAAGAGGACTGTTTGATCAGAGTTTTGAAACAGAAGTAGAAATTATACAAAAATATAAGATAAGGAAGTAAAGAAACTTTTCAAGAAAAAAAGAAATGAATGGACTGAAATACCAGAAGGAAAAGGCATATTGGGTGTTTGCAAGTAGTTTTTCGAGGCTGAAGCATATAGAGGACATGAAAGAGTGGTGGGAAGTCAGTGTGGACAGTCACCAGGACAGTCAGGGTATTACAGAGGTCTGCATTACAGCATGCCATTTGCAGACATCCTGTAAGAAGGAATCTCACTAAGACTTCAAAGGAAAATGGAAATGTTATTGTACTTTTCGCTTATTTTAATGGAAAATTTATACTTCACTTTTGGGGAAAGAAAAAGAAATGTCATTGTATCTAGGAGGCTGTGAATCCATTGCTGATATGCTATGTTTTAAGATGGGTGATGAGGACATAAATATTCAGCTAAAATTATTGATTTTGAAAAAGTAAATATACTCCTATTTAGAGCCATACAGAGAAATGCTGATAAACTTGACAGAGGGAAAGCATAAATTTATCTCCTTTACTTTCCACGGGGACAGTTAAGACATCTTAAGATATTAACCAAAGAGGAAGAAGTGGAGAAAAGGACAAATTTTTGGAAATGAGTTATAGATTTAATATACTAACATAATGAAAATACAAATAAGCCTTAGTGACCAATGAGAAGCTAATTTTAAAATTTGTATGAAAATGAAATGAAATTGAAAAAGCCAAAAAACTTTGGAAAAAGAGAAAAAAATTGAAGGAACTTATTCTACCACATTATCAAGACCTTCTAAAATAGTAATTAAGAGTGTGTGATATCAGGGCACAAGTAGGCAAATAGGTCAATGGAGGAGAAAAGAGCCTAGAAACACAAACACACATCATGATATATGGCTAGGGTGTCACTGCACATCAGTGAGGAAAAAACAATCTTTTTAATACATATTTCTAGAAAGATTAGGTAATCAAATAAAAATTAAATTGCTAAAGAATTTATCTTTGAAATAATGAAAATGTCTGCAACCAGGCAGATGTGATGGCTGCACAACATTGTGATTGCATTTAATGCCACTGAATTGTACACTTAAAAGTGATTAAAATGGTAAATTTTATATTTATGTATATTTTATCATAATAAAAAATAAAATTTCACATATCTCAATGTTGAAAATTATGTCCACACAAAAATATCTACATACATATGTTTATAGCAGCTTTGTTCATAATTACCAAAAGGTTGAAGAAATTGAGATGTCCTATAATAGGTAAATAGGTAAAATATATTTTTACTTATTTAAAATAGTTTTAAAAATGTATTTTGTCATATATAATTTGTTATATATTAAATTTTAAGTTTACTATTTAAAATTTTACCATTTAAAAATACATTATCATGCACAATTTATTATACCTGAAATTTCCAAGGGGATTATAGGTATAAATTTGAGATAAAAAATGATAAAATTATTAGAGAATAATATTAGAACTTACTGTTATGTTTTATTTCATCTTAAACAAGATACAAAAAGTACTAACAACGAAAACAGACATTGAGACATTTGATAATGAGGTAATTAAGAAATTAAAAGACATTATAAAGTTAAAGAGAATCTAATTGACTAGAGAAGACATTTGCAGCACATATTAATAATAATAAACCTGTATGCAGCATATATAAACACATTCTAGAAACAAATAAAAAGGTAAAATCCAGCAGGAAAATGGATCAAATAATTGAATAAGTATTACATAAGTCAATAAACGAAAGAAAAATGCTCAGGGGAAATCCAAATTAAAACTTGCATATGATACCATTACATATCCACATAAAAGATTTACCAGAATTTACAAGACTCACACCATGAAGCACAGACAAGGATGTGGAGCAACACAAGCTCTGATACACTGATGTGTGGACTGCAGGGTGACTGTTTAGAAACCATTTCATTTTTTTCTAGTACAAAACTCTGTACACACTAATACTCAGTAATTCTACCTTTAAGATCCCTAGAGAAATCTTAGATATGTGCACAAGGATATATACAAAACAATACATAGCAATATTTTTCGAAAGCACAAAAAACTGGAAACAGTCAGTTGTTTATCCAGAGTTGAAGGAATAAAACAGGAGGATATTCAATGAACTATACAAAAATGAAGATGAATGCATTAGAATCAGCTACACCGTGAATGAATCTTGTATACACAATGTTGAGCAAAAATGAAAGACACAAATTAATATAAAAGCACCATTTATATAAAATTCACAACTGACAAAACTATATAATATTGTACAAATGCATGCAAAGATGACCAATACAAGTGGGAAAGCAATTCTGACAATGTCAGAAAAATGGTCATTTCTGGGAGAGCCAGTCAAATCATCAGCAATTTCCAGGGGCAGAGCCCCGTTTTTGGCATTCACCTCCTTAGTTCTGATCCTGCTGACCATCAGAGGCGAGGTGCCTGTCTCCAGCTGCAGCACCCCACAGAGATGCTGTGGAGCACTGTGGTCTCAAGGCAACACATCTCCCCCACCCCGGAAACTTTCACTCTGAGTGCCACAGGCTCCATCCTTGGAGGCGGGGAGAAGTGAGAAAAGCCACTTTCCCTAGGTGACTGCAGGGCCTTGCTGCTGAACAATAGTCCACAGCCTGTTGATTTGGCCCACTGGACCGGCTTAGGTCATCTAATAAGATTAAACTCTACGGCTTGCTCTCCACATCCAGGTAGCTGCCAGCATTGGGGTTTGTGGACAGAGAAGGAAAATCCTGGCCAGAGACCTCAGCAATTGCACCAATTGACGCCTGTCCCCCATGAGGAGTCACCTCCCAAGTGTGATGAAAGAGCCCTGAATAACATGTTAGTGGCTCCTCTTAGCAGCAGGTCAAGCAACCATAGAAGCACAGGCACCAAGGCTTGTGTGCAACAGCTATGATCTATCTTGCCCTTACCCCCACCTTAGGGGGAAACAGGGTCCAAGTAACCCTCAGAAGTGACAAGACCCTTCCCAAAGATTGGGGCATTCATATATCCCATCCAGGGGACCAGAGCCTAACACAGAGACATCAGATTACCTTGATAACTGGCTCTTCCATGCAAACTACAATCAATGCCAGAGAGGGTAACCTCATAGCTTAACATAGTGCCTTCCAACTCAAGCTATTAGAGGGCAGTGTAGTCACAAGTGTGATCGCAAGTGTGATCAACCACCTGGGAGCTTAAGCTCGGGGACCAAACTCACAAATCTCTATTGGCAAGAGGTGAAGACAACAGGTCAGAGGTAACCCAACTTGCTAAAATATCTCTAAGGCAACACAGGGCCAGTGCATCTCTCCTCAGCACTGTCAAGGAACATCCCTTTGAGGACTTGGTGATAGGGCCATAAACCAGTCCTAGCACCCCCAGTTCTCCACTAAGTACCCTGATGAGAAAGAATCAGCAAAAGAATGCAGAAAACACGAAAAATAAGAGAGAAAAGTCACCCCCAAAAGAAATCATTATACCCTCAACAATGGATAGCAATTTAAACAAAAGGATTAAAATGACAGGGGAAGAATTCTGAATATGGATTGTAAGAAAACTCAATGGAATTGAAGAGAAAATAGGAAACCAACACAAAGAAGCCACAAGAACAATACAGGAAATGAATGGAAAAGATCAATTCCAACAGAAACACTCATCACTTCACAAAGTCATGGAAATTAACCTATTGCTGGAAGACTATTGGGTCAAGGAGGAGATCCAGATGGAAATCAAAACATTTTTTGAACTAAATGATAGCAGGGATACAAGTTATCAAAATCTGTGGGATACAGTAAAAGCATTTCTGAGAGGAAAACTGATAGCATTACATGCTCACATCCAAAAGCCAGAAAGCTCACAAATCAACAAACTAATAAACCATCTCAAGGAACTGGAAAAGGAAGAGCAAATTGATTCTAAACCTAGCAGAAGAAAAGAAATAACTAATATCAGAGCAAAACTAAATAAATTGAGAATAAAAGACCTATTCAGAAGATCAATAAAACCAAAAGTTGCTTTTTCAAAAAGGTAAGGAAAATTGACTGCCCTCTTGCTAGATTTACAAGAATGAGAAAGGAAAGGACTCTAATAAACTCAATTAGAAATGAAAAAGAAGAGGTCATTACAGACATTATGGAAATATAAAACACTATATTTGAATACTATAAAAATCTATATGCCCCAAAACTACAAAATGTAGAAGAAATGGACAAATTCTTGGAAACACACAACATTCCTAAGCTCAATCAGTAGTAAATAGAATTCCTGAACAGACCAATATCAAACACAGAAATTGGAGCAGAAATTAAAAATCTACAAACAATAAGTCCCAGACTAGATGGGTTCACACCTGAATTTTACCAAACCTACAAAGAAGAACTCATACCTATACTGAAGAAATTATTCCACAACATTGAGAAGGATGGTATTCTCCTCAATGCATTCTGCAAAGCCAATATCACCTTGATACCAAAGCCAAGAAAGGACACAACAAAAAAAGAAAACCACAGACCAATATCCCTCATGAGTATAGATGCAAAAATCCTCCACAAAATCTTAGGAAACCAAATCCAACAGCATGTCAAAAAAATAATTTATCATGACCAAGTGGGCTTTGTCTCTGAGATGCAAGGCTGGTTCAACATATGCAAATCTATAAATGCAATTCACCACATACCTAAAAGCAAGAACAAGGACCAAAAGATTCTCTCAATAGACAGAAAAAACATTTGGCAAAATCCAGTACACTTTTATGGTAAAAACTCTTAACAAAGTAGCCATAAATGGTACATATCTTAAAATTATTAAAGTCATATACAATAAACCCACAATACCATACTGAACAAGGAAAAATTGAAAGCATTCCCACTTAGAACTGGAACCAGAAAAGATTGCCCACTATCTCCACTTCTATTCAACATAGTGCTGGAAGTCCTTGTCAGAGCAATAAGATAAAAGAGGGGAATTAAGGGTGTTCAAATGGGGGCAGAGAAGATCAAACCCTCACTCTTTGCTGATGATATGCTATTATATCTAGAAAAACCCAAGGATTCAACCAAGAGATTTCTGGAAGTGATAACTAGATTTGGTAAAGTCTCAGGATACAAAATTAATGCACACAAATCAGTGGCATTCATATACGCCAATAACAGTCAAGCCAAAAATTAAATCAAAGATGCAACACCTTTCACAATAGCATCAAAGACAGTTAAATATCTAGGAATATATTTAATGAAGGAGGTGAGAGACATATATAGGGAGAACAATGAAACACTGAGAAAAGAAATTTTAGAAGATTTAAACATGTGGAAAATCATACCATGCTCATGGATTGGCAGAATCAATATCATTAAATGTCCATAGCACCTAAAGTGATCTACAGAATTAATGCAATCCATATCAAATTACCATCACCATTCTTTACTGATCTAGAAAATATAATTCTATGCTTTGCATGAAACCAGAGAAGACCTCTTGTAGCCAAAGCAATCTTAAGCAAAAAGAACAAATTGGGAGGCATCAGTCTACCAGACTTCAAGCAAGGCTATAATAACAAGGCTATAATAACCAAAACAACATATGACTGGCACAAGAATAGAGATATAGACCTTTGGAACAGGACTGAGAACCCAGATATAAAACCATCCTCATATTGTCATCCAATCTTTGACAAAACAGGCAAAAATATACATTGGGGAAAAGAATCTCTAGTCAATAAATGGTGCTGGGAAAACTGGATAACTAGATGCAGAAGATTGAAACTGGATCACCACCTCTCACCTGTCAAAAAATCAACTCACGATGGATAACAGACTTAGACCTAAGGCATGAAATCTTAAGAATTCTAGAAGAAAATGTGGGAAAAACTCTTATAGACATCAGCCTAGGCAAAGAATTTATGAAGAAGACTCCAAAGGCAATCACAGCAACAACAAAAATAAATAAATGGGACCTGATCACATTAAAAAGCTTCTGCACAGCCAGGGAAACTATCATTGAAGTGCATAGACAACCTACAGAATGGGAGAAAATATTTGCATTCTACACATCTGATAAAGGGCTGATAACAAGAATCTATATAGAACTTTAGAAAATTAACAAGAAAAAGTCAAACAACCCCATCAATAGTGGGCAAAGGACATGAGCAGAAACTTTTCAAAAGAAGACAGAATAATGGCCCAAAAACATATGAAAAATGCTCAACATCTTTAATCATCAGGGAAATGCAAATCAAAACCACAATGAGATAGCACTTATCCCCAGTGAGACTGGCCTTTATCAAAAAGTTCTAAAACAATAAATGTTGGCGTGGATGCAGAGAGATAGGAACACTCATACACTGCTGGTGGGACTGCAAACTAGTGAAACCTCTGCGGAAAGCAATATGGAGATACTTCAAAGAGACACAAGTAGATCTACCATTTGATCCAGCAATCCCATTACTGGGCATCTACCCAAAAGAACAAAAGACATTCTATAAAAAAGACATCTGGGCCGGGCACGGTGGCTCACGCCTGTAATCCTAGCACTCTGG
>NW_012154596.1:85847-88024 GCF_000956105.1 Propithecus coquereli | reverse complement strand
CAAAGAATTTATGAAGAAGACTCCAAAGGCAATCACAGCAACAACAAAAATAAATAAATGGGACCTGATCACATTAAAAAGCTTCTGCACAGCCAAGGAAACTATCATTGGAGTGCATAGACAACCTACAGAATGGGAGAAAATATTTGCATTCTACACATCTGATAAAGGGGTGATAACAAGAATCTATATAGAACTTTAGAAAATTAGCAAGAAAAAGTCAAACAACCCCATCAATAGTGGGCAAAGGACATGAGCAGAAACTTTTCAAAAGAAGACAGAATAATGACCATCAAACATATAAAAAAGTGCTCAACATCTCTAATAATTAGGGAAATGCAAACCAAAACAACAATGAGAGGGGGCTGGGGAAAATGGCGGATTAAGGGTGACCTCCTGGCTCTCTGCTCCCAGAGTGGGAGGTGAAGAACACGGACACCCACACGCGAGTGAGGCACTCCCCTACAGGATTAGCTTCGTGCATCTACAGAGAAGCAACGAGGGACAAGCAGTCCCGCGGATAAAATCAGCGGGGCTATTTTGCATCGAAGAGACAGCACGCACCCCTAAGAGTGTCTAGTGACCAAGGAGGCTGCTCTTCAAGCTGAGACACGCAGTCACCTCTCCGCTGTGACTTGGTAGCTAGAACTGCCGGCCAAACGGACAGACTCCACTACAGGAAGGGCTGTGTAGAGAGTGAAGGAGGCTGTTTTCCCAGCGGGGTCCTGTAGCCTCATTTTTGCAGTGACTTGGTAATCAGTGCCTCCTCCCAAAGAATTAGTCCCCCACCCTTGGCAGTGCAGAGGAACAAGGGAAGCTGTTCTCTGGACTGTGACCCTGTAGGGGTGGTGGATGACCCTTGACTACAATCTGACCACCAATATTGCATACCAAAGGGACTGACTCCACACCCGCTGGGGTGGAATAGCAGGACAGGCTGCTTTCTGGTCTGGGTCCCTCAGGGGTCTTAGGCAGGGCTTCTCTAGCATTCCTGAAGTGTGTACTTCTTACCAGCTAGTCAACCCTGCCCTTGAAGGGGTGGAATAATAAGGGTCACCACTTCCTGAGCTGAGACGCCATGTAGCCCAAGAAAGTGTCCTTCCCCCAGTCTGGGAGGTTATCTGCCCCTCTGGCAGGTGAAAACCCACCCTCAGAGGAGGAAAGAAACGAGAGACGACATTCTTCAGGCCGGGCCTTGTGACAGTCTCAGCCAACACCCTTCCCACAGCCCTCCAGGACAGAGCCTGCCCCTGAAGGTAGGGAGAAAGGAGAAAAAATACTTTCCCCATAGGACTAGCCTGAATCTGTATGATCTTGGATCTAAGCAAAAGGGGACAGTGTGTTGACGCGATACAGCTGATCGGTTTTGAACACCTGACAAGAACATAACACAAAAGCTTGCACGTGGTGCCCAGGCTGTAGTCATCTTAGGGGCTAGTGGTTTGGGAAGGAAAATCTCAACCAGAGTCCTCAGCAATTGCACCAGCTGGCACACCCATTAGGAATTCCTCCACAAGAGTGCCTAATAAGCCCTGAATAACATACTAGCAGCTCTCTCCTAGCTACAGATCAAGCGATTCCTGAAGTATACTGCCTCAGGCACGCTGATTCCTGCTGCTCTTCTCACCACACCTTAAGTGGTAACAAGGCTCAAGTTGCCCTTGGGAGTGGCAAAAGGTTTCCCAAAGACTCAGGCTTTTGTATGTCCCATTTGGGATTTTAGAGCTCAATTCAAAGGTTCTGGAATACCTTGACAACTGACTCCTCCACGCAAAATATAAGCAACAAAAGAGAGAGCAACCTCATAACTAAACCCAGTGCCTTCCACCTCAACGAAGTAGTCGATAGCGGAGTCACACACTCAAAAGTGATCCAACTCCTGGAAAGCTAAGCAAGGAAAAGAAACTCACTAATCTCTGTAAGCAGAAGGAGCAGACAACAGGCAAGTGATAACCCAACAGGCCAAAACCCCACCAAGACAGCACAAGACCAGGGAACATCTCTTTAGCTCTGTCAAGGACCTTCCCTTTGGAGCCCCAAAATTAAGTTCATAAACCAGTCATAGCACATCCAGTCCTTGACAAAGTAGCCCGATGGGAAAGAATCAATGAAAGAACACAGGAAACATGAAAGATCAGAGAGAAAAGTCACCTCCAAAAGAAAATATTCGATCTCCA
>NW_012154596.1:61019-75573 GCF_000956105.1 Propithecus coquereli | reverse complement strand
ATGTCTATAAGAGTTTTTCCAACATTTTCTTCTAGAATTTTTATAGTTTCATGCTGTAGGTTTAAATCCATTATCCACCGTTAGTTCATTTTTGTGAGAGGTGAAAGGTGTGGATCTTGTTTCAATCTTCTACATGTGGCTATCCAGTTTTCCCAGCACCATTTATTGAATGGGGATTCTTTTCCCAGTCTATGTTTTTGTCTGCTTTGTCAAAGATTAAATGGCTATATGAGGATGGTTTTATATCTGGGTTCTCAATTCCGTTCCATTGGTCTAGGTCTCTGTTCTTGTGCCAGTACCATGCTGTTTTAGTTACTATAGCTTTGTAGTATAGCTTGAAGTCTGGTAAATAATTCATTTACTCTTAGGCTAACTTCAACATTGTATTTGATCTCATAATAGATTCTGTCAGGTTTTTTTTTTTAAGCTAACAGTGATCTTGCAAAGTACACATGGAACCACAAACATATAAGAATAGCCAAAATCCCTCAGAAGGACACAGTGGAGTATCTGCTCTCATGAAAAATTAAAACACATTAAAATATTCTACAATTAAAGCAGTGTGATGTTGATGCAAAAATAGGCAAACAGATCAGACCAGTAGAAATTCCAGAAATCTGTCAAAGTGTGTAATAGATGATATGCATTAAAAACTACAGGGGGAACCTTTATTAATACATGGTGTTTGAAAACTGGATATTCCTTAAAAAAAGAGATGAAAATGGATTCACTTTTCACATGCTATGGAAAGATAAATAACAAAGGAGAAATCTAAATGGCAAAAAAATTGAAAGCATACAAATAGTAGAAGAAAACATTGGAAAATATTTTTACAAGCTATGATAATAAATCTGGCATATGACAAAGCAATAAATATCAATAAAAGAAAAAGTTAATAAAGTACACAATATAAAACCAGAATATTGTTCATGGTAGGAAACACTATAAATCAAGTAAAAATAATGCCAAATGGGACATCTATTTGCAACTTATATAACAGACAAAGGGAAGCACACGTCTATTCCAGAAAATAATAAAGCTCTCAAAACATATGCTTTAATCACACAAGGACAAAGTAGCCAATGTGAAGGTTTCTCACTGACTTAAAATGTAAAATTTGAGTTCAAAAATAGATTTAGATGGCAGTATATGAAATTTCATCAAAACAAAAAAATAATGTTAGGAAAATATTATTCATATGCTTTCTTTGTTCGCTGGGGCCACACCATCATTATTATGACAATTGATAAAAGAATCAATCTTTTATCCTTCCTTTCCTCTTAGGCTAGTTTTTTCCTCTTTTTTGAGACCGTGTCTTGTTCTGATGCCAGACTGGAGTGAAGCAGCACATACTCCTACCTCAGCCTCCAGAGTAGCCAAGACTATAAACATACAAAGCCATGCCCCATTCATTTTTCAAATTTTTTTGTAGAGACAGGATATTGCTATGCTGCTCAGGTTGGTCTTGAACTCCAGGCCTCAAGCAATATTCTTGCCTCAGCCTTTCAAAGTTTTAGCATTACAGGTGTGAGTCACCATGCCTGGCCCTAATAGGCTAGTTTTTAATGTAATGAAAAGCTCATGAGAAAATGCAATTCTTAATAGAACAATGAGAACTACTATGTGCAGAGGATATAATAGAGTTAGAAAACTGTTTTTTGTTAACCCTCAATAAAATAACTGAAATTAGAAAAATATAATCAGTAAATGCTAAACAGTTACGTGAAAGGAACAGGCAGACATTCCTTGGGCCCATTAAGCAACCTTCATATAAATAAAAGTGGGAAATGCAAATCAAAACCAAATGAGATATCACTTAACTCCAGTAAGAATGGATTTTATCAAAAAGTTCCAAAACAAATTCTGCCGTGGATGTGGAGATATAGGAACACTCTTATACTGCTGGTGGGACTGAAAACTAGTACAACTCCCATGGAAAGCCATTTAGAGATACCTCATAGAGCTAGAAATACCATTTGATCCAGCAATTCCACCACTAGGCATCTACCCAAAGGAAGAAAAGACAGTTTACAATAAAGACAACTGCACTCAAATGTTTATGGCAGCACAATTCACAATTGCAAAGATGTGGAAACAACCCAAGTGCCCATCAACACATGAGTGGATTAATAAAATGTGGTATATGTATACCATGGAATACCACTCAACTATAAAAAACAATGGTGAACTAGCACATCTTATATTATCCTGGATGGAGCTTGAGCCCATCCTTTGAAGTGAAGTATCTCAAGAATGTAAAAACAAGCACCACATGTACTCGCCATCAAGTTGGTACTAACTGATCAACACTTAGGTGCTCACATGGAAGTAATATTCATTGGTGCCAGGGCAGGTGAGAGGTGGGTGGTGAGGATGGGTAAACACAATTAATGGGTGTGGAACACACTGTGTGGAGGAAGGGCATGCTTGCAGCTCTGGCTTGGGCGAGGTAAAGGCATTATATGTAACCAAAATGTTTGTACCCCCATAATATTCTGAAATTTAAAAAGAAAAGGAAAAACAAAAATAAATAAATTTTCTAAAAAAGAAAAACCAGACGTGTATCCAAATGTGCTTCCTGAATCCAAATGTGCTGGCAGCCTAAAATAGAGTGACTTTGAAAGATTTAGTATCAAAATAAAAAAAAATTAATAATATTATCATTAAGGTAGAAAGCCTAGTAGGTGCTCACAGCATGTGTGGATAAAGATTTCTCATGCAGAAATTAAGATATAAAAGTAAAAATTTATTTTATCTTATTAGAGGGGAGAGAGAAAGAGAGTGAAAGAGAGAGGGGAAGGGGTGAAGAGAGCAGGAAGGTGGTGTGGCATCCCAGAGAAAGAGAAGGGGTGCCCGGAGTGAGGCCAAGTGGCTTGCTGATTTTAAGGGGGACAAAGAGAAAGAAAAAATAGTGTTGTCAGTTGAAAGAGAACGGCTGTGGAGTAATTAGCAGGCAGCTGCTAGACGTCAGGTTGTCCATGTTTCTTGCTCTTTTTCTGTTCCTTGTTTATCTGTGAAATGTAGTCAGGGTTAGTACAGGGGATGTGAGTTTGCCTCTGAGATATGGTTTGGGGCGGGAAACGAAGGTCTGGACTTTACCCCCCTTCTGTCTGTCTAGGGGCTTCTCAGGAACACCTGGAGGCTATCAAATAAATTCTAAAAGCTGGGAGCTGGTGAAATGTAAAGAGAAAGATTTACATTTCCTTTCTGTCTTTGGCTCTTTTCAGATGTTTTTAAAACAGAGTCCCTGCAGGTGGTCTGTCAGCAGAGAAAGCAGAGGGAGAGCTCATAGGATTGGTCTTTAGCTGTTCTTAGAAAATTGCAGGATTAGATCTTTTCCTGTTATTTCAGCAAGGCCGCCCCTTTCAATTATATTGATCACATATAGAAACAATCATTTTTGGGGTTAAATAAATTATTACAATCAATTGCACGTTTCCGTTTTTCTTTTATGTTGCAACTAGATAGGTTAAAATGACACACGTGGCACACATTTTATTTCTATTAGACATTGCTGCCTGAGAGGATCGCCTCCCTTTTTAAAACTCAGGCTGCCTCTTCAAAAGACCAGAGGCCATGAAGATTAGAAAATCTGAAATTTAAAAATGTCATTATGTTGTTTCCAATTTTGAATGTTATGTATCTTATTCATAAACAGATATAACTTTATATACAAGTTTAAACGCGAATGTTTTCCAGGAAGGGCCAGATCTCAGTGCAGAGAAGCAGCTGTGGTTGCAGCCATGAATGTGTGGGATTCCATCACCTGTCACTCAGACCCAAAAGGGTGGGGCTTGCGGCCTTATCCAATCAGGGGCCCCTGTGGGAACTGTCCAATCAGACACGCAGCTGGGAAGGAGGCCTTAAAAGACCTGGAGGAACCTTTATGTCTTGTTCCCGCCCGAGCTCAGTCTTTGTTGACTGCTTCTTCTCCATTGCTCTGGGCGGTCTGGGTGGCTGTGCCGCAGCCTCTGGCCTTCTATGACCTGCAGGTACTGGAAGATCTGTGTGGAGAATGGCAGGACATCCCAGAATCCAGGAACTGGTGAGTATGCAGGCCGGGTGTCCTGAGAGGGGTGAGGGCTAGTTGAAACCCACCGGAAGTGTCTGTGGCAAACCCAGGCCTCCCCGCAGTCAGCTGCGTTGTTTGTGGATCCAAGTCCCCTCTGGTACAGCTCGGCCCTCAGTCCATTTTAGCCTCAGAGTAGGGCTGGGCCAGCAGCCAGGATCCTCTGAGGCATATTTGGCCCAGCTGGAGCCCTGTCTGGGCAGCTCTGCACCCACAGCCCTGCGTCTTCCCCGGATTGTGCAGTGAGGTCAGGAAGGTCATCAGGGGAGGATCCTCACTCATGTGGGAGCTCATGAATGGGAAGCTGTGGTCCATGGGGTCCCCAGTCCTCCTCTTTCCCGTCAAAAATTAAACTAAGGCGCCATTAAAACGTTAAAGAGTTTATTAGAGAAAGCAGCAATTTATAATTCCAGGAGCACTCAGCCATGGTTTGTGGTTTGGGGTCCACTGGAGGGGCTTGAAGAAAAGGCGGTTATAAGGTGCATGAAGAAACAAATCAAATTCAATAGTTGCTTGGTTATAGCTTTGTAGTCCCCTGTTTTGGTCTATGACCGCGGCTATTTTCTGGTTATGTAATCAGAGGATAATTGATTAAGCCTCAGTTTTGCTTCTAAGTTAGTAATTTACAAAAAATACATTTGAGTTATATTTCTGTATTCTTAGGGTTAGGTAGGGATAGGGGAAGAGGAACAGATGACACTAGGAGATGCTTTGTCTAAAATAGGAGGGACAAATTGACCAGAGGGGGCTTCCAAGAAGGAACAGAGAACATATCAGGGGATCTCCAAGGACTTAACAGATGCTTAGTCTATGATAGGGGGTCTCCAAGGACTGAGCAACCAGAAAGATGTAGAACGGCCACAGAGTGGAGATATGATCAAGGCCACAAGAGAGGGTCTTTGGAACAAGTAAGATGACAGTATCCTCAAGTGACCTACCATTATTAACATAGTAAAAATCACATCCACCAGCACCGTGACAGTTTACAAATACCACGGAAACCCCCAGAAATTACTTACAAGAATAGAAAAGGGGAGGACTCACCATTCCCGGAATTCTCCACCTCTTTCCAAGAAAACCATTAATATTCTGCTTCCCAGTGCTGACTTTATTCAGTTTTTATTTTGGATAATACTGCATTATAGATGCACATTGGAAACTTTCTATATTTATATGTTTATTATCAGTTTCTAAAACTGGGAAATTATGTCATCTTGAATGTCTGGTGCAAATGGAATATGTGTACTCTAAAGATGTCTTATTAGTGTGCTGCACTTTAAAGTCATGCCAACTAAACTTTCCTCTGTGTAGTCATATTGATATAATATATAGTTACTTTCATTCATTTTATTTTGCTTTTAGTGCTATTGTATCTGGCTGTGTGCATTGACTCCTGATATTAATTTGTCCTATAACAGTTTATGTTATTTTCATTCACTGGGTTCAAGTTTTCTCTGGCAGATTTTTCCACTGCAGAGTTAATTATTTTGCTCTTAATTATTAGTAGGTAACCTTGTGAAGATTTACTAACCGATGTGCATAAACCATCACATTTAATCTGGGAGCTCCCTTTTCTTTTTAGATTTCCTTTGCATATTGCTTGTTTTGGAAAATGAAGGCTCTCATCTTTATTTACTGGTCACATGAACTAGGTTAAATCCAGGCTCTGCCACTTACTGGATATTTGAAAACATTCCTGTTGGGCCAGAAGCATTGACTTCACTGGTGAGCTTATTAGAAATTCAGGCTTTGCCCCAGATCTCTGAATCAACATGTGCATTTGAACAGTATCTCCAGTTTACTGCTGTACACATTAAAGTTTGAGAGGTGTCTTTTAACTCAGCATGATTTTTCCATCTCAAATATATACACAGCTTATGTTGTATAATGTAAATATAGCACTCAGAAATATAAATGTCTATTTTTGTGCCTTTATATTGTATTATCCAGAAAACTATAGTATCTACACTTGTTTCGTGGATCTTATGTCATCCTCTTTCCCCAGAGTTAGAGGATAGATTAGAGAATATTTCTGTGTTAAAAATTGTCTTTTTGAATAATTCCAGTCACTCATATGAGTAAGAACCAGTATTCCTCCCTCTTTCATCTCACATGCAGTCAAATTAAGAACTCTTCCTATGGCCATTTTGTAAATATGTGTTTTTTTTCAGGCAATGTTGACCTTCAGAGATGTGACCATAGAGTTTTCTCTGGAGGAGTGGGAATGCCTGAACCCTGCTCAGCAGAATTTGTATAGGGATGTGATGTTAGAGTACTACGGAAATCTGATCTCTCTGTGTGAGGATAACTTCAGTACACATTTCTATTCCACACTAAAGATTTTATATCCTTCCTTTGTAGAATGTCTTCTAGGATTTTGTTTCCCAACCCCCAGGCTGTGGCCCAGTACCATTCCTTGTCCTGCTAGGAAATGGTTCATGTATCACTGCCTGAGCTCTGTACCACCTACCCCTACCCATGACACCCCACACCCACCCTCGGTCCATGGAAAAATTGGCTTCCATGAAACCAGTCCCTGGTGCCAAAAAGGTTGTGGACCACTGTTCTGGGAGTTTCTGCTTTATATGAATGAGTGTCAGATCCTTGTTTCTAAGGAAAACTGGGGGATTTGTTGGTATGAAAAAAATCCTCAAGGTGTTTTATCTTGACTTTAATCTTACCCTTCTTTGAGCTGATTTGTATCCTTCACTCTAGATTAGTGGTAATTTCAGCATTTTAGTGGCATAAAATATTGTTTTCCATACCTTACAATCTAATTTCCACCATCAAATTTTGGTTTACTAGTATTGTGTAATAAAGCTAAGGGCCCACAAATTTTAAGTACCTCCTAAATTTTCTAAAGTTTCTGTCAGGAAATGGTACTTTTTTTTTCAAGACAGAGTCTCCCTTTGTCACCCTGGGTAGAGTGCAGTGGCATCATCATAGATCACTGCAACCTCAAATTCCTGGGCTCATGTGATCCTCCTGCCTTGGCTTCCTGAGTAGCTGGGACTAGAGTCATGGACCATCAGGCCCAGCTGATTTTTTAATTTTTGATAGAGATGGGGTGTCACTCTTGCTCAGGCTGGTCTCAAACTCCTGAGTTCAAGTGATCCTTCTGCCTTGGCCCCCCAGAGTGCTAGGATTACAGGACTGAGCCACCACACCTGGCCAGGAAATGGTACATTTTTATTAATTTTCTAAAATCTTCTATAATGTTCTCTCTTCTCTACTGAGCACAGTACTAGGTTGGTAATTGGAGAATCCCAGCAAGAATCATGTTACCTTTTTTTTTTAATGAAACAGGTCTTGCTGTCTCTAAGCAAGACCTGATCACCTGTCTGGAGAAAAGGAAAGAGCCCTGGAATGTAAAGAAACCTGAGACAGTAGTAGAACACCCAGGTATGTAAGAGTGAAAGAAGCTGATAACACAGGTGAGAGGTCCAAAGGTCTAGGAGGAAGCCAGACCTTAAAATGTGGTTTGGGAAGCTCTGCTCCAATGGAAATGGTTTCTGAGAAGCCTAGGTTTCTTTCTCTTTGTTTCACATACAGGCATCTCTGTCCCTTGTTCTTAAGTTATCAAAGGACTTGACTTCCCTTTCAGTGATCTTCCTTTGAGGTTACAGTGAAAACCAAAGTCTTGTTCATGGCTTATATGGAACTGCAGGATCTGACTGCTCTTCCATTGCTTTTCAGGACATGGGAATATGTGTACTTTTGAGACACTCTATGTTAAACCATTTTTAATTTTCCTTTTTGCATCATATCTGATATGTGTGAATGTAATGCTAATATTGGTATTTGGTTCAGAAATCTCAATAATACCATAAGCAGATGTATGTTTTCTGCTTTGTAGTTTTCTTTCTTGTGGAAGTATTAATATTAAATGTTATTCTACAGAAATTTAAACTCAATGATATTATCAGAACACAAGTATCTCCCTAAATATAATAAAATCTAATGTTATTTTACTTCAAAATTCTGTTTTTAGTGTGAACTGTGATTAATAATTTAAACTCTATATGCCCAAATTTCTTAACTTTATTAATAATGTAGTTTAATGTATCCATTCCCTACATTTTTTAACATATATTATGTCATTGGGTCAGCTTGGAACATTGCTGAGCCTATATTAAACTTTCACTTGTTACTTTATTTTTTAAAAACTATCATTTTATAATTTTGTTTAGTATGAAACTTACTGGGAATGTGTTATTCATACATATATGTGTGTGTGTATACATATATATATACGCACACAAATGTGTGTCATGGACTTTCTTCACAAATAAAAATTGTATAACTTTATAATTATTATATACAATATAATGACTTATGTGTATACATTGTGAAATGATTAACACAATTAAGTTAACACATCTAACACTTCACAGTTACTTTTTTTGGCAGGGAAAACACTTAAAGTCTACTGTCATAGCAAATTTTAAGATAAAAACTATTATTATTAGCTATAGTCACAATGCTATACATTGTCCACAAAACTTATGTATCTTATAACTGAAAGTTTGTGTCCTTTGAACAACATCTCCCCATTTTTTCCCACCTCAGGCACTGGCAACCATCCTTGTACTTTCTGCTTCTCTGAATACAACCTTTTTAGATTCCCATATGAGGGAGATCATACAATATTTTTCTTTCTGTAACTGGTTCATTTCAGTTAGCATAGTGTCTTCCAGGTCCATCTATGTTGTTGAAATGGTTGAATAATATTTTTTATAACAGAGTAATAGTTTTGTATGTGTGTATAATTATACTTTATTTGTTCATTCAACATTCACAAGCAGGTTGTTTTCTTGGCAATTGTGAATAATACTGCAATGAACATGGGAGTGTATATATTTATTCAAGATACTGATTTTATTTCTTTTGGTTATGTACACAAGAACGGGATGCTGAATTTTAACAGTAGTTCTATTTTTTTTTTATTTTTTAAAGAACCTCCATGCTTGTTTTTACAGTGAATCCACCAATTTACAACTCACCAGCAATGTACAGGATTTTTTCCTCACATCTTTGTCAACACTTGTTATCTCTTCTTGATATTAGTCATCCTAAGAGGTATGAAGTGGTATCTCATCATGATTTTGATTTGCAATTCTCTGATGATTGGTGATGTTGAGCACATTTTCATATACCTGTTGGCCAATTGTATGTCTTCAAGGAAAAATATCTATTCGGTCTTATGCCTATTTTTCAGTTGGTTATTATATGCATTATTATTTTTGCCTCTGATTTTTATAAGTTTCTTATATAATTTGGATATTAATCTCTTGATAGATATATGGTTTGCAAATGTTTTCTCCCATCCTATAAATATTCTTATTTCATTGTTTTATTTGTTGTGCAGAAGATTTTAGTTTGATACAATCCAATTTGTTTATATTTGCTTTTTTTATACTTTTTGTGTCATATTCAAAAAAATCCATTACCAACATCAATATCAAGAAGCTTTTTCATGTTTTCTTTTAAGATTTTTAAGGATTCATGTCTTACACAAGTCTTTAATTTGAGGTAATTTGGAGGGATGGTATAAGAAAAATGGTCTAATTTTATTCTTTTGCTTGTGTACATCCAGTTTTTCTAGCACAAATTATTGAAGAGACTATACTTTCTGCATTGTATATTCTTGTCTCTGTGAAAGATTAGTCGACCTGTAAGCATGGGTTTATTTCTGGCTCTCTATTCTGTTCCATTGGTTGTTGTGTCATTTTTAATGTACGTACCATTCTGTTTTTATTAGTATAGTTTTGAACTATAGTTTGAAATCAGAAAGTATGATGCTCCCAGCTTTGTTTTCCCTCAAGATTACTTTGGCTATTCAAAGTCTATTGTTGTTCCATAAAAATTTTACGATTTTGTTTTTATTTTTGTGAAAAATGCCATTAGAATTTTGATAGGGAGTTCATTGAATCTATAGATCACTTTGGATTATGTGGCACTTTAACAGTTTTTATTCTTCAATCCATAAACATGGAATATTTTTACCTTTATTTGTGTCTTCTTCAATTTCTTTCCTCAATATATTATATTTTTCAGCGTAAAGCTATTCTGTCTCCTTGGTTAAATTTATTCCTGAAAAAATTTAATGTTTTGATGCTATAGTAAATGAGATTGTTTTCTTCCTTTTCTTATTTGTTGTTAATGTATGGATTCATTGGTATTTGTATGTTAATTTAATATTCTTCCATTTATTGAGTGCATAGTTTAAATAGTTTTTTGATGTACTATTTATGGTTTTCTACAAATAGTGACAATTTTACTTCTTTATTTTCTATTTGGACAGATTTTTCTTTGGTTTTTTTTTGTTTGTTTTTTTTTTTTGAGACAGAGTCTCACTCTTTTGCCCAGGCTAGAGTGAGTGCCGTGGCTTCAGCCTAGCTCACAGCAACCTCAAACTCCTGGGCTCAAGTGATCCTTCTGCCTCAGCCTCCCGAGTAGCTGGGACTACAGGCATGCACCACCATGCCCGGCTAATTTCTTTATATATTTGTAGTTGTCCAATTAATTTCTTTCTATTTTTAGTAGAGACGGGGTCTCGCTCTTGCTCAGGCTGGTCTCGAACTCCTGAGCTCAAACAATCCGCCCGCCTCGGCCTCCCAGAGAGCTAGGATTACAGGCGTGAGCCACCGCGCCCGGCCTTTTTATTTGGTTTTTTTGCCTAATAGTTCTGCCTATGATTTCCATTACTATGTTGAATAGAAGCATTGAAAATGAGCATAATATAGCTGTGCATTTGAAGGAGCTAAACTTGTCTTCCAGTTTTTATAAGCTGGTTTCAGCAGGTAAAGGTCTTCCCTTCTTGAGTACCCAGGCTGATGGGATCTGCTCTGGGTTTGCAGGTAAAAAGGCTTGTAGCTGTGGCACAAGTCTGCTGCTGAGTATTCAGTTAGGTCTGCCTTTAGTGTGGGCCTGTTACCAGGGGCTTGGGTAGTTATAAATCTTATCTTATTCATAAGCAGGCTGGATTGCCTTCATGACTTTGATCTGTAGGGCGGGCACTTGCAGCTTGGTCTGCATAGGGTGGGCCTGATATCAGGTGTATGGATGAGTGTGGCTCCCACTGAGTATTTGGGAGATTTTTCCCAAATCACTGTGTTGGTCTGTAGGTGGGCAGGACTAGCCAAGGATTATGGCTTAGGGGGGCTGGAATTGAGTCACTGAAATGCTTCAGAGACCACAGTGAATACCAAGATCTGTAGGCCTGTCTCCATGACCACAAATGGGCATCTCTCCCCAGGTCTCTGGAGAGGGAGGATCACTCCCAGATCATGCCTGGGAGAAGTGGAGAGGCCTACATAGTCACCTCAGAATTCTCAGTGAGACCAAGTTGAGCAGGCCATTTCCTGGGGTCCTCAAGTTTGCCACCTGAATACAGGCCTGTCATCTTAAAATGACCCTCTTTGGTCTAGGGCTTTAGCAGGGTTTTAAAACCTCCTTTCTGGATCCCAAAGCTCTCATAAAAGCACTTTTTAAAGAAGGGGTCTCACTATATCACAGGCTGTTCTGGAACTGTTGGACTGAAGTGATCCTCTCACCTCAGCCTCTTAGTAGCTGAGATTTCCAGGGTGAGCTTCTGTGCTGGGCTGTCAAAAAGGCACTTTTTCCATAGATGGCTGCCAAATATTTGTTGCCGTGGGGATATAAACAAGCAGGGGAGTTCCCATTTCGCCATCTTGCTGATTTCACTTTCTGTATATATTTTTACTTTGGTTCTATATTAAATTTTCTGTAATTTTAGATTCAAATATTCAGAACAATATGCTAGACTTTTACATTATGTAAGAAGTAAAGAAGATAATTAGTTAGGCATCTCATATTTACTAAAAGACACACTTGAAAGTTTAAATTTACTGCAGGCAAAAAAGAATCATTAGAATTGTCATCCACGTTTCTCAACCTGTATCTAAATTAGTGATATAATTTTCTCCAAATGTTTATTTTATATAGCTGTGACATAAAATATTTTACAAAATTCATATTTTTACTTTATTTTTAAATATAAGGCTTCCTTTTCTTCCAGAGGCTGAATTTCTTCCAAAGGTTTCCTTCTCTTGCAAAGCCTTTTCAGTTTTTGTAAAAACAGCATTAATATATTAATATCATAATAAAAATTATCTTTAGTGTTTTTAAATGCTTATTTATTAAAATTTTCTGATTAGAGCCTTTCATTAATGACTATAGTACATTTTCTGTGAAATTTTACTGACATACATCATATACCAATGATTCAAAATATGTGCTTTCCATAGATTCACAGTCACAGTTGAACGTTGTAGTTATCTAGAAATAATTTTTTAAGATACCACAATGATGTATACAGGGTTTTATGTCTAAATATTAATCTTATTGTTTTTTTGCAGTTCCGCACTATTGTGTTTCTTTTTTGGGGTATGTTCCTTGACATTAGTTTATTTTGTGCTTAATTTCACCTCTGTATTATAATTTTGGATGAAATGGCAATTCAGTATATACTTTAAGTCAATGTGTGGTTTAATTAAAATGTAAATCAGCCAATGTCTATTAAAAATTATACATGTGTATGTTTGTCTCTATAAATATAACCCCAAGTTTCTCTATGGTTTATCTTGTATATTTCTTTTCCTGGTTAATGTTCAATGGTTGTTTTATCCTGTCTAGTTGAATAGTCATGGAAATAGTCTTAAATTTATCATGTATTAATTAATGAATCTATATTATCTTTGTGAGAGGAAAACACTTCTGTGATTTGAAGGTAATTTTTGAAAAGCTTTATAACTAGTTAGCCTTTTAACAAATTTAATTATGGTAAAAACATAAAAAAAATTGACCATCTTAAATCTTTTTGAGTGTACATTTCAGTAGTAGTAAGTATATTTTCACTGTTATGCACAAGACCTCTAGAGCTATTTCATCTTGCAAAACTAAAACTCAATATCTGTTAAATAACAACTACCCATTTTACCCTCTCTCTGGCCCTTGTGGAACTCCATTCTCCTTTTTGTTCCTATGAGTTTTACTAAATAAGATACATCATATTGAGTGTAATGATACACTGTCACATTATTGCTGGCTTATTTCAGTTAATATAATAGTCTCAAGATTTGTCCTTATCACAGAATATAGCAAGATTTTCTTTGTTTTTTTTCTTCCTTTCTTTTTTTATTCTTTCTTTCTTTTATTTATTTATTTTTTTGAGACGGGAGACAGGGTCTCACTCTACTGCCCGGGGTAGAGTGCAGTGGTGTCATCATAGCTCACGGCAACCTCAAACACGTGGGGTTAAATCATCCTCCTGCCTCAGCCTCCCAAATAGCTGGGACTACAGGTGCACACCATCACACCCAACTAATTTTCCTATTATTTGTAGAAACATGGTCTTGCTATGTTCCTCAGGCTTGTCTTGAACTCCTGGCATCAAGCAGTCTTCCTGCCTTGTCCTCCCAAAGTGGTAGTATTACAGGCAAGAGCCACCACATTTGGGCTAAGATTTTCTTTTTTAAGGCTGAATAATATTCCATTGTCTGTTTATGCCTCATTTTTTTTATCTGTTCATCACTTGAGGGATATCTGGGTTGCTCACACCTTTTGGCTGTGGTGAATAATGCTGTAATGGACATTGGTGCACACATATCTCTTCCAGGTTCTGCATTGCGTACTTTGGATAGAAGTGGGATTGTTGAATTATATGCTAATTTTTATTTTTAATCTTTTGAGGAACCTTCATATAGTTTTCATAGTGTCTGCATCACTTTTCTCTACCAGTATTTCAAAAGTTTCAGTTTCTCTACATCTTTGACAAACTTTTTTAATATTACCCATTCTGTGAGTTAATATTTCATTGTGATTTTCCTTTGCAGTTCTCCAAACTTTAATAATTTTGAATGTCTTTTCAAATGGTTGTTGGACATTTATATGTCTTTGGAAAAATTTGGGTTTAATGGTGTTTATTTTTTAATTGAGTTATTCACTTTTTGTTGTGAAATTTTAGAAGTTGTTTATATATTCTGAATATTAACTCCTATCATATACATGATTTACAAATATTTTCACCCATTTCTTAGGTGACGTGTTCACTCCACTAAATGTTACCTTTGAGGTGCAGAAATTCTGAAATTTGATGTAGTCAAACTGTTCTGTTCTTTGTTGCTTATGCATTTGATGTCATATCCAAGAAAACAGCACCAAGACTAATGTCATAATATTTTTCTTACATATTCTTCTAAGAGTTTCATTATATTTCTTATAAATATTTAATTCATTTAAAATTTTTTTTGTATATTGTGCAAGGGATTGGTCTACCTTCATTTCTTTATGTAGATATCCAGTTTTCAACACCATTCGTTGAAGAGACTCTCCCCATTGCATGGTCATGGCCACCTTGTGAAATAATATTTGATTATGTACATAAGGATTTATTTCTGGACTCTCTATTCTGTTCCATGATCTATTTATCCGTCTTTATGCCAGTACCACAGTGCTTTTATT
>NW_012154596.1:49034-60789 GCF_000956105.1 Propithecus coquereli | reverse complement strand
GATGGTGAGTAAAAATGGGTCCCGTTCTGCTGCTCTTGTGGTGCTCCACTTTGGATAATGGGCTTAAGTTTAATCCAGGAAAGTGTAAGAGGTACTAGATCATGTGATACATTTTGAAATCAGGAAGTATAATGTATCCTTGTTCTTTTTTCAAAAGAGTATTTGCCTAGTCATAGTTTCTAAACAAATTTTAGAATATTTTTTTATTTTTGTAATAAAGTACCATTGGGATTTTGACAGAGGTTACATTGAATTTGTACATCACTGTGGGTAGTATTGACATCTTAATAATATAAAATCATCTGATTCTTGAGCAAGAATATGCTCGAGTGTGTTTATTATAATTTCCACATCTTTTTGGATTTATCAGTTTTTCTAGTGCTTTTTATTTTTGGTTTCATTACATTTTGGTCAGAAAGGATATATTGTATGATTTCTGTCACCCTCAATTTGATTAGACTTTTATGTGTCCTAACAGAAGGCACCATGTATAATTAAAAATATTGTATATTTCACTGCTTTTGACTGGAGAGTTCTGTACATGTCTGTTAGGTCTAATTGGTGTAGAATGTTGAAGTTTTTTATTTTCTTACTGATGTTATATCTAATTTTTCTATTCATTACTGAAACTGGGGTGTTAATGTAAACAATGATCATGTTGCTGCATATTTCTTACTTCACTTTTGGCAATATTTTTTTCATACATTTAGAATCCCTGATGATATATATATAATGTATAGGTCCTTCCTAATCCCAAGATAACATAACTATGGATTTTATATATAACATATATAACCTATTTATGATATATTTATACATACACACATATACATATGCATTTTACTTTTATATATCCCTGGCAAATGGACACATTTTATCATTATGTAATATGAATCTTTGTTTCTCGTGACAGTTTTGACATAAAGTCAATTTTGTCTGATAAAATGATGGCCACTGCACCCAATTGTGGTTCCTATTTGAATGGAATATATTTTTTCATCCATTTATTGTCAGCCTATTTGACTCCTTAGAGCTAAATGTGTCTCTTGTAGACACAATGTTGTAGAAATTCATTTATTTTTAATTCATTCAGCCATATTATCTTTTTTTAAAGTCAAGAGTTTAATCCATTTACATTTAAAGTAATTACTGAAAGAAATGAAGTTACTCTTCATTGCTTCTGGCTATGTTATTACTTCTCTTACTGCCTTAATATTTCTTTTATTGATTTTGTAATTACTTGCTTTGATTCCTTTTTAATTTTCTTTGGCATATCTTCTATAGATACTTTCTTTCTGAATATCCTGGGAAATGGAGAGTACAAAAACATCTTAAAGTTGTAACAGTATAGTTCAGTCTCATAACAAGTTATCTTCAATTGGATGCAAAAACTGCACCTCTTTACATCCTGCATTTTGTTATTAATGTGACAAATTATATCATTTTTATATTGTGCATGTATTAATAGAGAACTTTCAGAAGTCCTGAAATAACATGCTTGAATTTATGTTTTATAAAAGCTGAATTAGATAACTAATATGCACCTCAGATTTATTAAAATGATTGGTTTGTATGTTTCAGTTTACTGCCTGCAAATAGTTATTAGCATGTCCCTTCCCTGTCAACAACCTTTACCTGAATGATCATATAATTTATTCCTAATTGTTCATTTTATATATCACTTTCACATCACATTTTACAATATCCATGTCATTCCTGTATTTAGAAATGCAAGACTTTTTTTCTTTGCTTCTGAAAGCTGGACTACAGCCTTTCTCTTTTGTATAAGAAAAGCAGCAATATATTAATAACATAAGAAAGAAATTTCTCTAGTATCATTTTAATGCTTAATCCTTAAAATGTTCTTATCAAAGCTTGTTATGTATGATTATAATGTGTTTCGTATAATATTATTGCCCTATCTGTATGCTAATGATTTAAAAATCTGTGTTCTTCATGGATGCTCATTCTTCAAAATTACAGTTACCTAGATCTCTTCTTCAGTAATACACTATGTTTATTCATAATTTTATAGATTAAATTTCTTTTTGTTTTGTAATTTTATAGTTCTCTTTCACTTTGTAAAGTCGGCTACCTCACACCAATCAATTGTGTTTTTAGTTTTTACCTATATGTTATCATTTTGTTTGATCATATTCAACTCTGTACACTTCAAGATATCATGGGGCAAAGATCAAATATAAATCAGCCATATGTCTTTTGCCAATAATTTTCTTTGTGTTTACCTGTATTAATATTACTCCTATTTTGTTTACGAATAGTACATATTTTTTCTTGGTTGGTGGTAAATCGTTATTTTGTCTAGGTGAATAGTCATGAAAATTGTCTTAATTTTAGCATGCATTTATTGGTAAATATACATTATCTTTGTGTGAAACATCTGTGTGATTTGAAGATAATTTTTGAAAAGCTTCAAAACTATTTTTGGTATTGTTTATTTTTCATTGTAAAAGGCACATGAAATTTAAAATCTTAAATATTTTGATTATACAGTTTAGTCATGTTATATATATTGACAATGGTATGGAACATGTATCTCTGGAACATTTTAATCTTACAAAACTAAAACTCAATGTACATGAAACAACTACATATTTTTCCCATTGTCTGGTCCTTTACAAACACTATTCTGTTTTTCTGTTTGTTTCTAAAATTTTAACTACTTTATATACTTTATATAAGTGGATTCATAAAGTATGTTTTTTTTGAGGGACTGTCTTAATTTCATTTAGCATAATGTCAAGGTATATTTTTATTGTAAATATTAGAAGAGTTTCTTGTTTTTAAAAGCTGAGTAATACTCCATTACTTTTATATCCCATATTATATTTATTCATTCTGTGAGGCAAATTTGGGTTGTTTTTACATATTGGCTTTTATGAATAATGCTGAAATAAATATGGATGTGCAAAAAACTCTTCATTTGACCATATATGTGAGGGGTTATATCTGTCCTACATTTTGTTTCATTGGTCTAGTTGTCTGCCTTTATGTCAATAGCAAAATGCTTTGAACTCTGTACCTTCATAACATGTCTTGAAATCAGAAAGTGTGATGCCTCCAACATTGTTTCTTTTTTTTGAAGATTGTTGAGCCCCTCATGGTACTTTGACATTCCATATAATTTTTGAACTGCCTTTTCTTTTACTGTAAAATATGACATTAAGAATTTTAAAGAGATTGCATTTAATTTGTACATTATATTGGGCAGTATGGACATCTTCACAATAGTAAGTCTTCCAACCCTTGAGCATTCTCAAGAGTGTCATTCAGTTTCCATTTATTTGTGGATTTTCTAGTTTTCCTTCTGTTATTGATTTCTAGTTTGATTCCATTTTGGTCACAAATAATAGTATGTATGATTTTAATTTTTAAAAATTTGTGAAGAGATTTTTTGTGGCCTAATAAGTATTCTATCCAGAAGAACATTTTATGAGCTTTTGATAAGATTGTGTATTCTGCTGGTGTTGTGTGGAGTGTTCTCTATATTTCTATTAGGTATAATTGTTTTATAGTGCTTTCAAGTTGTCTGTTCCATATTAATAATGTATTGTGCATTATTATTCATTACCAAAAGTGGGGTATTGAAATATCCTATCATTATTATTATATTGCTGTGTATTTCTTCCTTCAATTCTATCAATGTTTGCTTTACGTATTTGTGAACCCTGATTTTACACACACATATATATATATGTGTGTGTATATATATATATGTAATATATATAACATTACATATGTTAAAAATATAAAAATAAACCATAGGCTCTCAGTGAATGAACACTTTTATTATTATTTAATGTCCTTTGTCTTTTGTGACAGTTTTGACTTAAAGTATATTTTATGGAATAGGACCCGTTTTGCCTTAAAATATTTTGTGCCTAATTGTGACCTCCCCTGCTCTCATTTGACTAACATTTCCATGGAATGTCTTTTTCTGTCCTGCAGTTTTAATTCATTATTTTCATTTGATCTAAGGTGAGTCTCGTGCAAACAGTATATAGTTAGATTTTTTTATTTACTTAAATCCCTATCTTTATTCAATTTATGTCATTTGATTGTGAAGTTTGGTCCATTAATGTTTATGTAATTTGCTGAAAGGGAAGGATTTAATATTCCCATTTTCTTAATTTTTTTTTGTTTTTTTTCTAGCTCTTTTGCCCCTCTTTTTTTGTCTCTTCCTTTGTGATTTTTGTAGTTATGTGCTTTGGCTCCCTTCTTATTATTTTAGTGTTATCTCTATAGGTATTTTTACTGTGGTTACCATGGTGATTACACAGTACTTCTTATAGTTACAACAATATATTTTAAACTGGTAACACCTGAACTTATTTGAATATAAAAAGTCTTCCTCACTACATCTGCCCTCAACTTTGTTACTGATATCGTTAATTATATCTTGTTATATTGTATAGCCATTAACAGAAATGTAGTGTTATTCTTCTGTTTTTGTCTTTGAATTTTAGGACATGATTAAAAATGTTTTCTGCACCATTATTATAATACTACAGAATTTTACTTAGGTGTACTTACATATCTTTCTCAGAGAATTACTTATTTTCATATGATTTTGTGTTGTTTTCTAGCATCCTTTTATTTTAAATGCAAGGGGCTCCCTTTGGCATTTCTTGTGGGGAAGATCTAGTGGTGATAAACTTTTTCTGCATCTAGTTATCTTGGTAAGTCTTTATTTTTCTTCATTTAGATGGTCATTTTTGATGGATATAGTATTCCTGCTTTGAAGTTTTCATTTTTGTAGCACTTCGACTATATCATTCAATTCTTTTCTGACATGTAATTTTCTGTTGATAAATCCACTAGTAATCTCTTAAGGGGCATGCTTATAGGTGACACATCATGTTTCTCTTGCTGCTTTCGAGATTCTCTTCTTGTTTGTGAATTTCAAAACATTGCTTATAATCTGTCTTGTTATAGGTTCCTTGGTGTTGAGCTGAAGTATGTTGAGCTTCATTTTTTTTTTTTGTCTTTATTCTTACCTTTGAGAATTTCTCAGTCACTTATTGTATGCTTCAGCTGAACAATTTATGTTTCTTTTTATACTTTTTTATTGATATTCTCATTTTTCTGATTTCATTTAGTGGTCAGTATTGTTCCCATTTCACTCATTAAGCATCATTCAGAAGGTTATTTTTAATTTTTTCAGGTAATTTATACATCTCCATTCCTTTATGGTTGATTTATGATTATTTTGTTTCTTTGATTGGGCTATGTTACCCTGATATTTTGTATATATTGTAATCCTCGATTGAGATTTGAGAATTAACAAAAAGCCACCTTTCACAAATTTTATCAAGCGACTTTGTCCAGGGGACCTCTGACACAAACTGACTGTACTAGAGAGCCTCAAATATGTTCTGAAGACATTTCTTTTGTGGAATTTTGTATTTGTTTTCCAGTTAAAGCAACTTTTCCACATTTCTTCTTAAGAGCCTTTTATCATTTGCTACACCTGTTCTCCATCTGTGGTACTGAAGTCTGTCTTTTGCCTTTGGTTTCAGCACACCTAGTCTTTCTTTCACAGGATAGCACTATTATTTTCAGCACCCTGTGTTGTGGGGGACAGAAACCAGTCTTTGGAAGGGATCCCAAAAGCCAGAAAGATGGCTAGCCACTAGTGTCACTATTTTCTTTCTCTCCTGAGGTAGAAGGTAGGAGTTAGGAATTTACTTCTATATGCACCATGTTGTATTAAGAAGGAGGAAAGTTCATGGTGAGTAAATAGAACAAACTATTTTTTCCCTTCTGTGCGTCTCTTGGCATTGTGCTCACCTGGTGTGTTGCAAACTTTTATCTGGTTATTAGAATTCCAACAAAGGAAATTTGGTCAGTATAATTTTGTTACATTTATTTTTCTAAAAGAGAATTAGTCTGTATATTGTATTATGCTATCTTGATAATGTGGTTGGTATAATTTTACATATAAAATTTGTAATGTATATTCATCTGATTCTGAAAGAAAAAAATAAGTGAAATAATTTATTATTTTTAAAATTTCTTTCAGCTATATCTTCTGATTCTACTCAAGACCATTTATCAGAGGAGGGCATAAATATTTTATTCCAAAACATGATGCTGAAAAGATATGGAAGCTGTGATTTGGAGAGTTTAAACTTAAGGAAAGACTGGGAAAGTTTGGATGAATGTAAGAATCAGAAAGGGTGTTATAATGGACTTAACCAATGTTCAACAACTACCCACAGCAAAACCTTTCAATGTAATAAATGTTTAAAAGTATTCAAAAAATTCTCAAATGCAAGTAGACATAAGAGGAGACATACTGTAGGGAAACCTTTTAAATATAAGGAATGTGGGGAAGCCTTTAACCAATGCTCACACATTATTGAACATAAAAAAATTCATAATGGACAGAAACTTTATAAATGTAAGGAATGTGACAAAATCTTTAAATCTTGCTCAAGCCTTACTAATCATAACATAATTCATAGTGGAGAGAAGCCCTGCAAATGCACAGAACGTGACAAAGCCTCTAATCAGTGCTCAGACCTTACTAAACACAAGAGAACTCATACCAGAGAGAAACCCTACATACGTGAAGAATGTGGCAAAGCCTTTTGCTTGTACTCACTCCGCAGTAAACATAAGAGAATTCATGCTATAGAGAAGCCCTACAAATGTGAAGAATGTGGCAAAGGCTTTCGCTGGTACTCATACCTTACTGCACATAAAAGAATGCATACTGGAGAGAAACCCTACAAATGTGAAGAATGTGGCAAATTCTTTACTCATTGTTCAAACCTTTATGAACATAAGAGAATTCATACTGGAGAGAAACCCTACAAATGTGAAGAATGTGGCAAAGCCTTTAGCCAGCACTCAAATCTTTCTGTACATAAAATAATGCATACAAGAGAAACCATACAAAGGTGAAGAATGTGGCAAAGCCTTTAACCAGTGCTCACACCATTCTGTACATAGAATTCATGCAAGAGAAACCTTACAAATGTGAAGAATGTGGAAAAGTCTATAAATATTGCTCATTTTTCTAATCATAAAATAATTCATATAGGAGAGAAATTCTACAAATGTGAAGAATGTGGAAAAGTCTATAAATATTGCTCATTTTTCTAATCATAAAATAATTCATATAGGAGAGAAATTCTACAAATGTGAAGAATGTGGCAAGGCATTTGCCCAGTGCTGTTACCTTACTATACGTGAGATAATTCATTACATGAACAAAGTCCTACAAATGTAAACAAAGTGGGAAAGTCTTTAATAACTGCTTATATATCACTTGACATAAGAGAATCAAGCTGGGTAACAGTGGTGTAAATTTAACAATTGTCAAAGTACCTTTTAGAAAATAAAAGTTTTAGAGTACCAGAGTATTTATACTGAGAAAAAACTATTACAACTATAAAGATTGGTGCAATACCTTTACTTTTATCACAGATCTTGTGCACAGGAGAATTTATACTGGAATGAAACCCTCCATCAATTGCTCAAACATTATTTAATTCATAGAATTTGGATTGGAGAGAAACTCTACAAATGTAATAAATGAAGAAAAACATTTGTTCAAAAACACATCTTAGAAAAGTCATAGTTTATACTAAAAGATATTTTACAGATGCTGTAGTGTGAAAAATATTTAATCAAAAATCAAGTCTAGACAAACATCAGTAGGTTCATAGTAGAAAGAACTGGGCATTAATACTTTCAGACATTAAAGCAGAGTGTTAGTTGTGAAGAATAATCCGAAGTTAAAATAGTTAGATAATTTTTGTGTATGTATGTTTAATAGTAGTAGGAGATTGATTTTATGGTGAGTTATAATTACATTCAAAGTATACTTTTTTGCATTAAAATTTTAGATTTTTTGAAAATTAAATATTGATGTCATTCCATGCCAAAATTACTCGATATTACGTCTTCATTCTTAGAGTTTCTGTGAAAGCACGTGGTCAGTTTTTGCTGCATCAAAACTGTGAAAGGTCTTCCTAAATTATATGAGCCTTATTCATATACTCTTGCAAAAAATATTAAGAACACTGAAATGTAACATCCATGAAGATAATTTAACTGGAAAAGCTCTGTGTGATTGACTTATAAGAATGTTGTCAGTGATGTCAGACATAGGTGTTAAGAGTAATGTTCTTCTCCATTATGGTTGGAAACCTTTAGAATTTTAGAAGTAAATTGTTTTATCAATTGCATATTAAAGTAATAAAATATAGTAGATTTTGAAATGCCTTTTTAAAGAGTATGTGTGAACTTAATTTGTTTTAATAGAACAAAATTGTGTTTAATGTGTTAAGACTGTTGTGCAAAATTGAAGTGTTATCCCACCACTGACATTAATCTATTCCACCTTATTCAAGGTTGTAGTTAAAGGGTGGTAACAATATAGTATTGGGGAACATAGTGAGATAACATCTCTAGTGGCTTTTATTCCAGTAGGCTTTAATCTGTAAATAATTTGAAGAATATCATTTCCATAGCGTTACATTTTTATTATTTATGTAGCTAAAGAATCAGTATCATGGTTATAATAAAGACTATATAGTAGTATATTCAAAATTCATACATTTCTGAATCCTGAATGACTATTGCAAAATTTCATTCTACATTTTTCTTTGAACATGTGGCCACTCTGGTCTGCAATACACATACATACTTTTGTTTTATATTTACATGGAGTGAAAGATAAAAGTATATCACTCTAAAGATAAACTTCAGTTGTAAGAGGTTTATAGAGAAATTCTGTGTATGTGAGTGTGTACCTGTTTTGAGGAAAAAAATATATTGGAACAAAACAGATAATTTCTAAAGTGTTGATAATTTACTAGCAAAGTAAAAACCTCAAAGATTCTGTAAGTTTATTTTCTTTGTATTGAATTCATCTTTCTAAAATATTATTAGTCCTGGTTCAAAATCTCACCATGAATATCCTCTGGTTTTAATTATCTTATTCATGCTATAACTAATGTATAATTTTCTTTTTAAAAAGTTCATGAGGTGGAGGAGTCAAGATGGCGGACGAGAAGAGCTGCCAGGCAGAGGGTCTCTGCAAAAAAGACAGATTTTAGAAGAAAGTGAAAAAAAATAAACTAGCAGAAAAACATAAATTGGGTGAGGGTCAGAAGGAAGGGTGCCTGAAACTACAGGAGACTCCATAGGAAGACATTCTGGAGGGAACTGGAAGGAGAAAGGTCCCTGAGAGACTTGGAGACCAGCGACAAGGATAGGTGGAGCAGATAACTTTCCCCTCCCTTGCATCTCGGACTACTGGTGGGCTCCTGAGTGGTTGGAGAGACCTGCCAACACCAGCCCAGAGATGGCTGCCACCAGAGAGCAGTGAGCCTCTTACGCATAGGGCATCAGGCTCCCAGCTCCCTCGGGGCACCTGCCCGCGTGCAGACCTATCGGCAGATGCCACATTGCTCCATTCTCTCCTTCCCCTTCCCTACCCGTGGGTGCCCAGAGAGACAATTTAGCCATCACATGGGGGCATCTCAAAGGAACGGGACTTTTCCTTTTGGGGCCCCACAGCAGACTGAGGGGCACTCAGACTGAGAGCTCCCTACCGACCCAGCCCTCCCAGCTGCTGCTTGCCTGGTGACTCCAGGAGAGCAGGGCAAATCCAGAGGTGGAGTGAAATCGATCCAGCTTGGGCACCCTGTAGGTGATTTGAGATGAGCACCCCTCCCCCTGGCAGGGTCAGGTATTGATCTCCAGGGCCCAGGGGACAGGCCTGCAGACCAGAACCCGTACACCCAGGTCAGGATCGCACTGCCCCTGGGCACAGAAGGGAGATCTGTGAACAAGCCTACTGAGAAGTGTGTGCCTTCAGGGGCAGATCAGCAATCCTGAGCGGCAACCCTCCCAAAAGAGGGCTGTGCACCCAGCTCAGGCTGCTATCCTGGGTAGGGAACCTCCCGGCCGACATCACAGCCAGGGCAGATCCATTGGCCTGAGGTCCTGCTTGCTGGCAGAGGCCTGAGAGACGCCACGGAGTGGAGGAGGGTGGAGGGGAGCGAGACCTGCTCCAGACTGTGGGTCTCGGACAGCCCCACCCCCCAAGCCTAGACTTTTCAGCTGAGTGGAGCCAATTTGGCCCCTCCCAGAAGCTTTGCACAGAAGCAAAGAACAGACCTTTGACCACTGCTAACAGCAGTTGTGGAGCCTGAGGGCAGGCTTACCCAACCCAGCCCCGCCCAGACTCACTCCCGGACCTGCCCCCACTGAGGTGCACAATGAGGACACACTTGGAAGTCCCAGGGCCCCACCCAACTCCCAAGGCACAAGAGGGCCTCTCCAGGAATAAGACCTGGCTACAGGACCCAAAAACGGCACTGCAGCTCGCTCCTCCCAGCAAGTGCCACCTACTGACAGGGAGGTCGTTCTGCACACCCTTTTACTGCATCTGCTGATTCATCATAAACAGTGTGGTTGAATCTCACCCACAAACGCCACCTACTGGCTCAAAGACTAAACAGGGCGTGTCATTATCCAAACAAAAATCTAAAGGCAAGAAGGAACAACTGATCGAGCTGGGAAGGAACCAGTGAAAGAACTCTGGAAGTATGAAGACTCAAACGGAAAGCACACCCCCAAAGAGGAACAACAGCACCCTAGTAATTGACATTAACCAAACTGAGAACACTAAAATGAAAGAAGAAGAATTTCAAATGTGGATTGTAAGAAAACTGAATGATATGCAAGAAAAAATGGATAACTAACACAAAGAAACCACAAAAAAAATCCCAGACTTGGAAGAAAAATTCACTAAAGAAATTGAAATATTAAAGAAAAATCAAACCGATCTGCTGGAAATGAAGGACTTATTCTGGGAACTACGAAACACAGTGGAAAGCCTGAAGAACAGGGTAGATCAAACAGAATAAAGAATATCAGAGATTGAAGACACCTCCTTCCAATTAAACAAGTCAGTCACAGAGATGGAGCAGAAAATTAAGAGAAAAGAAATAAGCCTACAAGAAATGTGGGATTATGTGAAAAAACTGAACCTGAGGGTGATAGGGATTCCGGAAGGTGAAGAAGAAAACACGCAAGGGTTGGATAAGCCATTTGAAGAACTAATAGAGGAGAATTTTCCAGGCCTTGCTAAAAATCCAGATATACAGGTACAAGGAGCTCAACGGACCCCAGGGAGATTCAATTCAAATAGGAAGACACCACGTCATGCAGTCATCAAATTGACCAAAATATCCACTAAAGAGGCCCTTCTGCGAGCTGTAAGATAAAAGAAACAAGTAAAATACAAAGGAAAGCCCATCAGAATAACACCAGACTTCTCAACTGAAACCGTACAAGCAAGAAGAGCCTGGGGCCCCATTCTCACTCTTCTGAAACAGAATAATGCCCAGCCTAGAATCTTGTACCCGGAAAAACTAAGTTTCATATATGAAGGAGAAATAAAGACATTCTCAGATAAGTAAAGACCGGGGGAATTCACCAAGACAAGACCAGCTCTCCAAGAAGTACTCAAAACAGAATTACACAAGAATCAGCACAATAAACACTCACGAATGTAAAACCACTCAAAAGTTAAAGATCAAAGGCTAGATTCCACAATGGCTCAAGAGAGAAAACAAAGCAACAAAATGCAACCCAACAGAATGAACAGTAATTCACCCCCCTTATCGGTTCCCTCAATGAATGTCAATGGTTTGAACTCCCCTCTCAAGAGACATAGGCTGGCCGAATGGATAAAAAAAACAAAACAAGC
>NW_012154596.1:22840-45692 GCF_000956105.1 Propithecus coquereli | reverse complement strand
TATTCTCCTGGATAGAGCTGGAACGCATTCTACTAATTGAAGTATCCCAAGAATGGAAAAACAAGCACCACATGTACTCACCATCAAATTAGTATTAACTGATCAACACATAAGTGCACATATAAGAATAACATTTATTGGATATCGGGCAGGGGGAGGGGGCGGGGGGAGGAGGGGATGGGTATACACAAAGAATGCGATGCACACCATCTGGGAGATGGACATGCTTGAAGCTCGGACTTGGGGGAGGAGGGGTGCAAGGGCAACATACGTAACCCAAACATCTGTACCCCCATAATATGCTGAAATAAAAAAAAAAGTTCATAAAGCATTCTTTATATAACCTGATCAGAGATTATAAGAATGATTTTTATGAAACTGAATGGTGCTCACAAAGTAATTTGAAGATGTGAGTAATTGCACAGTGAGTGTATTCGGTTAAATTTGGTTAATTTGTACATTCTATTTTTTCTTCTTAATTGGAGAATCCTATATGAGCTAATTTATCTTCAGTTATTATTTCTTTCAGTTTTTATAATTGACATAACTAAGTTGGTTGCCTTTATTGGGCCACTTTGTTTAGGTGCAACTGAGGAGGCTTCATAAGTCATGGTTTATTTTGACTTTTATATGAAGTAGACAAACATAAGACAGCACTAGGTGTTCAACATATGCTCCATATTAGTAAGTATTCTGGTTGGATTGAGTTTGTGGCTCTACATGAGATAGAGAATAGCCACATGTAGAAATGGCATTGATTCTTCTTGTGGAAAGAGAATACCTGTTTCCAGGCTACACAATTGACTGTGTCTGAATTTGGAAAGAGGGATTCTACTTCTTTCATTTCTTTATTATCTTTAGCTCTTTGCTCTCTTTGTGTTTATCTCTAACAAGACATGCATCTTGGCTCTTTTCTTCTTTTCCTGTGTAATGGCTAACAGCTTTCACACTGTTCTCCCCACCTCATGTCATTTCCCACAGTACATTTTAGGTTTTGATGAGAATTTTTGATCTTTTTTAACATGGTGAAAAATTGTTTTTATCTAGAGAGTTTGAGAGCATTTATATGATATAAATAAAAAATTCTGATCACTTAATTGAGATAATAAGGATGCAGTTTTCATGGAACAGAGGGTTAAATTAGGCAGTTAGCATTGTTTGTCTTTGTTTGTAAAGGGAAAATGTTATTAGATCCTAACACAATCTGTGGTCAATATTAAATTAATTAGACTAGGTACAGCATTAATTATAGGGGGCCTTAACATATTTTAAATGATTTGTAAAGGAACACAGCAAAATTTTAAAATTTCTTAATATTAAACATGATTTAGAAATAAAATCTTCAGAAGAGTTAATGTTAAGTGATAAATTTTGAATTTAGATTTTTTTTAGTAAAATACTTATTGTACAACTTATATTTCTATGCATAATCTTCCATTTTTGAGTGCATATTAAGTGTTGGACAATAATAGAGTGGTGTCTGGATTTCCAATTTGGAGTGATTTTTCTTTTTCAGATTGATATTGCAATCTTGGGGAATTTCTTACTCATATTATATTGTCTTTATAGTAATAGGAGCAGTACACAGTTCACTGTTTTCCTTCTTAGTAACCAAACTGTAGCCAACTCCTTGTTCATCCTGTCCAGAACAATCTGAAAGATCATGGCAGGTTTGGGATTGAAATATTCCTTTAGTGATTTTGGATGCAAACTTGTTTTTCACAATCACAGAGCGGCCAGAGATGAAACCGTTAGCACTATCTGCCACATTAATGTCTTCCATACCATTACCATCAACACCAGGAAATCCAGGTGCCCTGAGGTTAAAGTAAAAGCCCTAATGTACGTTGGCCACTGACATGTTCTGTGCTGGGTCCCACACATGCTAGTAAATGTCAGAGTTCCTACGCTTATGACTGACAAATGGAATAACAAACATCACAAAATCTACATATTTTTATGCAGCTTAGCTAAGCTTATGACAAAGACGCAGACTCAATATTTGGAATACTGCCATCCTACCATGATATTTTAAAAATTCATTCAAGTTGGCAGATAAAATTGTATATATTTATCATGTAAAACATGATGTTTTGAAGAATATATACATTGTCAAATGCTCAATTCTAGCCAATTAGCAAATACTTTACCTCACCATTATCTTTTTTTTGTGCTAAGAACATTTAACATAAATTCTTTTAGCATTTTTCGAGGATACAATATATCATTAACTATAGTCACCAGGCTGAACAATAGATCTCTTGAATTTATTTCCCCTATTTAACTCTAAATATGTGTCTTTTGACAGACATCGCCCCAACTCTCTCTCCCTCCTAAGAACCTCAGCCTCTAGTAACACCATTCTACTCTCTACTTCAAAGAGATTGTTATGTGAATTGAGGGCCTTTAAAGCTTATGCATAATGTAAGCTGATACCAAAACGACACTAGAGGACAAGATAAAAGAGACATGAGTTTAGTCAGGGAACTTAGGTGCTAAAGGACCAGTCGTGCCAGGCCAGGAAATTCTGTGTGCCACTCCCAGAAATAGCAAGTGATTATATGGGCAAGCACAAAGAAACAATAACTTCAGTTTATCGTGTGTGTCACCAGGTGTGGTAGGGCAGTCTTCCATAAAGGTCAGGATGTTTTTAGTTACACTTTATGAGAGGGTGGCCAGTCCCCTGTGGCTTTCTTTGTTTTAACTCTCTCAGCCTCCTTGAATAGGATTGGGGCCAGGGTCTGCAATTATTTCATATTCCACCTCAGATGATGGACTTGATCTGTACTCCCTCACAATATGCCCATTATATCTTCCACGTATACTCTGGAGATGGTAAAGCTTGATCCCAGCATTGCATCCAGATCCCACAAGAACAATATGCCATGCAACCAAGGCAGCAAAGCAGAAGAAGAAATCTTACAATCTCAGTGAGTACCTTGCCCTAGGGTAAAGGTTGATTAGTGAACCAAGGAGGTAGCAGATCTACCATGAGGGCAAACAGAACATTGGTATTGGTCCCAATCCAATTTACAGCTTGAGTAATATTATGTTCATTGTCAAGAATATAAGTATAGCATTCAACATGCAGCATAGCACATGTCCCACCCTGGGAAGCAATCAAAATGTCCAGGGCCATTCTATTCTGAGTATCAACTGACTTGACTTGTTTCTTGTGTTAAGAGGGCCACAGCTAATTTAATTTCATTGAGAGCTTGCACCAGGATCTCTGTAGAGATGATGCCAATACTAGGGGTGAATATAGTGAGGTGATACCACCACAATGTCATTCTCCATATTCTTCTATGGCAACCTTGCACTGTGCTAGTTATCAGGTAGGCAAGGCCAGGTGGTGTACACCGATGCACATACATACAGCCAGCCCAATGAGCTATGGCCTAGCCACTGGGCCAGTGAATATGATCAGCTTCGTGTGCTACAAACCCAAAGGGCCCCTCATGAACTTAAACTATTGAGTTTTAGAGGCATTATAATGACCATATTTGCTGGAAGCAGTGACTGTGGTGGTAACAACACATAGGGGGAGAGGTAAGCTCCCTACTGAAACAGTGTGATTACTATGGGTATTATTTAGTTTCTCTATACAGGTCCCTGTGGTCCACTCCATTCTACTTGTTAAGCTGGTAGCCAACCCATACCATCCCATATGGAGTAACCCAGGGTGAGTCATAGGGGTTGGACCCTATCCACATTAACTCTAGCTCACTCCTGGACCATCTGGACAATATATTGCTTAGTGTCATTCCATGTGGGCCACCCAGAGACATCATATGTGGTGTTCATTGAGATAAGTTGATCCACTGAGTCCCAGTGGTGGGGTGTATTTTCCATGCCAGGCTGGTGGAAGAAGTTACAGGAACTTTAGCACAGATCCAACAGTCACTGCAGTTTAACTGCAGGGCAATATGCTTGGCCCAATGCCGGTAGCTGTTGGAAAAGCACTAACTATGGGACAAAAGACCACCTACTATGAGAAACAAGAAGGTGTAATTCACCATCTAGTAAGACACATGCAGTAGCCCTATTCTGAGTTAGCATGGTGCCTAACTTGGGACATTTTCCTGGGTGGTGGTACCATGCCTTCTGTCCTGTTGGCTGTTGTCTGCCTAAAATGCTGTGGTGTATTGGGGGTGTTTTGATTTGCCAGAAAGACAAAAAATATATTCCCCAATTGATAGGGTTTCCTCTATTGTAGACTCACAATGTCTGTGGCCAGTTCCCTACTATGGCTGGCCATACATCTATGTCTATCCCTGTCCGCCAAGGGGCAAATAAACCATACCAGAAAGTCCCTGCCTAGAACTCCCGGGGATAGGTAAAAAGCACTGGCTCTTTGGGGTAGGTCTTAAGGTGCAGGCAGAAGGAAATTATTTTTCATTCCCCAAGTGGTCTTGGGTGTGGAGTCTGTAGAGCAAATTTGTAGCCATAGGGGTTATTTCCATGTTTCTGTTGGGGCATAGCTAGAGCTGCAGGCCTGTCAGCTCTTGGATGCTCATTGAGGACCCACAAGTTCTCTGACAGCCTAAATGTCCACCCCTGAAGTGAGAATTTTTTCTTTAATTTGTCCTTTAAGACGCCATTGTATCATTCACTGATGCTGGTCACTTGCAGATAATATGGCAGGTGGAAGTTCCAGGTGACATGATGATTGTTGCCTCATTCCTGAACATGGATCCCCATAAAGTGCATCCCCCTGTCACTCTCAATATATGTGGCTGTTCCAGCCACTCTCCATGATTGGTATCTGGGTCATCTTTCAGCCAACATGCCCATGGCGGTGTATTGGCTTCAATGTTTCCCGGTATATGCAAAGGTTAGTGGCTGTGTACATGGAACACAGTAATATTCTTTTGGTGAATAAGTTGTGAGATATCCTCCCACATGTCCTGACCCCAGAGAGGCTGGGCATTTGTTGTCCAATTCTGGGTGTGCCATTGCTGAATTCATAGGGTGATATCTTCATATACAGCCCAACTATCTGTACACAGTGTGATAGGTGTACACTCATTCAGCAAGACTGTCCTAGGTGGCCCATGATTCAGCCCATTGGCTGCTCCTGCCTGTGCCTGCCCAGGCCTTACTGTACTGAGGGGTATTAAATAATAAGATCTGAGCTATACATGATGAGCCCTAGTACTTGCTGTATCTCAGAGCTCAAAGGTGAAGCGTAAATTCTGCTCTTCAACGTAAATAGTCCACTTTTTGAGCATAGGCTACTGGGCCACCCATGACCATTGGGCTGTTTTTGAGTCCCTCAACAGCCAGTAATTGGGTAGGTGGTTTTTATGTTGAGCTCTGAACCTTCTGTGATTGGCTCACTGGTTAGAGGGCCATGGAAATCGCTGCTAGTTGTTTTTCTATGAGGCTAATACCATTCTTCCACTCCTCTCCACAGTTGAGACCAAAACCCAGTGGGGCAATGGACTTTCCCCTGCCTCTCCCTGAGACCTCAAGAGAACACTTCCTGGGTGGCATGACATCTAATTCTCCAGGACAGGAGGGATCATAAATGCCCAGAGCCTCCACCTGTTTTATTGTTTGTTTTGCATTTTAAGTGCTCACTTGTGAGTTTCTCCTCAATCCCATCATGTTCTTTTCCTAATCTGTCTATATAGGAGTTGTAAGAGTTGTGCTAAGTGAGGAATAAATGCTTCCCAATAGCCTCGAAGGCTTACAAATTCCTGTAATTGCTTCATGGTGGTCAGTTGAGGGAAATCCTCTATTTTTATCATAATTTTCTGAGAAATAACTTTAGTCTTACCCAACCAGACAACACCCCAAAAATGGACAGATAAGCAAGGCCCATGGACTTTCCTGGGGTTGATGGCTCATTATTTAAATTCCAAATAGGAGATAATGTCTGGTACACCTCTAAGGTGGGGATAGAGAAAGATGTTAACATGATGTCATCAAAGTAATGAAACAGGTGTGTCATGTCAGGTAGCCTCCTCAGGGGCCTTTCTGGCTAGCTCTGCCATCGAAGGCGGCATCCCCGTGGCGGTTGGCAGTACTTTCTCCTGCCTGGGTGCCAGCTTGTAGACGGACACCAAGGCCCCGCATCTTTTCTCTTCTTCCATGGTTTCCGGGGGCCTGGACCCTTCTTCTGGATGAAGCTTATGTGCCAGAAAACTTTTCCCCTCCATCAAGGACGGCATTGTGGGGCATCCACTGCGTGAGGCTTTCCTTGTCCACAGTGCCTTCTTAGTGACTGGGGAGGCCTGATGTCCGTGCCCGTCCGCCCAGCCATTTCTTCTGCCAGCAAGGGAACCGAGCCTTGGTGTCAGTGCCCCATCGGTGGGCCCCGTGATTCACACAGGCTGAGCAGTAGCACACCTTGCCTGGCCTTTGCCTTCTAAGGAAGACGCCGTTTCGCTTGGCTTCCGCTTTCCTTTCCTTCCTGTGTTGGGGCGGATATATGCTTGGTGTGTTCCTGGGGAATGTGGGACAGGGGCGCCCCTGGCAGGAGCCATTGCCTGCCACCGTTTGCACCGAGCGGCTGGGGGAGCAGGAGGCGGGTCTCGGGTGTGCGTGGGTACGGGCGGGGTGGTGGCAGTGCTCCCCTTCGCTGAGGTTAGTGGAGTGAGTGCCCTTGCCGGGCTAACCCTTTTCTCTTCTGGCAAGAATGCCCAATCTTGCCCAGGTCTCTAGGAGGGGGCCTGTGCCTGTGGTCCTAGGTAGGCTCTGCTTTCCCCGAGTTCTCCTGGGGCCCTCAGGGCACCTGGAAAGAGTGCCTAATCTTCACGGTCAGTCTTGGAGGGGGCCGATCCCGCTCGCCAAACACCGTCTCCCTCCCTGCGCCCTGCTGGTGTGTCAGGTCTTAGGCAGGCACCCGGCTGGTCACACTTGCTGGCCTTGGGACTTGCCTGGCTCTGCCTTTCCGCCTACCTTGAAGAGCAGTGGGGACAGGCAGCAGCCCCTGGCGATCACGACCGGGTCCGTCCCTGCTGGGCCCGGGTCCGGTGGGGGCACGGGACACCCGAGTCGGTGAGCTGTTACCTGGCACATTCCCTCGGGGCCTCGGGTAACTCCCTGTGCCCCGCTGGCCCCATGCCCGCTCACCAGAGTTCATCCCCGCGGCTGTGGGCAGCCACGCCTGTCCCCAGTGTCTCATGGCAGCTGAGATCGCAGGAGCGGGAATGGGAATGTTCGCCTCTCGCCCTGAGCCAGGCCCTCCATTGGGAGCTGGGAATCCCACCAGATCTCTGCTCAAAGGGGTCCTGAGAACAGGACGGGACGTTGCGCCTCTCGGTCTTGGTCCTGGTGCCCGTCCGGTTGTGGTTCCCGCGCAGCCTCCTTCCGCCCTCCCAGACAGCCCAGCCAGTGAGGTCTCTGCCTCCGTCCCCATGCCGCCGCCGCGTGTCTGCGCCGCCCCCGAGCGCCAGATCGCGCCGCCGAAGCCGCCGTTTCCTCCAAAGCCGCGGCCTGACGCCTTTGCCCGGCGCGAGGGCCCACCGTGCAAGTGCGCATGCGCCCGTCGCCGTCACAATGACAGCGACCCGTTGCCTAGAGGCGCGTCCCTGTGGCAGTAGCCCCCTGCGGCCAGGCCAGGCGCGTCCGTGTCAGGCTCTGGCCTGCGCTCCTCAGGATGCCAGGATCGTCCGCGGTTCCTAGGAGCAGAGGAGGAGGCCCAGCGGGCTGAAGAAGCCTCCGTGTCAGCGTCCGGAAAGCACCGCGGGATCCACGGACCGCTCACCCATCGCCACCTCAAGCCCGCCTGCTGGCTGTGTACGTGAGTCTCCCCGAGAGTCCAAAGTCGTCGCGCCCGTGACCCGGAAGGCTGGACTGCCCGTGTGCCCCTCCGTACCCAGGGTTCCTTCCTCGCCAGCCGCCGAGCCCCGCCGTATCAGGACCTGCCTGGGTGCTTGTGCCTTTTGTGTGTGTGTGTGTGTGTGTCAGTGTGTGTGTGTGTGACAGAGAGAGAGAGAGAGAGAGAGAGAGAGAGAGAGAGAGAGTGTGTGTGTATGTATGTGCGTTGGCTGGTGGGAGCAAGTCGTTTGCCCGGTGGGCCTCGGGCCTCCTTGAGGTCACCTTTCCTGGTGGTGAGCCCCTCATGACGGTGGCGCTTTCCTTAAATCAGGGGGACGATCACCAGGTCCAAGCTGAGGTGTGGGCAGCGAGGAGCAGCTTCCCACGTGCCCTGGCTCCGGCCGCGGGAGGCCAGTGGAGGTGAGGTGGCCCTGGGACCTGCCGCAAGGAGCCGGAAACAGCCTCCACGATTGGTGAGGGCCAGAGATGGCGGCCACCGAGGGGATTGGGGGACTGAGGAAAGAGGCCGCTGGGGGAGACAGATCATCGCTGCGGAGCCTGGAGGCCAGCTAGGAGTGTTTGTGATTCTAGTTTTTACAACAGAAATTTTACTATTATCACTGCAAGGAACACAGCATCCGATGGGAGAGTGCTCAGTGTGGTGTGTGCAGGGCACTAGCAAGGTTTACTTCAGTTTTTCAGAACTTGTCACAAGTCTTATAACCCTTACCCAGTGGAGGACATCACCTGTCACAGTTGTCAGCAAACTAGATGTTCCTGCCCCATAAAACTTCACCTTTTGGACCCTAAGTAGCTCCATCCTGGAGACTTGCTTGGGAGATGCAAAGGCAACACCTATCCTGTGACAGCACCTTCAACTTCAAATATACCATTTAAATAAGTGAATGTAAACAAAGAAAATGATGCCAGGAAATGTAACACGATAGTTGCGGAAAGGAAAGAAGACTTATTTTTCAGTGTATAGCTTTGCATTTCATGACATTTGCATGTGTTAACTCTTATAAATAGTTCTCTCTTTTTTTTCTATTAATTTCTGGCTGAGGCATTAACTTGCCTCCCTGTATGATGTAACGGACTTCTGAGAATCATCCCTAGTGTCTTATGAAAGCCTAGTTGCAAAGTATATTTTCAAGATTCAAAAAGCCTTAGCTCTGACTTTAGCACATTTTATATCCCCAGTTTTCTATTGGGAATTCCTTATTGTACTGCAAACTACTGACTTTTTTAGTTCACCATCTTCTGCCACTTCTATGTGTGTTTATGAGATCACAATGTTACCCAAACTGGGTATACACAGTCAATGTTATACCTGAAAGCCACATCTCAACTCCCATCTATCCAGTCAATCTGTGCCATCCTCTGCTTTCTCACAGCCGCTACCTAGTTCAGGTCAACGTTCACTTGACCTTAAGGAACTCTGCCAAATTAATCTTGGTACAATTCTGATTTCCTTGTGCAGCCTTTCCATGACCTGGCCCTGGGTATCATTTGCAGTCACGTATCTTCAACTCCCTTAATAGTTACTAGCCAAGCTTCACCTCATCTTTCTTGCATACATCTTGAGTTTTTCATCTTTGCCACTTTCTTCCTGTCATAATGTTTCCCCTGGACTATTTCCTTATGCATTTGCTATCCCTGCCCTGTATCCCCCACTCCCCACCAAATGCCACATGTCTTACAAGGTCTACTTCAATTCCTGAATTTTTACATGAAGATTCCTTACTCTAAAATCACCTAGTATTTAAATTCTACTACATGTAGTTAATTTCTCAGTGAATTTATTTTTTTCTGTCTTGTGTCAGTTATTTTTGTACCTGTCCTCTGTCTACTGGAGGCAGCCTGTATTATTTTAAGAAGGAAATGACTGTACTTCTTTGTACATAGTGGTAAAGGAAACTACAGTAAATAGAAAGAACACCTGAATTTAAGTCCTGGTTCACTTTTGCCGTGTGATCTAAGGCAAGTAATTAAATCTTTCTGAATCTGACTCTCTATTACAGATGGGGATAAGACATCTTAAGGTTTACTGTAATAACAAAATATAGTGTTTGTTACTTGTTAGCATAGTCTCTAGCTCTCTATAAGTCCTTAAAAGACATTTATAAAATAGTAAGCACAGAAGCTTATTTTATGAGTGAATGCAGTAGTGCTAAATATGAGGATATCTTGTATCAGATTCTTTGATTGGGACTAAGTGAGAAACCACACTGGGGTTAGGAATCCATTTAAGGTGCTCAATAAATTGGACATAACAAAAATAAATAAATTAGAGGGATGTGAATGGACCTATGTCAACAGTGTAAGGTGTAAGAAGAAAAATTGGAGCCTGATACTGTACGAGACGAGGACTCTGTGCACTATTTAATTCCTGGGATCAGCCCTAGTCTCAGAGTTTGGACTGGCCTCAGCCAACAGTGAGAAACGAGGGAACAGTGTATAAGGAAGTACACAATCACGGTAGTTTCTGGGAACCTACAATTATACTGTCTATCACTAAGTAGTCCTACAATTTATTTTTACTTATATTTTATGTATGAGGACTGAATATGTTAGTGATAGCCACCATCCCCATTCTTATTTTCATGAAAATCCATGTTAATGATGGCTTTTATACAGCACATTTGGCATTTCCTCAATGTTTCCTGTCTACCAATTCAGTTGATCCACCATTTTGCCTGTTAGAAACAATTTCTGGGTCTACCAAGTAGTGTGATAGCAATCTTTACGCCATGATCTTTCAAGGCCTAATAAAATTTCTATTTATTTGTTTATTTTAACCTTAAAAACCACTATATATAAATAGTTCTGTTAGGGAAATTTCCATGCATACTAGCGGAATTTCCGTGCTGATTCTCCTTAAAACCACAAAGCAGCTAAAGTAGACGCTGACACCTGTCAGCCTTGCAAGCTAAAACCGCGAAACAGCTAAGTAAACCTACAAGCCTGTCATAACTATACTGTTTGTTATAAACCTATCATAACTATACTGTTTGTTATAAGCCTATCATAATTATACTGCTTGTAAGAATTGTTGTTTATTGGATAACTTTTAAATCCTTTTGCTAATTGGTTAATCATTTATATTTGTGTGTGATTTGTTAAGAGTAACCCCCCCCAAAAAAGTATAAAACCTGACAAAAACCCAGAAGAGGTGCTCAGATTTTGGGAGGCTGGACCTCACCTGGGCTGCCAGCAATAAAACTTGCTGACCCTCCAATTCTCTGCGTGCCGCTTGGTTATTCCCCTGGGACCAGTCGCTGACACTTGCCGTAACATTTGGTTCCCTGACCGGGAAGCTGACCGTGCTGGCCCTTGAAGCCACTGGATCGGGGAACGGGCATGGCGAACAGCGGGGCCTCTGCGACTGCAGTGAGTTGGCACACCACCCGCCTCTTTGCGGAGTCCTCGCTCCTCGGGAGTCCCCACCAGCCATGGCCCCAAACTCACCCGGACGCGGTAGAGAGAAGGACCAGTCAGACTGGTCTGGAAGTCGACTAAGGTAAGGTCCCGGGACCCTGTCTGACCCACCAGTAAAGGAAGAGTGGCTTCCTAGGTGGAAGAGGAGCTTGATCACCTCCTAAGGTTAGGAACACCCCTGGGCAGGAATGTGCTAACCTCTTGTCTGTCTGTTTGAATCTGTTTGAGTCTGGTGAGTGAAGCTTGGTGACTGCTTGCAGTCATTGGGCCTGTGGTCCCACGGCTTCGGCTATGGGACTTGGGTGAGTCCTAACCTGCGCTGTGGCGGCGTCGTATGGCATAATGGTGATTCACTCCCTATAATAAGGAGCGACTGAGCCCGGGGTTTATACGGGTAAGGCTTAGCCAAGACACGCCTAAGTTCCTGAGAGAGACGCAGCCAGGCGGACACCTGAAAGCCCTTACCTTTGTCTGTCTTGCAACACCATTGAAGGGTTCATGACAAAAGGGAAAGGTCAGGAGAAGGAGAAACCCTGAAACAAATGAAAGGAGAGTGTTGTCTGTGCTGTGATAAAGAAAGGAAAAATTGCTGCTTCAGCTATGGGCCGGTCAGAGTCCAAACCAACAGTCCTAAGGTGCATGCTAAAAAACTTCAAAAAGGGCTTCAGTGAGGATTAAAGGGTCACCATGACGCCGAGCAAATTGAAGGCTTTGTGTCAACAAGAGTGGCCAACGTTTGGAGTTGGTTGGCTGCCTGCAGGAACTCTTGACCCCCTTATTTTGGGAAACATCTGGAAGGTAGTAACAGGGCCCCATGGCCACCCAGATCAGTTCCCATATATCAATTCCTGGCTGGAAATCGCCCAGACCTTGCTTCCCTGGGTTTGGTTCTGCATAGACAAGGGACAGTACAGAGTCCTAGTAGCTCAAGAGACCAGAAGGCTTAAGCCTGTGGGCTGGATACCACCCATCCATCAAGAAGTCTCCACTGAAGAGCTGCCGCCACCTTACCACCTGTTGCCAGAGATGCTTCCAAGGCCATCCCCAAGGGCACCAGACACCCTGCCACCATCAGTCTCCCTGCCGCCAGATCCAGCCCCACCGGATGACGGTGCTTTGCAGGAAAGCAGTACCCCTGTCGCCCGCCATCTGCGGTCTGCACAGCCCACCGAGCTGGTCCTCCAGATGCCCCTGTGAGAGATGTGAGGCCCGCCGCAAGTCCAGGATGACGGGACCGCTTGGCCAGGACCACTGACCTTATACTACCAGCCCTTCTCAACCACCGACCTGCTGAATTGGAAGCACCACACTCTGCCTTACTCTGAAAAGCCCCAGGCCCTCATAAACCTCATGGAGTCCGTCTTCCAGACACACCAGCCAACCTGGGAAGACTGCTGTCAACTCCTGCTGACCCTCTTCAACACAGAAGAGAGACGACGGATCATCGGAGGTGCACGAAGATGGCTACAAGACCGAGCACCAGGAGGGACCCTAGACGTTGAGCAGTAGGCAACAGGGGCAGCACCAGAAGCTAATCCAGGATGGGATTTCAATGACCAAGAGGGACGGGCCTCACTTGACAGGTATCGAGATGCTCTTCTCCAGGGAGTTCGAGAAGGAGCCAAAAAGCCAACCAACATGAACAAGGTTGCCCTGATCACCCAGAAGCCAGAAGAATCCCCCCACGACTTCCACGAGCGCCTCTGTGAAGCTTATCGGATCTACACACCTTTTGACCCAGAAGCTGCAGAGAACCAGCAAATGGTGAATGCAGCCTTTGTTGGACAGTCCTTTCAGACATCCGGCGAAAACTCCAGAAACTTGACGGGTTCGCAGGGATGAACATCACACAGCTGACGGACATAGCCCAAAAGGTGTATGTCAACCGAGACCAGGCTGCTCAAAGAGAAAAGGACCAGAAGATGAAAAAGAAAGCAGCGCTCCTAGCAGCAGCCCTCAGGAGCTCAACCCTCAGGAAACCAGGTTACACCAAAAAGCCTGGTCCTCCACAAAAGGGGGGAAGTAACACCCCACCACAGAAAGAAGGACCAAAACAACATCCACCCCTGGCGTCAGATCAGTGTGCTTACTGCAAGGAACACAGGCACTGGAAAGCTGAGTGCCCCCACCGGAACCTGCACCTAGGAGCACCGCGAGAAACACTCCGGCAGGAGCCGGACACCCAGGACCTGATCGGATTCACGGGCTTTGACTCAGAATAGGACCGACCAGGTTCCCTGACTCTTGGCCCCCGGGAACCTATGGTCAAAATGATAGTAATGGGCCAACCAATGACTTTCATGGTGGACACTGGGGCAGAACACTCGGTCATGACCACTCCAGTGGCCCCACTCACAAAAAGAGAGACAACCATAGTAGGGGCCACCGGAGCTCCAGTGGGAAGACTCTTTTGCCAATCTCAGATGTGCCAGATGGGGGGTCACCAGATTAGACATGAGTTCCTATACCTGCCGGACTGCCCAGTGCCCCTCCTGGGACGAGACCTTTTGAGCAAACTTGGGGCTCAGATCACCTTCCACCCTGAAGGGACCACGAGTCTTAAGCTTGGCACTCCAGAGAGTTTCGTCATGGCAGTTACCGTGGCTCATGAATCAGAATGGAGACTGTATGACGAGGCCAAAGAAGAACAAAACCCACCCAGTTCCCGACAGGACTTTCCACTGGTGTGGCAGAAGACAACCCCCTGGGCCTCACACACCAGCATGCACTGCTGGTGGTCGAGTTAAAGCCCAACGCACAACTGGTCAGTAGACAATACCCTATCCCCAAAGAGGCACGAGAAGGAATTCGGGTACACATTGAGAGACTCAAGCAGGAAGGGATTCTAGTATAATGTCAGTCTCCCTGGAATACCCCACTTCTACCCATGAAAAAGCCTAATGGGGAAGGGTATCAGCCCGTCCAAGACTTACGCCTGGTCAATGAAGCCATGGTGACCCTCCACACAGTGGTCCCAAACCCGTACACCTTCCTTGGCCTCATCCCCCCTGATGCAGCATGGTTCTCCTGCCTAGACCTGAAAGATGCTTTCTTCTGCCTCTGGCTCGCTCTGAAGAGCCAGCCTCTGTTCACTTTTGAGTGGGAGGACCCTCAAACTGGCAGAAAGACTCGGCTCACCTGGACACGGCTACCACAAGGATTTAAAAACTCACCGACTCTGTTCGGGGAGGCTCTGGCAACAGATCTTACCTTCTACCCACGAGAAAAGACCCAGTGCACACTGCTACAGTATGTCGATGACTTCCTCTTAGCCAGCACCACCAAAGAGGACTGTGAGCAGGGGACACGGTGCCTTCTCCAGCTACTCACAGATAAAGGATACAAAGTCTCTTGGAAGAAAGCGCATATCTGTAGATGACAAGTAAAGTATCTTGGTTTCCATATCTCACACGGACGCCGCACACTGGGGCATGAACGCAAACACACCATCTGTGCCATCCCCAGACCGACCAAGTGGAGACAACTCTGAGAGTTTCTCGGGGCGGCTGGGTTCTGCCGTATCTGGATACCAGGCTTTTCCCTGAAAGCCAAACTGCTGTACGAGGCCCTGCGTGGGCCCAACAACCAAGAATTGGAATGGACTGAAACTCAAGAAGCTTTCCAAGAAATAAAAGACTAGCTTAAACGGGCCCCCGCCTTAGGCCGGCCAGACCTCACCAAAGACTTTAACCTGTTTGTGCATGAAAAGAAACAAGTAGCACTGGGAGTCTTAACACAAACAGTGGGAACTTGGCAGAGACCAGTGGCATACTTGTCAAAGCAGTTAGACTCAATAGCCTGGAGTTGGCCCCCTTGCCTCCGGGCGCTAGCAGCCACTAGCCTGCTAGTCAAAGAAGCAGACAAACTTACGCTTGGACAAAACATCCATGTAAAAGTTCCCCATGCGGTGGTCTCCCTGATGAATGCTTCAGGATACCAATGGCTCTCCAGCAGCTGATTGGCACAGTACCAAGGACTATTGTGCAAAAACCCACAAGTCACTGTTGAAACTGTATGGACCTTAAACTCTGCCACCTTCTTGCCCACTGAGCCGGGGGCCCCAGACCACGACTGTGCCAAAGTGGTGGAAGAAGTCTATGCTAGTCGGCCAGACCTAAGAGACAGCCTGCTACCGGCACCAGACTTAAACCTCTTCACGGACAGAAGCAGCTTTATCCAGGAAGGTAAACGCCTTGCTGGCTACGCTGTCACCACAGTAGATGAGGTTATCGAGTCAGCCTTGCTGCCTCAAGGCTGGTCTGCACAGAGAGCAGAACTGTGGGCCCTCATCCAGGCTCTCAAGTATGCCCACGGCAAAAACGTCAACATATACACAGACTCTAAATATGCTTTTGCCACAGTGCATGTTCATGGGGCAATATACAAAGAAAAAGGACTGCTTACTGCAGGGGGAAAAGAAATCAAAAACAAAAGTGAAATTCTACAGTTACTGAAAGTGGTGTAGGAGCCAAAAGAAGTTGCAGTCATCCATTGCAGAGGCCACCAAAAGGGCACAGACTTGGTCGCCATTGGCAACCGCCTGGCAGATCAAACAGCGAAACAAGCAGCTGCGATGGAACCTCCAGAAGACAGTGCCACACAGAGCCAGATCTTGTTAGCACCCGAATGGCTCAAGGAGCCCAAGTATACAGCAGAAGAAGACCAATGGGCAAAACTCAAACAGGCTAACAAAGACACGGACGGATGGTGGCACCTGCCTAACCACAGAATCTTTGTTCCCAGTAAAGTGGCCTATCCTGTTGTCTCCCGGTACCACAACTTAACTCACCTGGGAAAAACAGCTCTCACAGAACTGCTCACCCGCTATTACTACATAACCAGGCTTCCATCTATAGCAATGACTGTTACCACCAGATGTCAAACTTCTGCCAAAAATAATGCAGCCACCAAGCCGAAGCCGGCTCCAGGAATCCAGTACACTGGAGTATCCCCTTTTGAAGACATAGAAATGGACTTCACAGAAGTCAAACCTAGTCGGGGATACAAATATTTACCGGTACTGATGTGCACTTTCTCTGGATGGGTAGAGGCGATCCCGACCCAGACTGAGAAAGCCAGAGAAGTAACAAAACTCCTGTTAAGAGAAATCATCCCTCGATATGGACTGCCTCTCTCCATTGGCAGTGACAACGGACCAAGTTTCACTGCAAAAATTACACAACTTCTTTCCAAAGCACTCGGTGTTCAGTGGAAGCTTCATACAGCTTACAGGCCACAAAGCTCAGGGAAAGTAGAATGCATGAACCGAACCCTCAAGTCTACGCTTGCAAAACTATGTCAAGAGACACAGTTATCATGGATAGATATGCTAAGTTTAGCCCTATTGCGTGTTAGATGTACTCCCGGCCCTACCGGGTACTCACCATTCAAAGTCTTATATGGTAGACCACCCCCTCTCATTAAACAGTTAAAGGGAGATATTAAACAGCTAGGAGGACTAAACTTAGACAAACACCTCCAGGTTCTGTCTAAGACCCTAGCCCACATTCATCAAAGTGTTCTAGAAAGAAGCCCGGTCCCCTTGGGAGTCCCTGTCCACTCCCACGAGCCCGGAGACCTAGTCTGGGTGAAAGACTGGAAAAAGGTACCTCTAGAGCCTGCCTGGACAGGATCCTATACTGTAGTGTACTAGTCACTCCCACTGCTGTTAAAGTTGCAGGTCTGGTGCCGTGGATTCATCACTCCCGAACAAAAAGGGCAAAGTTCAACTGTTGGACAGAACAACCAGACCCCCAGGACCCGCTGAAAATCCGGATCAAGTGCCAGCCCGACATAACCAACATCAACCAGTGGAAACCAGAGGACACTGGACTAAATGAGCCCACTGGACTGGACTCTAGTTGGAATAGCAACATTCCTACTGGGACTTGGACTTGGGGCTGGAGCCCCAAATAACTTTACTAAAAGTGAAAGAATTATTATAAGTGTTCTATACTGGGTTTTAACAGGATGTCTCTTTACATTTTGGTCTTGGTTGGGGCTTTTAGGGCCCTCGCCCTCGGGACAGGGGACTCAGAATTTTACCCCTACTTATGGCAATTCACAGTCAGAGAAGCTTACCAATTTAAAGACTATGCAACTGGAAAAATAGCAGGGCAAGCTAACTGCCCAACTGCTGGATGTCAGGGTCCAATCAAAATTCCCCTGACCAAATGGACATCACCTAAGCCTGCACCAGCTCCGTGCTTCACTTACGACCAAACCTACGCCCCCTGCCAGTACCGGGCCGACATCTATGGGGGATGCCCCTACTACTCATGTAAAATGCATACAATAAACCATCCCAATGGCATTTTCTATAAAGGGGGGGGCTATACTCTTGAGATAAGAGACCCAGAGCACCAACGATGGCAAACAGGAGTCTTTGGCCGGGCGCGGTGGCTCACGCCTGTAATCCTAGCTCTCTGTGAGGCCGACGCGGGTGGGTTGTTTGAGCTCAGGAGTTTGAGACCAGCCTGAGCAAGAGCGAGACCCCGTCTCTACTAAAATTAGAAAGAAATTAATTGGACAACTAAAAATATATAGAAAAAAATTAGCCTGGCATGGTGGCGCATGCCTGTAGTCCCAGGTACTCGGGAGGCTGAGGCAGGAGGATCGCTTGAGCCCAGGAGTTTGAGGTTGCTGTGAGCTAGGATGATGCCACAACACTCTAGCCCAGGCAACACAGTGAGACTCTGTCTCAAAAAAAAAAAAAAAAAGGAGTCTTTGGAAGATTATATGACAACTATCTCTTTAAAACCCCTCAAAGTATACTGTACATCAGCCATGGATATGTCCCAGCCCCTCTAACCCTAACCCAGGTATCTTCTAACATCCAAAAAACTGAACAACAGTTAATTAGCCAGCTTTCTGTACAGAGACAGAGAGCATCTCCAACGACTTGGAAGGAAATCCTCCAACACGTTGTTTACTTCCTTAACTCATCCCACCTGCTCCCTTCCAGTGAAAACACCACGGTTTCATGTTGCTACCTTTGTGCCTCCCTCCAATGACCCCTCCTTGCAGCAGTCCCAGTTGATGCCTGGCTAACATACAGCCCCAGCACAACCTCTAGGGAAGGAAAACAACTTATCCTGCAAGGTATCCCACTCTGGGCACCCAAGTGGGAGGGGTCCCAAAGCTCCCCTAACTGTGTATGTTACCTTACATTAAAAACCCCTCCAAGCTCTGGTGATCTCAAACATTGCCAGATCAATCAGACAGTGAGCCAGATTATATGCTCTGATGAAAAAACTTACTTCTGGTGTAACCAGACACTTACCCGATGCATCAACGAAATGTACATGGGTCCGTGTTTTCCAGTAGTACTAGTCCCACAGGTCATGCTCTATAGCCAAGGAGAATTACAAGGACTGTTGTTAGAAAATACCCAGGGTCAGAGCAAAAGAGTGGTGTTTCTTCCGCCTACGGTCAGGCTCACTCTAGCCACATCTGTGGCTGCTGGAGGACTAGCAAGGGGAGCTTTAGGGCACAACATGTTAGCTGCTCAAGAACTCTCTGAATGGTTAGACTGATCTCTGCAAGCCACTGCTGATTCACTGAGTGCACTGCAAAGACAACTAACTTCTTTAGCTGGAGTAGCACTCCAAAACCGGAGAGCATTAGACCGCCTCACAGCTGAAAAGGGGGGACATGTGTATTTCAAAAAGAAGAATGCTGTTATTATGTCAATGAATCTGGACTAATTGAAGAAAATATACAGCAGTTACACAGTATTAGAAAAGAGTTACAAAGTTACTATCAAGGTAAATCCTCGTTCGCAGAATGGTTTCAGTCTCCCCTAATTACATGCTTATGGCCCCTCCTAGGACCTCTTATGACAATTGGGGCATTCTGCCTCTTAGCCCCTTGTCTGATACAGTTTCTCAGACAGCGGCTTCAAGAGCTCGCTCGGGTAGCAGTCACCACCCGCGCCATGGCCCTGCACAGCTATCCCATTGAAATCGATGCCATTGTGTAACTTAAAAGGCATCAAAAGGGGGGAATGTTAGGGAAATTTCCATGCATACTAGCGGAATTTCCGTGCTGATTCTCCTTAAAACCACAAAGCAGCTAAAGTAGACGCTGACACCTGTCAGCCTTGCAAGCTAAAACCGCAAAACAGCTAAGTAAACCTACAAGCCTGTCATAACTATACTGTTTGTTATAAACCTATCATAACTATACTGTTTGTTATAAGCCTATCATAATTATACTGCTTGTAAGAATTATTGTTTATTGGATAACTTTTAAATCTTTTTGCTAATTGGTTAATCATTTATATTTGTGTGTGATTTGTTAAGAGTAACCCCCCCAAAAAAGTATAAAACCTGACAAAAACCCAGAAGAGGTGCTCAGATTTTGGGAGGCTTGACCTCACCTGGGCCGCCGGCAATAAAACTTGCTGACCCTCCAACTCTCCGTGTGCGGCTCCGTTATTCCCCTGGGACTGGTCGCTGACACTTGCCGTAACAGTTCTATTTCTAAATACACTTGGAGTTTAGAAGTCTCATTAATCAATTATGCGCTAATGCAGCGCCTTTATAATGTGGTATTCAGTCATTATTTTTGAGGAGGAGGAGGAGGATCAGCTGGAAGACAGCAGAGAATCATTTCTACAACCAGCCATGTAGATAAATCCCCGACATTAATTTGTTGTGTGACTAAAGTTTCCACTTCATTACTGATGCATGTCTGATATCCCACTCCCATTCCTACCCCAAATCCTTGTGCTATACAGTCTGTATCTTCTGTTCTCACATCAGGAAACTTCTAATAGTCTGACCCTTGTCTCAAATAATTTTCTTCTCATTTGTCTTAACCTAATGTTTCTCACTGTCTGATGATAACTGGCAAAAACACAGAATTCAGCCTGCTTTCCTCAGCCGCCTCACGCTGCGGGTCCCCCTTCTTTGGTCGCCGGGTCCTTGTGTGGCTTGTGAGTGCCAGAAGGAGCCACACGCTGGAGTGGCTGGAGGGGACCGGAGGGCGGTGGCCCCAGGGGCGCTAGGTGCTCAGCCAGGCGTTAGGGACCGGGTTGCCAGCGCACGGGCTGGGGTGCCTAGGGCCAAGTGCGGGGCTTGGGGCGAGCGCAGAGGGGCGGGGCGGCGGAGGCCACGTGGCCGGCCGGGAGGGCGTCTGCGGGCCCGGGCTTCGGGACCCCCTGCTTGGCAAACACTCGGGCCTGCAGACAACAGGGCTGCCAGGGAGACAGCCCACACTGCTACCTGTCCTGTGGCCGCTCCGCCACCTGGATCGGGGAAGCCCACTGCCCGGGCCTGGGGCCTTGTTGCCAACCGTCTTTATGGGTGAGTGAGGACATCTGCGCCAGCTGCTCCTTGGGCCTGTAGCCCTTGCGTTTGTCCAGCACGTGTTTACTGACCACCTACTGGGCATAGAGGGGACAGGCAGGGACGCAGCCCTCGCAGAACTTGGCTCCTGAACACGGGAAAGACTAAGGATGTTCTGTGCTCACTAGTTAAGAATAAACAGGGGTCTCCTGATTTGGATGTGGTGGTCCCAGCAGTGTCTGAAGGGGGCGTTGCTGCTGTTCCTGAGAAATGAGCACTTTCAGAGGTTGTAAGCGGAAGGAAGAAGGCAAAGGCGGTGGAGTGGGGTGGAGACCCGTGGAACATCAGGATTGGTTTCCAGAAGGAAGGGCTGGTGCCAAATAGCCATTCATGTAGTTAAACCTTGGGTGGTCCCTGACAGTGAGGGGTGCTTCTTAAATTGACACCCTAGCTCACCTCTGAGGGAGACCAGACAGCTCATCTCACTTAAGGAGGCTCCTGCAGCTCTGACCACCCCCGTGCTCTGGACGGCAATGAGCCCTTCCGAGCGCAAACGCAGCTGGTCATTTCCTGAGCCCCTCTGTGTGCCCAGCCCTGTGCTGGGGTCGGGGGCAGAAGTGATAGGAGCCCCGGTGTCCCCTGAGAAAATGCCTTTACACCAAGTGCCCGGCACACAAATCCTCAGACCCAGCCAGGCTCTCAGACCTGTCCCTGCCGAGGCCTTCTGGGCCCTATGCCAGTCCAGTGGGGCAGCATTGCCCAGCGTCTACCAGGAGGCAAAAGGAGGGCCAGTGCCCTTCCAGGCCGTACGACGGCCAGCTCAATGTGTGCCTCTGGTTTCTTACTTGGAGTGGGCCGGCAGCTTCTGCGTGCTGCTGCTTCTCACTGTCACGTGTCAAGCACAGTGTGGCTTCCTGCCCCTGAGGAACCAGCCCTCTGGGCTTCACTCCTCGGGAGCTTGATGAGGCTGCAGGGCTTATAGCATGGTGGGCAAACGTGCTAGGTGATGGACAAAAAGAGTACCCGTGGTGTGCCATGCACTTTTTCGTCAGCTTTTTGAGGGCTAAGTGCAGGAAATGTTGGCATCGAGCATGTGCCAGTGTTTTATGATGGCATACAGCTGTTGGAAGCTGGTGGCAGTGAGACATTTGTGCCAAGTACTGGCGTAGAAGCATGCCATGGGTCCCCAGCTCCTCACCTTCCAGAGCACTTGGAGCCTTAGTTCTCTGCTGTGTAAAATGTCACCCTCCTGGCCCAGGTGCGTGAGGTGTGGCATAGGGGCTGGAGTGGCCCATGGGGCACTGTGGCTGGGCTGGTGGGATCAGGCCAGGGTACCACGAGCTGGATGGAAATAGAACTGACATTTGGTGACATCTGAGGCAAGGACATTGTTGGGGCTGGCTAGGCCTGGGGTGGGGTGGCTTGGGCAGCTAGTGTCAGCCTTCTGGGTCTCAGTGTGCAGGGCCCACCTCCTGCCATAGGAAGGCTGGCATTTTTGAGCAGGGCTGGAATAGCCAGGAGTCAGAGGCAGGAAAGTGGCTGAGAATTTGGAGTTTTCCCCCCTAAAAAAAGACCAGAGGCATCACTCCCATGTGCAAATGCACTGTTCTGTCCTGTGCGGCTGCCCCACTGTGTGATTGACTGAAAAAGCCACTTTCTCGGGCACTCTGTCTGTGTTTCAAGTGCTAGTCACTGTCCTTTTGGGCGCTGAAGATCTAGAAAGTTGTGTGGGGAAGCAGTGGTCCACAGACTGGGCCAGGCCAGCCAGGTGAGCCCTGAGAGAGGCTGGGGTCCGGTGCACAGGCTGGGTCCGCTGGCAGACCCCACGCCCACCCACCTCGCCAACGTCTCCCTGTGGAATGGAGACAATCTGGGCTCCCTGGGTCCTCGCTCTGGTGTCTGCAAGACTGCTTCTCTGGCAGCTGGCTCTCTTCCCTGTGCTCCATTCTCTTTTCAGCCAGCTCCCGCTGCTGCCAGGTAAACTGCAGGAGAGAGGGGCCGACCATTTGTGGGAATGCAGTTGCTGGGAAAGAACTTGCTCTTCTGTGGGCAGAGGTGGTGCTGTTGGTGAAGCAGGCCCTCCTGGCATGTGTGCATGCTCGGGGTGCTGGGGCTGTGCTGCCTGTCCTGGGAGGCTCCCTGCTGGCCAGCCTCCCAGGTGATAGGCATGGCCGTGGGGTCCCCCGTGTGGCTCACTGGTATCTCCTGAGAGCCTCTTCCCTGCAGGGAACTGCACAGGGCCTCTCGATGGGTCCCATGGGGCAACTGCCTCCCTCTCTTCTTTGTTATTTTTTTTATTTCAGCATATTATGGGGGTACAGATGTTTAGGTTACGTATGTTGCCCTTGCCCCCCCCC
>NW_012154596.1:2221-11255 GCF_000956105.1 Propithecus coquereli | reverse complement strand
TCCCTACCCAGGATCGTAGCCTGAGCTGGGTGCACAGCCCTCTTTTAGGAGGAGGGTTGCTGGTCAGGCACGCTGATCTGCCCCTGACGGCGCACACCCCTCAGTAGGCTCTTTCACAGATCTCTCCTCCGTGCCCCAGGGCAGTGTGATCGTGACCTGGGTGTACGGGGTCTGGTCTGCAAGCCTGACCCCTGGACCCTGGAGATCAATCCCTGATCCTGCAAGGGGGAGAGGTGCTGGTCTTGAATCACCTACAGGTTGCCCAAGCTGGATTGATTTCACTCCACCTCGGGATTTTCCCCACTCTCCTGGAGTCCCCAGGCAAGAAGCACCTGGGAGGGCTGGCGGGTAGGGAACTCGCAGTCTCAGTACCCCTCAGTCTGCTGTAGGACCCCAAAAGGAAAGGTCCCATTCCTTGGAGATGCCTTTGTGTGATGGCTAGATTGTCTTTCTGGGCACGCACGGGTAGGGAGGGGGAAGGAGAGAATGGAGCACTATGGCGTCTGCCGCTAGGCTCGGGTCTGTGCCCGGGGAGGTGCCCCGAGGGGGCTGGGAGCCCGGGGCTGAGTCCGCAAGAGGCCACTGCTCACTGGTGGCAGCCATCTCTGGGCTGGTGTCGGCAGGTCTCTCCAGCCGCTCAGGAGCCACCCGCAGTCCGAGATGCAAGGGAGGGGGAAGTTAACCGCTCCACCTACCCTTGTTGCTGGTCTCCAAGCCTCTCGGACTTTTCTCCTTCCAGTTCTCCTCTGCAACGTCTTCCCGTGGAGTCTCCTGTAGTTTCAGGCACCCTTCCTTCTGACCCTCACCCGATCTCTGTTTCTCTGCTCACTTATTTTTTTTCTCTTTCTTCTAAAATTCGTCTTTTTTGCAGAGACCTTCTGACTGCCGGCTTGTCTCATCTGCCATCTTGGCTCCTCTCCCTCCCTCTCTTCTTACCATCCTTGTCTCCACATGGCTCCTGCAGAGGTGGGCAGGGGCCTTGGGGGCAGGGCTCCCCTTGGAGAAAGAAGACAGGTCCCTAGGGCTCTCTGGAAGTTCAGCAGTAGGGGTGGCCTCTCCTACCTAGTCCCACCAGGGTAGGGATGGGTGGCTGGGTCCTGTCACCTGCACCCAGCTGGCCTTTCAAGAGTGTGCTGGAGTCGTGAGCTGGCTCTTGTGGGATTGGGGGCAGGATCTCCAGCCTAGGTGTAAATGGGCGGAGGTCTCATACCTTTGTGTACACTGAGGAAAGCAAGTCTGGGGCCTTTGTGTCCCTTGAGAGCCTTTTGCAGCTCGTGCTGGGGCCCTCAGGTGGCACCCCTTGCCAACAGTGGCCAGGGTCACCTGTGGGTGCTGGCTCACCCTCTCCCAGGTTGCCTTGGGCTGGGGTGAAGGTACCTCAGATGGTGGTCCTTGCTTGTCCCCCAGGGCCTGCTTGGGCTTCAGCTAATGGCCCCAAGAGCTACCCTTTGAAGGGATGACAGAACAACACTGCTTCGAGCGAGTGGACTCAGCCGCCACCTGGGACTGTGGTGGTGGGTCTGGCTGGTGCCCACCTTCCGTCTCCACCACTCACCTCCACACCACCTCGGCAAAGCAGCTTCCGCAAAGGCCCTCGGACTTTCTCCGTCTGCCCGATTGATGTGTCTGACGTGGTCAGCCTTTCTGACTGCCTCTAACCTTGCTATTTGTCCTTCATGCTGTCCTAGGAGGTCAGGGCAAAAGTGAGAACCCGCCTGACCCAGGGCTCTGTGTTTCCCTTCACCTGACCTGGGGGGCCCCCCTCCCCAGCCCTCACGGCTGCGGGAGCCCCACCAGCATCCGTGCAGGGCCTGACCTGCCAGACAGGGCTGCAGTGTCCTCATATGTCAAACGAAGGAGCAGGGTTTGCTGGGGTACAGCACCATGGGGGCACCCTGTGTGGCCCTTAGAAGTGGCTTCCTCTCCCTAAGCTGTAGTTCCTGCCCCCACTGGGAGAGCCCCAGGAGCCTAGTCTGAGGTCACTTAGGCCAGTGAGGTCTGGCAGGGTGTTGGCCCTGAGGGTCAGCTTAGTGGGCACTGCTGCGGGGACTGGGGCCAGCCCAGACCTGTTCTGCTCCACAGGAGCTGGGGGACTTGGTGGCCAGAGAGGTTAGAGGGCAGACAGGCCCTGCCAGGTTGGCCTGTGACTCCAGGCCGACCCACTGCCCCTCAGTGACAATGGGTGATGTCACAATGCCCTGCCTCCTGGCTCCTCTGCCACCTCCCACCTTGACCCTGCCTCTGCCTGTCAGTTTGGCCTTGGTAAGTGCTGCCCCAGCCTGGGGAGGAGGAATGAAGGGGCAGCCCAGGGACCTCCCCACCCAGGGCCCCTGTGGCCTCCTGCCTAGCTCCTGGCTGGTCCAGTTAGAACGCCCTGCTGGGAGGGTGTAGGATTCTGACAGCATGCCCTTAAAGAGCCTCAGCACTCCGCTTAGAGACTGGGTTTGCAAGCACAATGCAGAGACCTTCCCAGAAGTTCTCTCTGCCTGTGTGGGATTTGGACAGCGAAATAGCCCACTGGGGTCATTGGGACGGGCTTTGGCTTTGTTGGGGGTGGGTGCTGGGAAAGGGTCGTGGACCCCACAGCCAGTGGTGGGAGGGGTTTGCTGTCCAGGCCAACGGCTGCCCTCCCTCTGGGTGGGGGCCTGGCTGGTCCACCATCCCTTAGGCTCCACCAGACAAGCCCACAGAAGCAGCAGGATGGCAGAGGTGGCCGTAAGGGACAGCTGTGCAGCCCCCTCTCGAGTTGGCTCCTAGGTGTTGGCTAGGCCCAGACGCTTTCTGCTTTGGGGAGCACAGCCCGGAGTTGGGTGTGGCTGGGGAGGAGTCCTGTGACAGTTATCTAATGGCCCCACAGGGGAAGAGCCCCACAGCCTGCCACTGCCGTGCTGGGACTCCGAGATTCCCTTGGCGCCCCTTTAGTTTGGTGGACGCCAGTGTGGGGAGGAGCCTGGAGCTGGCGGCTGCTGCTTCCCTTCTCTGCTGGCCACAGCAGCCTCCGCGTCTCCCGTTGCTGTGACCCTGTGGGATTGGGCACTCCACTGCCTGCCCTGGCTGCCCGGCCCCGCCCCGGTGAGGACAGTCACACCTTCAAAGAGGCTGCCCCTTTTCTAAGACCCGCAGCTGCACGGGAGGAGCACCTGCTCTGGGGGGCGGCAGTGTGGCGGGCACAGGCAGCGCACGTGGTGCGGCTGCCCATCCTAGGGGCAGCTGCCTCCCGGACGTGGTTGCTATCACCATTATTAAAAGGTAAACTGAGTCAGGTAAGACTTTCAAAGAGCTTTAGCAAACAGGGATTCGTATATTGAGCAGCTGCAAAATGGAAGTGGTTTGGGGGGCTCCACCAAGGGAACTCAAGGGGAGTGCTTTACAGAGTGGACATGGAAGGAAAGCAGATATATGTATATTTGATTGGCTGTAGTTGCGCAGTTGCCTTATTTGGTCTATCCTGGTGGAGAGTTCCTAGTTACATAACTTTAAGTTAGTTAGTGGCATCTGATTGGTTAGCCTTATGTTTCATTTGTCTTTAATATGGGCATGTATGAGAAATAGCTCAAGTCAAGTTTCACTTATGTGAAATGCAAACCAAGCAAGGTCATGGGCCCGTATGAGGCCTAACCGGATTTGTCTGCTCAGGGATTCTTCAGGCCTAGTTTCCATTTTAATTTACTTTAAGAAATTAAACCAGAAACAGTGAAACCTCTAAAATCAAAAATTTATGTATCTAAGTGAAACCTATATTATCCATCCATTCATTTTTTTTTCCTAAAGTGGCCTCATAGAAATTACTTTTGCTTTCATGGAAAAACTCAATACATTGACCCCAACCTTACATTATTTATTTATTTGGACAGTCCCATGTTTGTTTTTTTCTCTGTTCAGTGTTGATTTTGTAGTTCATTATTATCATCACTGTCTTGAAAATGTCCTTGACTGCCTTGCCCATTTGTCCTTCTGATATGTTTGTCTGGAACTCTAACCAGGGATAAATCCAAACATTAGTTTTCTGTATGTTTTACTAATGCAATTGATTATTCATGGAGAAAATCTCACATTCTGGAATGAGTGTTAACATAAATCCATGGATACTCACCTCATGTGGGCTCTTAACAAAGATCTCGTGGTCACTCTCTACGCTTAGCATACGCCACCTTTTCCTCTTTGCTCAAGACTGCCAGACTTCGCCCTCTGCTGATGAGTTTAACTTTTATGTCATTGAGAAAGTTAAAGCCACAACACACAAATCCCTTCGCCTTCCTTTAACTGAAATGTTTGATATATTTGCCTGTGAACCTATCATCTTTTTCTTTTCTTCTGTGAAAGTGGAAAGACCTTCAGTTAAAAGACAAGTTCTCCAGAGATGCTCTGGATCACATTTAAATGACTCGGAGTCCACTTATTTCTCCTACATTACTTACATCTCCTTGTCAGAAGAATCCTTCCCATTAAGAATTAATAACCCAGGCCAGGTGCGGTGGCTTACGCCTGTAATCCTAGCACTCTGGGAGGCCGAGGCTGGCGGATTGTTTGAGTTCAGGAGTTCAAAACCAGCATGAGCAAGAGCAACACCCCATCTCTACTAAAAATAGAAAAAAATTAATTGGACAACTAAAAATATATAGAAAAAATTAGCCAGGCATGGTGGCGCATGCCTGTAGTCGCAGCTACCTGGGAGGCTGAGGCAGAAGGATCGCTTGAGCCCAGGAGTTTGAGGTTGCTGCGAGCTAGGCTGATGCCACGGCACCCTAGCCCAGGCAGCAGAGTGAGACTCTGTCTCCAAAAAAAAAAAAAAAAAGAATTAATGACCCTTTAAAATATGACCAATATTGAAAACCTTCTCTTGATTCTTAATTTCACTGAACTTTTTATTATCTTTTCTTCATTTTTAAAAACATTACTTGCTTGTTTTGTTTCTACTTCCTCACCATTCATTTCCTTTTCCCTCCATACTACTCTGGCATTCTTTCCCTCTACCCCACTGAGCTCCATGCTTACGAATGCAATAGGCTCATCTCTGTCCTCATCCCACTAGAGGTTGACCTCTTCCTCCTACAAACCGTCTCCTCTCTTAGTCTCTATTGCACCCTGATCATGCCCAGGTTTTCCTTATGATTCTAAAAAATTATCCTTGTCTAAAATCCTCAACAAGCTTCTAAAAATCGAGGTCTCTTCAAAAATTTATTCCTAGGTTGCTTTTTTCCATTATTCTTATTGATTTCATTCATATTCAACATTTAAATACCATCTATATGCCAACTGCTCCCAACATAGTATGTACGATTAAAAAAAAAAAAACACTTCTCTGAGTCTCCAAATTATATATTTAACTGCCTAATTTTATTCTGTCTATAAATGTATAGTAGATATCTGAAATATCACAAAAATTTAACTCTTGGTTTTCCCCATATTCTGTCACGAGTTTTCCCTCTCAAATAAATATAAGTAAACAAGCTCAAATGTCCTCCTAGTATAACAAGCCCCAAATTGCAAGACCTTTAATTAAATTCTTTCCATTACCTTATTTGTCAATCAAGTCTATAAATCTGACCTCTAGATGTTTTCATAAATCCATCTAATTTTCTCTGTCTGCATGGACCCCACTCTAGCCCAGTCACCATATCATGTCTAGACAACTTTAGTTTTCTTTCCTTAATGATTCACCTCTGTCAGTCTGGTCCAGTCAAGTTCATTCTCCACCTAACTACCTTAATCATCTTTTGAAAATGTAAAAATATGTATTACACCATGCTTCTCAATATTTGACAACAGATTTCCACTAATTTTAATATAGAGGGGATTCTCTTTTGTGTGGCTTATAAGCCATTTTACAATCTGGCTCCTGCCTATCTCTAGAAACATAATTTTAATTGGGTCCCCCCCTTACTCATTATGCTTTAGTTAGGAAGTGAAAAATTTGAGGCCTATGGATATTGAGAGACTATTCTCAATGGGACTCTTGTGCTTCCACCCGTCTCACAAGCAGAGGCACCAACTTTCCATTGCTCTAGTCAATGTCACCAAGTATGTTTGTACAGTGAAAAACTTTGGATGATAGAGTTAGTCTCCCTCCAGAGCAAAGGGTTTGCTTAAAGCCTTGGAAGATAAAGGTGACATCTACACCCAGACCAAAATGGCAGACTGGTTTTCTTTCCATTATAAAAAATGTAGGTGTCTTACATTGAGGTTCCCTTCCTGTGACACAGTCCACTATACATGCAGCTGGGCCTCTTTGCACTGATTTGTGGGAAATGTGGCTGGTGGAACTGACACAGATGCTGGTACTCTGGACACTGCTATGATGTGAGTAATAGACTGTCCTCTGTCTCTAACACAGGAGTCTCACAACTTTTTCCAGCAGTAGTGAAATTCTTGAAGAATGATTTGTTAGACTGCAAGTACAGTCAAGTCTTAGGCTCTTCACAGTTCTTGACAAGGGAAAGGAGTACTGTTTAGTCTTGATAGTAATCACTGTGGTGTTTGTTTTTACCAATCTAAACTGTTTGTCAAAATTGGAAAATGTGGAGATTACGTATAAATATCTAGATCTAAGATCCTCTTTAAAAATCAACCTCAACCTAATCTGGGCCCTCCTTCATTCATGGTAAAATCACTGGGTTGGGCAGAGACTCTGATCTTTATGTGAGATGTGTACTTTCAATTCACCAGACAGCTCTGACCATCTTGTTACCTTGAGACTACTATTTGTCATTCATCATTGAGCTTCCTCTGCTGTTGCCAGTACTGCAAGTTGAGGGAGAAAACAAAAGATAGACCCAAAGGACCGGTGTGTATCACAGACATTAGGACAGAGTATATTTCTTTCTGTTAGTGAAAAGTATTCCTATGTGTTTAATATGTAATCACAGAGTGTCCCTGTGGGAAGAATATAATTAAGATTCCATTAATATGTAAGCAAAGTGTATCTGAGTGAAAAAAACCACTAAAGACACCATTCTCCTTAACTCATTTATCTAACCTCACTGGCCCTAAGAGGCATTTGAGTCACAGTCTCTGCTCAGCCAAAATGCCCTGCTTTCCGTTCCTACATCAAGCTAAGGACAGTCCTACCTGGTGCCCTTTCTTGCTGTTCCATCTGCTGGGAGTGCATTTTCTGTGGGTCTTCACAAGGCCTGCTTCTTTTCATCCTCCAAATCTCAGTTAAATAAAATATCACCATGTCCGAGCTGTTTTCTCTAAATACATTTTCTGAATAGATCCGCCTTTGCCATTTTCTACCATTGCACATCTTTATGGTTAATAGCACTTTTATGTATTTCTAGTTTCTTATTGATCTGTTTATATACTTAATATCTATTTTACTACTAGACTATAAGCTTTTTGAGGAAAGAGACCATTCCAGGTTTATATATCTAGTGCATTATCAAACTGAATTCAATATTTGTTGAGTAAATTCCAGAATTGTCTTAAAATATATTCTGATAGATTAGTTTGACATGCTGAGTCTGTATGTGATACACTGGGCATTGAGAAATTTTATTGATAAGGTGCAATTTGGGGTGATCCTGATTTCTTAAGAATGTTACTCTGTTGTGAAGTTTGCCCTAATATAAAGTGAGAACTCCCTAAAATAAAAAACATAGAAATCTCCAGCTATTCCTATTAGATCAATTATGTTGTATCATTCTATTTTTATGGAATAAACATTATTTGCCTCTTTGATAATTTTGTCTTTATAAATGCCTTTTCCTAAATTCTTCAACTCCATACCCTCCAACCCGTGGGGGCTGGAGGAGCCCTGATTTGTAGCTTTTTCCAATGTCTGTATTATTGACACTGTCATGGCTGAGTTCAGGCCATCTACAGGAAGTCACTAAATGCAGAATAAGAAAGAGATTCCTGCAATCCATTCCCATGAGGGGGGCAAAGTTTGTTGTAGCATACGACTCTTTATAATGCATCCAAAATACATGTTTGTACGTATCAAGTCAGCAAATACATGGGCTGATTAATCTCATTTTTAGAACCCTGTAACTCCATTTTTATTATTTATGTACCGAATAATTTGATGCCTACTCTATAACCCAGCAATTTCTCTTCCAAGATAAATGGTATATATATTTCAAAAGACATGTATGAGAATATTCAAAGCAACAATATTTTTAATAGCCAAATTCTGGAATTTACTTAAATATCCACCAACAGAAGAGTGGATAAATAAATTGTGGTAGTCACACAATACAGCAGTGAGAATGAACAAATCACAACCACAAGCAGTGACATGCATGAATCTCACACACAGAATGTTGAATGAAAGAAGCCCAACATAGGAGTATATTCTTTATGATTCCATTTATATAAGGTTAAAATTGGGCAAATCTCATTTATGTTGAAGCCAGGAGAGTTGCTACCCTTAGGGGTGAGGGGTGCAGGTGGCAGTAAACAGAAAGGAGCTGGGCTTCTGGGTTGCTGGGAAGATTCTGTCTCTGGATCTGGATGCTGGTTACACCCACGTATGTTCAGTTTATGAAAATTCATCAAGCTCTGCATTTAAGACTTGCTTACTTTTTTATATCATATTATGTGTCAATAAAAATTTACTTAAAATGTTATTTGACACAAGTTGCATGAGAATTTTAAGTGGTTGTGAGTCTTTTAAAGATGTCACAAACTGCAACTCATAAAGACAAACCATTTCAAAACATTGAAAAAACAATTGACAGCAAAGGAGAGAGCACATGGTCTGTCTCCTTGTATCTTTTTCCTCCACATCCTCCAGTGACTGACAAAATGTGTCTTTCATTGCAAAATCTTTATCCTGATTCTCCTGAGCATGTCTGTCCTCAACCAAATCACCTCCTTGTTCAAGTAAGTGCAACCAGACTCCTGGTGGCTGCATGCTTCTGTCCACCCTCTGGTTCCTGACACTCTGTGCTTCCTATGAAATTTAGTCTTTTAAAATACCCGTTGGATGACTAATTGATCACAACCAGTTACAAATTCCTTTGTTTCTTCTCCACTCCCACTGCCTCACTTGACCAGTCTTAAATAAATAAATAAATAAATACCCATTGGA
>NW_012154596.1:0-1326 GCF_000956105.1 Propithecus coquereli | reverse complement strand
TATAGATATACGCATAGTACTGATATGGTATATGTGTAGTATTATACTTTTATTGGAGGGGGGCAATTAGGAAAATATGTCTTAAGAGCTCCTTAGGGAGATGATGAAAAAATGGTTGAGAAACACTGCCGTAAAGAAGTGGGTTTAACCTTAATCTTAAAGTAAAGACACAATTTATCTTTTTTTTTTTATTTCAGCATATTATAGGGGTACAGATGTTTAGGTTATGTATGTTGCCCTTGTCCCCCTTTCCCCCCAAGAAGACACAAATTTTCTACCTGCCTTTCTGCTTGACTAACTCATACTAATGCTACTCTTGAGTTGTAAGTAGGAAAAACAGAGTTAGCTGGTAGTCAGTGAGACAAGAAAAGAATCTTTAAGAAGTTTAAGGATGGCTGTGGGCTACGATTTAAAGTAGATCTTTCATTTTGAGAGTTGTTTGTTTTATCTTTGTCTTGTTTGTTTTATAAATCTGACAATTCTTATACTCCATTGGCCTACCTGGCTGCCGTCTGAGTGTCCCAGAAAACAGCCCTGGACACAGGAGGCAATGAGATCTCGCAACCAGTGAAAATGGTATTTCCTCTGGGACCAGGTACTAGAGTTTTCAGAAGTAAACTGCAGAGAGGTTGGGCATAAATGACGTGGGAAATGCACGTTAATCAAGACTTGATTGCCTATTTCTCAAACAACTTAGTGACAATATAGTTGGAATTTTCTATTTCTGCCAAAGTCTTTCACACTAAACATCTTGCACAAGAGTTTATGGGCATCTCTCCTGTAGATTTATTTCATTGCTTGCAAGAACATCCACTTTTTAAAATGCTGGGCAAAGGGGAACTTAGTCTGTGAAACAGGTGTGCCTGCTTGTCAAGGGCCATGGTAAAGACAAAAGTCAGGTGTGCTGCTCTCTGGAAACCCTTCCTGTAAGACCACGCTTCATGTCAGCATAGGAACTTGGAGTTTTCACATTGCAAATATTTGTTTTAGAAAGAATGGTTCCATCTCTCTCTTCTCACTCCTTAAATAAATACATACGCAAACAGACACATCTTTAACTGAAGTAAAAAGTAATGATCTCAAAAATACTTGCAAGTTACATAAGAAAAAATAGTTACTATTCTCAATAGTAAGAGAAATTATTATAAATGTTCAAAAATGTATTATTAGGCATCTACCCAAAAGAGCACAAAACATTCTACAATAAAGACATCTGCACCCGAATGTTTATGGCAGCACAATTCACTATTGCAGGAATGTGGAAACAACCCAAGTGCCCGTCAATCCATGAGTGGATTATCAAAATTTGGTATATGTTTACAATGG
>NW_012154595.1:10689-11280 GCF_000956105.1 Propithecus coquereli | reverse complement strand
AGTTTGTTTATGCATTCACCTACTGGAGAACATCTTGGTTGCCTCCATGTTTTGACAGTTATAAATAAAGCTGCAACAAACTTCTGTGCAGGTTCGTGTAGACTTAAGTTTTCTGTTCATTTGAGTAAATCCAGCAAGTGTGATTGCTGGATCGTATGGTATGAGTGTCTTTAGTTTTGTCAGAAACTACCAAGTTGTCTTCCAAGGTGGCTATAGCATTTTGCATTCCCACTGGCAATGAACGAGCATTCCTGCTATTGCCCATCCTTGTCAGCATTTGGCATTTTTCAGCGTTCTGCATTTTGACCATCCTAGCAGGTTTACAGTGATGGCTCATTGTTCACATTTGCATGTCCCTGGTGACAAAGCATGTGGAGTATCTTTGCCTGTGCCTACTTGCCATCTTTAGATCTTCTCTGGGGAGGTGTCTTTTGAGGTCTTTTGCCTGTTTTTGTTTTTGTTTTTTTTTAAATCAAGTTGTTTGTTTTCTTATTATTGAGTTTTCAGAGTTCTTTGTTTATTTTAGATAACAGTCCTTTATCAGATATATCTTTTGCAAATATTTTCTCCCAGTCTGTGGCTTGTCTTTTC
>NW_012154595.1:2902-5656 GCF_000956105.1 Propithecus coquereli | reverse complement strand
ACACGGCTCCCGACACGGCTGGAGTCTCTGTCCCTGGTCGGGGGACAGGATGGCTGTAGGGTATTAATTACCAGGACCCAAGAGGAATCCTGTGACCTCAGGAGTGCCTCCATCTCGACTCCCCCAAATCTTAGAGGAGACTTCCTGTTTCCTAAATGGCCTTTAGGAATGGCCTTCCCTGTGCACCTTGCCTGTCGACGTTTGGAACTTCTGGAAGTGTCACACGAAAGCTTTTGCTGCTAGAAATCTTACTGCCATAGGTGGACGTGAGGCTCCCATGCTAGAGTGGCTGCCACATCCCATTTGTGACATTAAAGAGAGGCTCTCGGTCAGTACATGTGAGAGTTGTTTACAAAGCTCAGGGACGGAAATAAATGTGGAATGTGGACTTTATTGTTAGACTTGCCGCTTATATTTTGGGGCAGTGGCCTGTTAATTTTATGGGGTAAATTTTAATATTGAGTAAAAAAGAATTTGATTAGAAAACTAATTGACTTCTGCACTTGATCCTACCGAAATGTTTTTATGTACTTGCTAGAATAGTTTGTGAATGTGAGATTAAGGTATTTTGGAAAATTAAATATAACCTTTTATGAAAACCCAAGTGGTAGAAAATTGAGCTAATGGTTAACTGGAGGATAGACTGTTTTAATGTAAACATTACAAAACATTTTCGTTGGAGAGTTCTTTAAAATATACACATTTCCCTGATAAATATTAGCAAATAAAATATGCTAACCATCCTTGATGGCTTATGGTCAGTTACTGTGCTGTGCAGTAGACGGTGTGTGTGTGGAAGAAATCTCCAAGGCCCCTCTGCAGCACGTACCTGGACTTGTTTAAAGATGGAAGCCTTCGGATCTGTCACGCGGCCGTCATCCAAACACCTGCCCATCTGTCCAGCTAGTTTGCTTCTCATCTTTCTCAAAACAGTGAAGCGAGAATGTTTTTGTATTACCTCCTGAATAATGTCACAAAGATAACCCACCTATAAAAGTAGGGAACCAATCCAGGAAGCATTCCTCTTGGAAGTTATTTTTTAAATTAGTCACAATAAGAGCATCAGGTTTTTGCCCCTGTCACTTGCCCTCACCAGTATTCAAAGCACACTCTGTCATTTCAGCTTCAGATGAACTTCTTTGTTACTTTCGACTTTTTTCTGTGTCACAGCCCTTGAGCCCTCTAAAGACATAGCAACCTTATTTGTATTTTTTCTCTAATCTCTTTCCTGGGGTGGTATGAGGGGAAGTTTCTGTGAACTGTTAGGATATAGCTGCCGAAGGCCATTAAATGCCAGTAGCATTTTAGCCAGGTATAGTGGAGTGCGCCTGTAGTTCCAGCTACTCAAGAGGCTGAGATGGGAGGATCACTTGAGCCCAGGAGTTTGAGACTAGCCTGAGCAACATAGCAAGACCTTGTCTCTTAAACAAACAAACAAACAAAAAGCAAAATTTTAGAACAATAAGCATGAAAGAAACGCAGTTTCACAGTTTGATTTCTGGTTACATTGCAGTGCTGGATGAAGGTGCCAGATTTCTGAGGGTCAGTTAGTTAACGGTGTTTTCACTGTGGTTTTGGAATAGTGACTTTTACCTGGACTGGCTTCTGCAGATATGAGAAGCCCCTAAACCTCCTATCAAGTGTTCTGTGTATTTGTGCATTTTTTTCGCCTGGGAGAAGGTTCATGGCTTTTGTCAGACTGGAACCTGTTATCTGAAAAAGTTATGAACTTTGCTTTAGAAGGTCCCGTCACTTTAATTACAGACATTCAGTTGTCTTTCAGGTTTGGGGGTGCTATATTTAAGCAAGAAACATCAATGCCACTTGGCTTTTTTTATCCTAATTTTTAAAAGCACATTTGTGATCATCACGCCCTGATTTCTCAAAAATAGCATTGTGGGGTGGGCTCAGTGGCTCACACCTGTAATCCCAGCACTTTGGGAGGCTGAGACATGAGGATGGCTTGAGGCCAGGAGTTCAAGACCAGGCTGGGCAACATGGTGAGACCCTGTCACTACCAAAAAAAAAAAAAAAAATTAGCTGGATGTGATGGCATGTTCCTGTATTCTCAGTTTGAGGCAGGAGGATCGCTTGAGCCCAAGAGTTCAAGGCTGCAGTGAGCTATGATCACACCACTGCACTCCAGCCTGGGTGACAGAGGGGAGACCCTGTGTCAAGGACAAAAAAAAAAAACAAAACATTGTAACTGTTGCTGTGTCTTGCCTAATTATGTAGCCAAATCCTTTGGAAAATTATTCTCAGTGGTAAGCAAAACTGAGCACACACAATGCCTGATACGTGCATGTCATTCAGTAAATACGAGCTGTGTTTGATGTTGAAATGACACAATTGGCGGCCAGGCGTGGTGGCTCACACCTATAATCCTAGCACTCTGGGAGGCTGAAGCAGGAGGATTGCTAGAGGTCAGGAGTTCCAGACCAGCTTGAGCAAGAATGAGACCCATCTACACTAAAAATAGAAAAATTAGCTGGGGGTGGTGGCGCCCACCTGTAGTCCCAGCTCCTTGGAAGGCTGAGGCAGGAGGATCGCTTGAGCCCAGGAGTTTGAGGTTGCCGTGAGCTAGGCTGATGACACGGCACTCTACCTGGACAACAAAGCAAGACTCTGTCTCAAAAAAAAAAAAAAAGGTGGTGGGAGTGGGAATGACGTTGAAGAAGATTGGCCCTATGTTGACCACTGTAGTGGCTGACTAATGAGTACATATGTTCGTTATTCTGTCTACTTTTGTGTTTG
>NW_012154595.1:0-2852 GCF_000956105.1 Propithecus coquereli | reverse complement strand
TTTATCTGATGCTGATGAAGTGGTTAGGAAAATCCAGGAGCATTTACTGAGGGAGGAGGAGGGGCAGGTACCAGGGGAGGCTCTAGAAACCTGGTAGCAGCATATACAGAAAAGGCAGTGGGGTGATGTGGAAAATAAAATTCACAATTTTGCATTGCTTTGCCTTTGGGGAATTCCGTAGGTTACATTTCAGAGGATTAATAGTTACGCATGAGATGATTTTGCTTATGGAGGGCTCTTGTGCTAAAACAAAAGCTAGGAGCAGTGGCCGTAGCTGGTACCAGTTGCAAGTAAATATCCTAGAGAAACAAAGCTAAGGACAGGTGCCCACCCAAGGTGGCAGATGCAGAGGGCAAAAGGCATCTAAGAGAGTAAAAGGGAAAATCGCCCAGTAAGGCTGATGAACCTCATTATTGCAAAAAAAGCTTTCCAAATACCTTCTATGCATGAGCCTTCTGTGATGCAGTTGTTCTCTGTTGGGGAGTGCGTCAGAATCTCCTAGAGAATGTTCTAAAGCAAACCTGCTGAGCCCCAGGTCAGACTGGCTGACTCACTCAGGCCGGAGCCCAGGAGGTGCAGTTAGGCAGAAGATGCCAGAAGGTTCTGCCTGGCACCCCATTATGGACCACTGCTGCCGTCAGTGGAATGGAGACACCTCTGTGCTCTCTCTGGTCTGGTCTCCCCTCCTCTGTTAGGATACTCATTTTAATGAATGAAGTTTTCTGTTTCCCACCTCCAGAGATAACATCTGAACAAGAAAGACGTTCTCTAGCTCTGTCCCTTCCTCCCCTGACCCCTTTTCACTCCTCATAAAACTTAGTTCTGAAATACTGCTACTCAGTGTTCATATGTGAACGTCTACCTGAGGGCACAGAGCTTGAGAAAAACCGATAGTGCCCCTGAACCTAACCCAGTACCCGTCCACTTTTGTCAAAGACCCCAAGTTCACTGGAGATGTCGACCTGCAAAAGGTGCTTCTCTTGGAGGCACCCACCTTTACGCAGGATCTCTGGGGTATTCCAGGGTTCAGGCCCAAGTGCGTGCTCTGTTTCCAGGGATACTGCAGCTAAGGACACGGCTCCCGACAGGGTTGGAGTCTCTGTCCCTGGTCGGGGGACAGGATGGCTGTAGGGTATTAATTACCAGGACCCAAGAGGAATCCTGTGACCTCAGGAGTGCCTCCATCTCGACTCCCCCAAATCTTAGAGGAGACTTCCTGTTTCCTAAATGGCCTTTAGGAATGGCCTTCCCTGTGCACCTTGCCTGTCGACGTTTGGAACTTCTGGAAGTGTCACACGAAAGCTTTTGCTGCTAGAAATCTTACTGCCATAGGTGGACGTGAGGCTCCCATGCTAGAGTGGCTGCCACATCCCATTTGTGACATTAAAGAGAGGCTCTCGGTCAGTACATGTGAGAGTTGTTTACAAAGCTCAGGGACGGAAATAAATGTGGAATGTGGACTTTATTGTTAGACTTGCCGCTTATATTTTGGGGCAGTGGCCTGTTAATTTTATGGGGTAAATTTTAATATTGAGTAAAAAAGAATTTGATTAGAAAACTAATTGACTTCTGCACTTGATCCTACCGAAATGTTTTTATGTACTTGCTAGAATAGTTTGTGAATGTGAGATTAAGGTATTTTGGAAAATTAAATATAACCTTTTATGAAAACCCAAGTGGTAGAAAATTGAGCTAATGGTTAACTGGAGGATAGACTGTTTTAATGTAAACATTACAAAACATTTTCGTTGGAGAGTTCTTTAAAATATACACATTTCCCTGATAAATATTAGCAAATAAAATATGCTAACCATCCTTGATGGCTTATGGTCAGTTACTGTGCTGTGCAGTAGACGGTGTGTGTGTGGAAGAAATCTCCAAGGCCCCTCTGCAGCACGTACCTGGACTTGTTTAAAGATGGAAGCCTTCGGATCTGTCACGCGGCCGTCATCCAAACACCTGCCCATCTGTCCAGCTAGTTTGCTTCTCATCTTTCTCAAAACAGTGAAGCGAGAATGTTTTTGTATTACCTCCTGAATAATGTCACAAAGATAACCCACCTATAAAAGTAGGGAACCAATCCAGGAAGCATTCCTCTTGGAAGTTATTTTTTAAATTAGTCACAATAAGAGCATCAGGTTTTTGCCCCTGTCACTTGCCCTCACCAGTATTCAAAGCACACTCTGTCATTTCAGCTTCAGATGAACTTCTTTGTTACTTTCGACTTTTTTCTGTGTCACAGCCCTTGAGCCCTCTAAAGACATAGCAACCTTATTTGTATTTTTTCTCTAATCTCTTTCCTGGGGTGGTATGAGGGGAAGTTTCTGTGAACTGTTAGGATATAGCTGCCGAAGGCCATTAAATGCCAGTAGCATTTTAGCCAGGTATAGTGGAGTGCGCCTGTAGTTCCAGCTACTCAAGAGGCTGAGATGGGAGGATCACTTGAGCCCAGGAGTTTGAGACTAGCCTGAGCAACATAGCAAGACCTTGTCTCTTAAACAAACAAACAAACAAAAAGCAAAATTTTAGAACAATAAGCATGAAAGAAACGCAGTTTCACAGTTTGATTTCTGGTTACATTGCAGTGCTGGATGAAGGTGCCAGATTTCTGAGGGTCAGTTAGTTAACGGTGTTTTCACTGTGGTTTTGGAATAGTGACTTTTACCTGGACTGGCTTCTGCAGATATGAGAAGCCCCTAAACCTCCTATCAAGTGTTCTGTGTATTTGTGCATTTTTTTTGCCTGGGAGAAGGTTCATGGCTTTTGTCAGACTGGAACCTGTTATCTGAAAAAGTTATGAACTTTGCTTTAGAAGGTCCCGTCACTTTAATTACAGACATTCAGTTGTCTTT
>NW_012154594.1:14541-15081 GCF_000956105.1 Propithecus coquereli | reverse complement strand
GGAATTCCTTATTTCATTCATATATTCATTGATTTATTCATAAATGTTCTAGGCTTTAAGATTTAATTAATAAGAAGAGCTCACATTCCAGTTCAGTAAATAAATAAGTGATAAAAATATCATATACCCAGAACTATGATGCAGGGAATTAAGAAAGGGTATGGTTTAATAGGCGATTTGCAACATAATGATAACAAGCCTCTTGTGGCTAATGGAATTTTCAGAGGCATGCTTTCTGAGAAGTTAATATTTCCTTAAGATTTGACTGACAGAAAAGAACAAGGAACTTTTCTTGTAAACACACGATGAAAAGTATTAGGGAACTAAATTCACATGTTTGTGAAAAAAAAAGAGGCATTTCAAACCATTTGTAATGATTAAATGAAAATACACACACATGTATACACACACAAAGATACATATATGAAGAAGATGTAATGTTTAAGAGTATGAAAACATGATTAACCATTTAGGACACGGATGGCATCGTTCTTTTGAATATCCCATTTTTCAACCGCACATAAAATTTGGTACATTAAC
>NW_012154594.1:1920-2276 GCF_000956105.1 Propithecus coquereli | reverse complement strand
CAGGAGTTTGAGGTGGCTGTGAGCTAGGCTGACGCCACGGCACTCTAGCCCGGGCAACACAGTGAGACTCTGTCTCAAAAAAAAAAAAAGAACTGATTGCCAGCAAACAACTTCCCTTGCTTAGCAACAAATGAGCTGTTTAGAGACTTACTTTGGTTTTAGTCTCATTTTCAATTTTTAATTTTTATAAAGAAACTCTGATATGAAATATTCCTCGTTAAAGTCTCTAATTTTTCTGACTGTTGCTTTCCGATGTTTTGAGGATAGTATCATGAATGTTATAGTGACCAGTGTCATTGCACAATAATAAACACACGTTTTAACATCCAATTTGATAACAAAATAATCCACATTTC
>NW_012154594.1:0-470 GCF_000956105.1 Propithecus coquereli | reverse complement strand
TAGTTGCTGGAGATTCCTGTCATCTGGCTTCCTGGTACCTTAAATTACATGGTACAACTCTTTTCCTTTGACTATACACACACACACACACACACGCACACACATATACCTTTTTCTTTGATTTTCTACTTCTGAGAATAGTGAATTAACTTATAGATTGTAAATATATACATATATTTCCATGGTCCCCAACCCCCAAACTGCAGACCGGTACCGGTCCATGACCTGTTAGGAGCCAGGCCACACAGCAAGAGTGAGCAGCAGGCAAGCGAGAAAACTTCATCTATATTGACAGCCACTCCCATCGCTCACGTTACTACCTGTGCTCCACCCAGTCCATAGAAACATTCTTCCATGAAACTGGTCCCTGGTGCCAAAAATGTTGGGGATCACTGGTATATTGTATATGTATGCTAGCGTGTGTGTGTATATAAGAATAAGAAAAACATTCTTAAAATTGTAATTTTAAA
>NW_012154593.1:4128-5520 GCF_000956105.1 Propithecus coquereli | reverse complement strand
TTTTGTTAATACCTCATTGTCTTTAATACTGTAGCTTTATAGCAAAATGTTAAAATTGAGTAATGTGAGATCTCTAACATTGTTTTCTTTACCAAAATTGTTTTGGCTCTTCTAATGCCTTTGTCTATCTATAAAATTTTAGAATCATCTACTCTGTATACACTGAAAAATTCCTGCTGTGATTATGATTAGAACTGCATTAGTCTGGGAGAATTGATATCCTAACTATATGGAGTCTTTCAATCAATGAGCATGGTATGTTTCTTCACCTATTTAGGTCTTTTATCAGTATTTTGTAGTTTTCGGCATGCAAATTCCACAATGTTTTATTAGTTTTGTATCTAAATATTTTACTATTTGGGGATTCATTATAAATGGTACGGCTTTTAAATTTTCTGTTTCTAATGGTTCGTTGATAGTATTCAGAAATATGATTAATTTTTACACATTGACCTTGTGTCCTGTGACCTTGCCAAACTCACCTGTTTGTTGTAGTTTTTCATTTTTTGTAGATTCCTTGGAATTTCCTATATAGACAATCATATTGTCCGTGAATAGGGCCAGTTTTATTTTTTACTTTCCAATATGCATACCTTTTATTTCTTTTGCTTGACTTTTTGCAGTGGCTACATTTTACTGTAAGTGTACAATGTTGAATAGGAGTGGCGAGCGTGAGCGTCCTTGCTGCCATGTTCCTGATCTTAGGGGGAAGCTTCAGTCTCGCACCGTGAAGTATTATGGTTGGCCGTGGGCGTTTTTGTGGATGCCCTTTATCAAGTTAAGGAAACTTCTTTCTGATCCTAGTTGGCCGAGTGCCTTTAAAAAAAATCGTGAATGGATATTGAGGGTGGCTCATAGTATTTTTTATTATTTATTTGGTGCATTTTCTGCATCAATTAATATGATCATTTGGTTTTGTTCCTTAATATGGTAGATGTGGTAGATGATGTTGATTTTCAAATGTCGACTCAGCATTGGCCACCCAAAATAAACCTCCCTCGGTCAAGACTTGTGTGTGTGTGTATGCATGTGTGGGTGTGTACATGTGTGTGTGTATGTGTGTGATTTGCATGTACACACACATGCAGTCATGCATCACTTGATGACAGGGATGCATTCTAAGCAACATATTGTTAGGCTATTTCATCGCTTTGCGAACATCACAGAGTGGACTTGCACAAGCCTAGATGGTATAGCCTACTACACACCTAGGCTACGTGGTATAGTCTGTTGCTCCTAGGCTACAAACTTGCTCAGCATGTTACTATATTGAATACTGTAAGCAATTGGAATACAATGGTAAGTGTTGTATATCTAAACATAGAAAAAGTACAGTAAACATACAGTATCAAAGATTTAAAACATCGTGTGGGCACTTACCACGAATGGAGC
>NW_012154593.1:1867-2878 GCF_000956105.1 Propithecus coquereli | reverse complement strand
TATTTTCCGATACTAATTTTTAACTTAGGTCCACATTCTTAGGATGATTTAAATTATTTTAAATTTGTTAAGGTTTGTTTTATGACACATAATATGGTCTATTTTGGTAAACGTTCCTCGAATGTTTGAAAACAATGTGGTTCTGCTGTTCTTGAATGGAATATTCTGCAAATGTCACTTAGATTCGGTCATTGAAGGTGGTGTTCGGTTCTTCTGTATCCTTGCTGATCCTCTGTGTACTTGTTCCATCAGTTACTGAGAGAGTAGTGTTCACATCTCCAGACATAATCTGTGGATTTGACGATTTCTCCTTCCAGTTGTAGAAGTTTCTGCCTCATGTATTTGGAAGCTCTATTGTTAGATACATGCGCATTTGAGAGTGTTATGGCTTCTTTGTGAATGGACCCTTTTTTATTATTTAATGCCCTCTTGCTCTCTGGTAATTTTCTTTTCTCTGAAGTCTACTTTGATATTAATAGAGCCACTTCAGGCTTTTTATTAATATTTTCATGTTATAGTATTTTTCATCCTTTTATGTTTTAACTACCTATGTCATTATATTAAAATGGGATTCTTGTAGACAGCTTATAGTTGAGTCGTGTTTTATTTTGTCAAAATCTGACAATTTCTGTCTTTTAATTGATGTATTTAGACTATTTTCAAGTATTGTAATTATTGATCAGTTTGAATTTAGGTCTATTTTCAAATTTTTAACTTCTGGGTTTTTATTAATATTTATTTATTTATTTTTGCTGTGTTTTCCCTTTCCTGATTTCTTTTGGATCAGCTGAATATTTTCTAGGATTCCATTTTAAATTTTTGATTTTTGTTTTACTATATCTCTTTGTATACAGTTTTCAGTGGTGGCTCTAGGGATTACAATATACATACTTGACTTTACTGTGATCAATGTTTTATCACTTCCAGTTTTATGTGTAACCTGACTACTATACAGGTCTCTTTGCTCTTCTATTATGTTGTATTTGTCATATCTATTATATTTGCACATAT
>NW_012154593.1:0-347 GCF_000956105.1 Propithecus coquereli | reverse complement strand
TTGAAATATCATTGTATGAGACTCTGAGTCTCATATTTGTTTAGATCCTATATAGAAGATTATTATTATTTTTTTTTTTTTGAGACAAGGTCTCTCTTTGTTGCCCAGGCTGGAGTGCGGTGGCTTCATCATAACTCTCTGCAACCTTGAACTCCTGGGCTTAAGTGATCTTCCTGCTTCAGCTTCCCAAGTAGCTGGGACTACAGACACATACCACTATTCCTGGCTAATTTTCATATTTTTGTAGAGACGGATCTCACTCTTGTTCAGGCTGGCCTTAAACTCCTGGCCTCAGGGATCCTGTTGCCTCAGTCTCTCAAAGTGCTAGGATTACAGGTGTGAGCCAT
>NW_012154592.1:5281-5764 GCF_000956105.1 Propithecus coquereli | reverse complement strand
CCGCCTCGGCCTCCCAGAGTGCTAGGATTACAGGCATGAGCCACCGCGCCCGGCCTACAAGACTTATTTTAAACTGTAATTATTACACATGTGGTTTTGGCCCACGGCTGGAGAAATAGACCTGTAGAATAATAGAATAGAGCACTGAAAAACAGACCTATGAATGTGGGGAAACTTGGATATGTGACAAAGGTGGTGCTACAGATCAATGGAGAAAGGATGAATTATTTAGTAATGGGCTGAGATTGTTCATTAGCCATATGAAAAAAAAATTGGATCCCTAGCTAATACCATTCACAAAAATCAATTCCAGTTGCATTAATGACCTAAATGTAAAAGGTAAAACTTTATAATGGTTAGAAGAAAAAAATTTTTTTTTTTTTGAGACGGAGTCTGGCTCTGTTGCCCTGGCTAGAGTGCCGTGGCATCAGCCTAGCTCACAGCAACCTCAAACTCCTGGGCTCAAGCGATCCTCCTGCCTCA
>NW_012154592.1:2402-2766 GCF_000956105.1 Propithecus coquereli | reverse complement strand
AATTTCCCCTTTGAAGAAAAACTGTGCCCTTCTCCTCCTAGTCAAACCTGATACTTCTGTTACCACCAAGAAGCAAGAATAGGCTCTTTAAAACAAGGGATGTGGCTTACTAGTAAGCAAAAATACTGCATGCTAACCCAAATTCTCTTAGAAAATATCACTAGTGAGTTATAAAGGACCTTACTTTCAGGAAAAATGCTTATAGATCTGAGGAAGAGCAATTCCTCACCCCACTTGTCATGACAAAATCCATACCCCAAAAGATAACAGCATTGTTTATTTCTGGCATTATGTACATCACATTCTGAGAAAATCCCCAAAGATAAGACATACTTTTAAAAGCTAAAATTTAGTGATATAACAT
>NW_012154592.1:0-339 GCF_000956105.1 Propithecus coquereli | reverse complement strand
AAAAAATTACAAAGGGCCAGGTGTGGTGGCTCACATCTGTAATCTCAGCGCTTTGGGAGTCTGAGGAAGGAGGGTTGCTTGAAGCCAGGAGTTTGAGACCAGACTGGGCAACACAGCAAGACCCTATCTCTACAAAAAAAATTTAAAAATATTAGGCGAGAGTAGCAGCATCCACCTGTAATCCTAGCTACTCAGGAGGCTGAGGTGGGAAGATCGCTTGAGCCCAGGAATTTGAGGCTGCAGTGAGCTACCATGGGACCATTGCACTCCAGCGTGAGCAACAGAGCTAAACCCTGTCTCAAAAAAAAATAAAAATAAAAATAAAAATAGTATTCTACC
>NW_012154591.1:3750-5881 GCF_000956105.1 Propithecus coquereli | reverse complement strand
CATCTTTGCAGTCTTTTTAGGCTTAATGGAATAAGATGGATTCTACTGATTAGAACTCAGAACATTGACTAATGCTGTCTTTCTAATAGTTGTAGCATTGTTTCACATTACTCTCATTGGATCCCTATGAACATAGCTTCACAAATGGAAGGAACTTTAATAGTTACCTGGTTTAGACCCACTCCTACCATATTTCTTTTATTTATTCATATTTTAAAAAAATAGAAAATTGAGGTTCAGAGGGCCTGAGCACAGTGACCGTATAGTGAAACTCACTGGTTTGGGAAACTAAAGAACAGGGTCCAAAACCTGGGTGACTTTGGGTAAGTTACCTAACCCTCTGCCTCAGCTTCTCGCCGTGTAGAGTTGTCAGATTTAGCAAATAAAATACAGCCTATTCCATACTTGGGACATACTTATACTGAAAATTCGTTTTTATAAAATTTAAATGGATATTCTGCATTTTATCTGACAAAGACAAATACAATTTGTGAAAAGGCAAAGATAATGAATACAAAAGCATTTTTGTGCCACAAAATACATTGCAATTGTTATATCTATTATTATTGTCTAAGGTCAAACATCTAGTTAGTGGCATAGCAACTGTTACTTTTATATTGAGGTTCAAAGAGGCTAAATAACGTACATGGGTCACAGAAATTTAGCTCAGCAATATTAAAATATTTGTTGAAAGAGTTAATGCTTATTCTGAAATTCTAGTTTATTTAAAATAACTTACAAGCCAGGCTGGACTGAAAACTTACTCTCCTTTTAATTAATGCCGCCCCAAGTATCATTTATATAAACATTTGTCTCTGTCACTGACACCAATTTTAGATAGTAAATTCTGGTACGTATCCTCAACTTTAAAAAAGATTATTCTGCAGACTATAAGCCAAACGGTCAAACTTTATGGCATGCAGATCTATATTGAATCTATTAACACAGGTATTATAAAAAACCACAGAAATACTGGATAATGGGCAGAAAAGGTTTTAAATATCATCCAAATTTGCTGAGAAATATTTCTCCTAAAGCATAACGAATTAAAACTGTCATTTAGAAGTGGTTTGCAAAATCTGTATGCATGAGTTATTTGCCTTCTGAAGATACACAGAAACAAACAAATAAAAGTAAATAAAAATATGAAGTGTCAGCTCAACTGAAAAAAGAAAAGTTCAGATACTCCTCTCCAAATACAGTATGCTCTCCCTCCCATCTCATCTGTGTTTATGGAGGTATACTACCCCCCATTACAGAATTGAGAGCTTGTGAATTCAGGAATGTCATTAAATTCCAACTACTTTTAGGAAAAAACAAAACAGTCTTCTTCAAGCCAAGATAAATGCATTTTTAATGTAATAGACCATGCTTTGAAACCTAAAAGGGAAGAAAGAGGGAAGAAAAAAAGATGATAGTGTTCTTTCTGTGGCAACATTGTTGCGTGATTCACATAAACAAGTTTGACAATGACAAATACACTTTCTTTTGAAATACTTGCCAGACAGTGCTGTCTGAAGTTCAAAGAGTAGCATTAGAGATTTTTTTTTATTATTTTAAGGAATTGATATTGCTACCCAAGGCAAAAGGACAAAAGGTCGTTAAGTGTGAGGCTTATGAGTGTGTGTGTGTGTGTGTGTGTGTGTGTGTGTGTGTGTGTGTTTGTGTTTGTGTGTGTGTGTATGCTTTGGAAAGAGACCAATATCCTACTTCTCTGTCAAGCATAGTCTATTAGAAGTGGGAGGGAAGTGAAACAATCTGTTGAAATCTCTGAGCAGTCTTGGATTTTTTTTCATAGCTCATCTTTACAGGAAGACTTACAGCCTTGACTGAGTCCTAGAAAGCATGTAATTGTGGTTGTCATAATAAAGCCCTGAAGGAAAGAGCAAGTCTATGAGCTTGCCCGGCTTTTGACATGGTAGCCAACTCTTTCTATCAGGTATTCATAGACTTGCTCTATTCTTTTAAGCAGAGTGCTGGATTTTGATGAGCAAGGACTATATTTGCCTTCACTGCTGACATGCATTTAAGCTGTCATTCTTCAATGCTTCATTTTGGTTATATCTTCACTTTAGCAGGGTTATTACCTACCAGTGAAAAACTCAGAATGTGTGTTACAGAGGCTTTTTAT
>NW_012154591.1:2059-2970 GCF_000956105.1 Propithecus coquereli | reverse complement strand
TGAGAACAAAAGGTTTGAGGATTGCTATTCTGAGACAATAGTCTATGGCAGAAAGTGAAGATCATCTGAGAAAAGGCTAACTATAGCATTTGGCCTGAAGAGTATACATAGTCTATCTTTCTATATAATATACGTTTAGTGTATGCCTATGTATGTAAATATAAATATGTATATAGTCATACATCACTTAACGACAGGGATAAACCCTAAGAAATGTGTCATTAGGCAATTCTGTCATTATGTGAGCGTCATAGAGTGCGTTTACACAAACCTAGATGGTATAGCCTATTTCATACCTTGGCTATATGATGCAGCATATCACTCCTAGGCTACAAACCTACACAGTATGGTACTGCTGCAGTCCCCAGTCCCTGGGCCCTGGACTGGTACTGGTCCGTGGCTTGTTAGGAACCAGGCTGCACAGCAGGAGGTGAGTAGCGGGCCAGCAAGCGAAGCTTCATCTGTATTTACAGCCACTCCCCATCACTTGCATCACTTCAGTAAGCGCCACCTCCTGTCAGATCAGTGGCAGCATTAGATTCTCATAGGAGCACTCACCCTGCTGTAAACTGCACATTTGAGAGACCTAGGTTGTGTGGTCCTTATGAGAATCTAATGCCTGATGATCTGAGGTGGAGCTGAGGCAGTGATGCTAGTGCTGGGAAGTGCCTGCAAATACAGATCATCATTAGCAGAGAGGTCTGACTGCACAGTAAATGTAATGTGCTTAAATCATCCGGAAACCATCCCTCCTCCCCAGTCCATGGAAAAATCATCTTCCATGAAACCGGTCCCTGGTGCCAAAAAGATTGGGGACCGTTGTATTACTGTACTGAAGACTGTAGGCAACTGTAACACAATGGTAAGTATTTGTGTATCTAAACATAGAAAATGTATAGTAAAAATATAAT
>NW_012154591.1:0-1429 GCF_000956105.1 Propithecus coquereli | reverse complement strand
ACACAAACACACACACACACAGGGTCAGGATTATCAAGACATCACTAGGAAACAGGAATTTTTCAACTCCATTGTAATCTAATGGGCCCACTACTATATATGCAATCAGTCATTGACTGAAGCATTGCTGTATGGGCCACGACTGTGTGTGTATGCACACACACCTACACAAACATAGCAGTATATTTAATGACATTGAATATATTTTACATGGGCATACACTCTTCAGGTGCTAAGGTCCCATCACTTCTTCCTTTCTTTCAATTGGCATTACTACATATTTATTTTTCACTCTGGCCCAATAGACATTTGAATTTGTAAACCCCTTGAGAGAGGTCCACCTGCCTCAGTTTCTTGTGTAAATTGAAGATAAGAGACCTTCTGTTAGTGATCTCACAAGATATTTTGGAGGCTAGAATCAAGTGATGGTTGCAAGAGACATGAATACATGGAGGAAGCACAATGTTGTTGTATCAGTACCGTAGTAAATAAGTAGTAAAAACCATTACTATTATTACTGTTGTGATCACCTCACTTTTCCAGTGAAATGTGGACATGCAATTCAGGAGGTCAGAGCGGTACAGAGGGGATGCATAATAATACTGCTGCACATTTCCAGTCTCTTTCAGTGCAGATATTTTCTCACAGTAGATTTTTTTCCTTGTCAATACAGCTAAGTATGATCTTACGAACAAAAATGACAGCTGTACGTAAACTAAAATGAGGACTTCTAATTGGGAAAGGTCATAAGATTGGGAGTCATGAGATACTGATACGGTCCTCTCTGTTACTAACTAGCTGTAAAAACATGGATAAATTATTCAACTTCCCTTGGCTAGTTCCCTTATCTGTAAAATAAAGTTATTGGGCTAGGATAGTTTCTAAAGTTTCTTCCAGCTTTATGATTCTACAGGTCTAGGAGAATATTTTTGCTTTCTTAATAACAAGCTTTGTGGATGCTTTCAGAATTGGTTCACATTGTCTGGAAATTTAGGCTATATCTGGAAATTGCAAGTGGTTACCATTTCAGATGTGCAAATCTATTAAGAAAGCATCATTATATACATGATGGATGTCTTCAATAAACCAACCAGTGAGTACAGTACACTTCATTTATACCATATTGATAGGGAATGAAGAGTTTCACAAGCATGCATTTTCCAAATAATTGACACATACCCCTTTAAGAACCAAAAATCTGTTTTTATCAGTTTTTATAGAATTATTTCTCAAAAACACATTCTATATTCCTGTCTCCTTTAAAGAAGAAATGTAAACTCCTCTTTATGATTCTGGTGAGAGCCCTTTACTGCCCAAGGGCTTTTTGTACATTGAGGAGAATCTTCCATAGACACTTTGTACCTTGATTTATGGTCAATGAATTGGACTTGTAGGTTCAGTTAACAATAGTTTAATTATTAAAATGTGT
>NW_012154590.1:14335-14824 GCF_000956105.1 Propithecus coquereli | reverse complement strand
AGCCTGGGCAACAGAACAAGACTCTTGTCTCCAAAAAAAAAAAAAACAAAAAAAAAAACCTGAAGGTCTTTGGACCTTCCATCCTTCATGTGATTTTGGGGATTCTTAGGGAGTGAAAGAGGGAGGAGAAAGGGTGCTACGACGGAATCCTAGGATCCCTAGTCCTTAGCCGGTGGAGAAGGAGACACCCGCAAAGGAGGCTGAGAAGGAACAGCTAGAAAGAAGAAGGGAAAACCAAAGAGTGTTTCTGGAAGGAGGGAGTGGTTGACATTGACAAATACAGTTGAGAGGTCAAGCAAGAAAAGGAATGCAAGGACTCTGTTGGAATTAGCCACATGAAGATCAGCAGTGACACTATGATGAAGCAGTTTGTGGACAGATGGAAGTGCAGTGATCGGTTCAGAACCCACGCTGAACCGGATAAGGAGTGGATAATTAATAAATGGAAACACAAAAGGTGCAGAATCAGAACAAGAGATTTGGCCTTGG
>NW_012154590.1:13872-14285 GCF_000956105.1 Propithecus coquereli | reverse complement strand
TTCCATCCTTCATGTGATTTTGGGGATTCTTAGGGAGTGAAAGAGGGAGGAGAAAGGGTGCTACGGCGGAATCCTAGGATCCCTAGTCCTTAGTCGATGGAGAAGGAGACACCCGCAAAGGAGGCTGAGAAGGAACAGCTAGAAAGAAGAAGAGAAAACCAAAGAGTGTTTCTGGAAGGAGGGAGTGGTTGACACTGACAAATACAGTTGAGAGGTCAAGCAAGAAAAGGAATGAAAGGACTCTGTTGGAATTAGCCTCATGAAGATCAGCAGTGACACTGTGATGAAGCAGTTTGTGGACAGATGGACGTGCAGTGGTCGGTTCAGAACCCACGCTGAACCGGATAAGGAGTGGATAATTAATAAATGGAAACACAAAAGGTGCAGAATCAGAACAAGAGATTTGGCCTTGG
>NW_012154590.1:0-1137 GCF_000956105.1 Propithecus coquereli | reverse complement strand
GTTATGTGGTTTTGGAGATGGCAAAAGGAGGAGGTGCAGAAATGGAAGGAAATGGGAGAACAGGTCTTAGAAAAGCAAATTTGGGAGATTTTAAGCTTTTCAAAAGGCCAGTGAGGTTTTAGTTAATAGAAGTTCAAGGGGAAAAAAAAGGTCCAGTTGACTAAAAAGTTCTCATGGGAGAAATAGGATTTAAAACAGAACAGAGAAGAACATCAGCTTTTAATTAAGCTGACTTTGACCCTAGAGCCCTTTCTTTAAAGCGTCTTTAAATATACAAGCGGCAGGCTGGGCATGGTGGCTCATACTTAACAATCTCAGCACTTTGGAAGGATGAGGCAGGAGGATCATTTGAGGCCAGGAGTTTGAGACCAGCCTGGTCAACACAATGAGACCCCTTCTCTACAAAAAGATTTAAAAAACAAAAATTAGCCAGGCCTGATGATGCGTGCCTGTAGTCCCAGTCACTCAGGAGGCTGAGGCAGGAGGATCACTTCAGCCTAGGAGTTGGAGGCTGCAGTGAGCTGTGATGATGCCACCGTACTCTAGCCTGGGCAACAGAGTGAGACCCTGTCCAAAAAAAATGTCATATATATATCTCGAATATTTTGTCCTGCAAGTAGCCAGTCTTTTGGGGGAGCAGAGAGAATGGTGGCTATGGCAGCAGCATCTCTTCCTTCTCTAAACCCTCCCAATCCCTGCTCCAAGGGGTGCGCCTCTCCTGCTCACCTATTCAGTTCCCAACTGTAGAAGGAGGTATGTCTCTGGGCCAGTAGAGGAAGCAGATAAAGAGAAAAAAGTTGCTATCACACTCTTAAATATAAACCAAAGTTTTAAACCAAAGATACACAAATGACTCAAAACTAAAACAAATAACCACACGTAAGACTAAAACCAAAAAGCTCTTTATGGTTTTAACCAAAGTCTCCTAGGAGGAAGCAAAAGCTGCAGCCTTTCCAAAATCCAGGCCATTCCCAATGACAGCTTAAAGAAAGGAAAGTTTTCCCAGCAGCAAATGGGGAACAACCCACATTTCTCTCTGGTCATACTCTCTAGGGTTTAAGACAAAAGGAAAACAAAAACTGTTTATGGGAGAAGAGAGGATTATAAAACAAATGGGGACCCCAAAGGTTAAGAATC
>NW_012154589.1:4449-4777 GCF_000956105.1 Propithecus coquereli | reverse complement strand
TGAAGTTACTCAGAACAAGGTGATCTTCCAATTGCCGGATCTACAGATTAGTTTGAAGCACTCACACTAGCTTGTAATGTCAGAATAATGTGGACAAATTGGTCAAATCACTAAAAATTTAGCAAAACTAGTTGAGAGTCTTCACAGAAGAGCAAAAAGAAAATGGCCTTACTTTCTGACTTTGTGGTTTATGATGTGGCTTTTAAAAAGTAATCGCTCTTCTTAGGCCTTTGGTTTCTTCATTTTCAAAATGGAATAATAAAAATAAAGTCATATATCATCATTTAGAGTATGGGGGATAATGAGACAATGTATGTTAAATACTTGA
>NW_012154589.1:2417-2849 GCF_000956105.1 Propithecus coquereli | reverse complement strand
ATCAGAAAAAAAATCTCTGTTGAATTCTAATTCTTCCACTAAATAAATAGGAGACAGTGAGCAAACCACTTAACGTCTCTAAGCTTTACGGAGAATGAGAATATAAAAAGGCCATCTTTCAGTGTTTTGTGTAATAAATGTGTAAAACATCAACTCAGAACATGGCACACACAAAAATGTTTTACATAATCATTAATTCTGATAATTTTGAAGTCTTGGCTTCTGTGACTCTGTATTGCTACTTATGATATTATTATTCAGCACATCATTTTCTCCTTAAACAAGTCTGTAATCAGGGTTGTCCTTTATTAAGGTGAATGTCAATCATACTTTAACTCAGATTCCTTTCTCAGTCAAAATTCTTAAAATAATAGTCAATATGGGTTTTCTATATTTCTTCTTTTCCTGTTTCTGTTAATAATCATTAAATTT
>NW_012154589.1:0-295 GCF_000956105.1 Propithecus coquereli | reverse complement strand
CTTGTAAATTCAATTGCTTTTCTTTCCTTCTCATGTTATTTTACACTATTTCTATGATTCCTCTAGTCTATCAAAATTACAATCAAATTCCAGTTATGTGGATCCCCTCAAACAATAGAAATACCTGACACATTTGGTGGCTACTAGTAAGAGAACAAACAGCTTATGTGTACATGACAATCTTGGTTTCTTGTCAATTTCTCCAGTATAATTGTTAACAAAGTGCTCTCAGGGGAATTCCAAATTAAAAAATAAATAACAGACACATGGCTATTAGCCTTATAGAAAGTATTTA
>NW_012154588.1:12907-13205 GCF_000956105.1 Propithecus coquereli | reverse complement strand
ATGAAATCTCTAGAGCAGGCAAATCCACAGAGGTGAAAAGGAGATTAGTGCTTCCCAGGGACTTGGGGGACAGGGAAACGAAAGTGACTTTTTACTGGGTCCTGATTTTCCTTCAGACGAAAAAAAATGATCTGAAACTATTAACAGATAGATGGATGCACAACACTGCCACTGTACGACATTCCATTGAATTGTATATTCACAGATGGCTAAAATGGTGAAATTTTAAATGGTGCTTTCAAATATTTATATGCATTGTCATAATATGGACCAGGACTTTATCACTTAACTATATTGA
>NW_012154588.1:509-858 GCF_000956105.1 Propithecus coquereli | reverse complement strand
AACCAGCATAGTTTGGATGTCTGGGGGCTGCTGAAAGCAAGTGGGGAGGGCTTCCTTCCAGAAGGCCTGCAATACTACAGATAGAGGCCAACTGCCATTGAGAGAAGGTGCCCAACTTCATCCCGGAGAAGGTGGGAGAAAACAGAATTTGCATCTGACATTTTGGCTTTTCAGAAATCTGCCTGAGGGACCGACTTGGGGAGTTGATGGGGAGTGGCATACTTTGGACATCTGGAATCCAGAACAAAGGAGACTGGGGAGGGTTGTTGTAGTAACAAAGGATCCGCAGTGTTACAGACACCAGAGAGAACAAGAAACAGGCAGATTCTCTAATTGGGAAATTACACGT
>NW_012154588.1:0-459 GCF_000956105.1 Propithecus coquereli | reverse complement strand
CATCTGACATTTTGGCTTTTCAGAAATCTGCCTGAGGGACCGATTTGGGGAGTTGATGGGGAGTGGCATACTTTGGACATCTGGAAGCCAGAACACAGGAGTCTGGGGCGGGTTGTTGAAGTAACAACGGATCCGCAGTGTTACAGACACCAGCGAGAACAAGAAACAGGCAGATTCTCTAATTGGGAAATTACACGTACAAGCCCAGAGCAGTTGCACTGCCTGCCCCAAGTGTTTCAGAGGTCCTCAGAATCTCTAGTTAGGCTGACCAATACCTTCCCCTGTATGAAACCAGTTCATAAAGAAGGGGAGAGACAGCTGCTTTTTCAAATGCACAAAACTCAGGGGAAAAAAAAATCACAAGCCACATGAAGAAACAAATAATCACGGCCCAACCTAAGGCCCAAAATAAATCTCCAGGAACCAATCCCAAACACACAAATATCTATTAATATCATT
>NW_012154587.1:6433-6768 GCF_000956105.1 Propithecus coquereli | reverse complement strand
TTATACATAAAATTTTCTCTATAAAAGGAGAGAAAAATAAGGTAGGGAAAGATGATTGGGTTGTGGGGATGGGAAGATCAGTTTAAAGTGATTGATCTCAAGGAATGGGAAAGGCCTGAATGGGATAAGAAAATGATTATTGTGACTATCTAGTGCAACTCATGACAGACATAGGAAGTAGCAAGTGCCAAGGCCCTTAGTTTTCTTGGTGAGAACAGGAGGCCAGTGTGGGTAGAACACAGTAAGCCTAACAGAAAATAAAGAAGGGACTAGACGAGATCATTTAGGGACTGATTGTACATTAGAAGACAAAAGGGGTCTTAGGGATAAGCCTT
>NW_012154587.1:2718-3113 GCF_000956105.1 Propithecus coquereli | reverse complement strand
CCTCTGACTACAGTGAGCGAAGGCTCTCCTCTGATAAGGACCCAAGAGTTTGGATTGGAAACACCTAGATAACCCAAGATTCTCTCCAACTCAAAATCCTAAACTAATCACATCTTTAAAGTCCCTTTGCTATGGAAGGTAAAATATTCACATGTTCCAGAGCTAAGGACCTGTACAACTGTGGGGGTTCCTTATTCTGCTTACTACACCCACCTCAGAAGTTTTCTCTGATAATTAGAGATAATTCTGTAAGGCTCCTCACACCATGTCTGGGCTACATAACTAATATAGTGGTTATAACGATTGGGGGAAGCTCGCTTCTCCTTGAGGGCTTTTTCTCCTCTTTGTATGTTTGTGCTTAGACCACTTTAAGTTCTTTTTCTAGATATAACATT
>NW_012154587.1:0-792 GCF_000956105.1 Propithecus coquereli | reverse complement strand
TAGTCACATATCAAGATGTGGAAACTGAGGCACAGTGAGTTAAGTAGGTACCCAAATTCACAAAGCTGTTAACCAGCATAGGTAAGATTTGAAGACAGACACTCTACTTCCAGTCTGTGTTCTTAAATTCTCTGTCATGTCATTATACATAAACACATGTTTGGTGCTACCGAATGGAAGAGATTATTAGCTCTTTGAGGATAAGACTCATATCTCTGTAGGTTGCTCAAAAGGCTAGCATATTGTTTCCAGGTACTCAGTGTTCAGTAAAAGATAAACAGAATTAATAAAAACAAAACCTGTTTCCTATCCAAGTAAATGTGCTAGATGACAGAAACGTAGCTTGCATGACGTGTTTAAAGAATTTGGAAAGATGAAGTGTAGTAAAGGCCAAGATGTATTTCAAACAATTACAGCTTCACGTTACTCATATCAACCAAGCTGAACACAAATAAAGCTTTCCATTTCTCATTTTTGAATACCTGAGAAACACACTTCACTGTCTTATTCTTGTAAGTAGAACTTTATATAAAGGAAATGATCCATAAATTTCCTGGGAAATGTCTTGACAAATGTTAAATGCTGTATTGGGCCCTTATAATGTCTGTTTACCAGAGTTCACATAAATCTCTTCACCTTGCTATTTCCATAGTTCCCTCCCTCGCTACATGCAACCATGATTGTACCTGTATCAAACTGTCCCTCCTTCCCTGTTTATTTATTTATTTTTATTTTTTAGAGACAGGGTCTCACTCTGTCACCCAGGCTGGAGTACACTGGCCCAGTCATTGA
>NW_012154586.1:5547-5881 GCF_000956105.1 Propithecus coquereli | reverse complement strand
GCTACTTGAGAGCAGTTTCAATTCCTGTCTGGATTATATTGCTTTTTCATTTAGGTGGGTTCTTTCTTTTTTAAAAAAAGTCAAGTTTAAGATCAACAGAGGCTGACTGAATGAAAGTGAATTTTTTGTAGTGTTATATGTTGCATTTAAAATTTTAAAAAATAATCTTTAGAAAATGTTACGCTTTAATCTTTCATTAATCATTAATGAAATGATATGCTTTAAAATGTATCTTTTAGTTATATTATTGATACATGTTCATTTTCAAAAAGGTCCTTTAAAAGTTAATATGTGTTAAAAAGTAGAGCACACTTGGACTCTCATGGTCGTTTCT
>NW_012154586.1:3229-3537 GCF_000956105.1 Propithecus coquereli | reverse complement strand
TTTTCCAAAACGGCTATTGGGATTTTGATAGGGATTCCATTGAATCTGTAGATCACTTTGGGGAGTATTGCCATCTTTATAATATAACCCCCTGCGCCAAAAACCCTAAAAGTTTGCTTTTCATGAATATGGGATGCATTTCCATTTATTTAGTTGCTCTTTAATTTCCTTCAGCAGGGTTTTGTACTTTTTTGTATAAGTCTTATGCCTCCCTGGTTTAATTTGTTCTTTATTCTTTTTAATGCTATTGTAAATGGAATTGTTTTATTAATTTTCTTTTTGGGTGGTTTCTTGCTAGCATACAGAAA
>NW_012154586.1:0-1539 GCF_000956105.1 Propithecus coquereli | reverse complement strand
TTTTTTTTTCCTCTTTCACCTAGAACCTTCTTTCTTTTTTTAGAGTCAGAACTCAAACCATCTGGTTCACAGTGGGACATGCCTTCTCTTTTATTTAGTCAGTTCCCTCCTGTAGATGTCAGTAGGATAAAAGCTAGGTACAGGCATGTTTCAGTATACTACCCTGGCAATGTATGTGTTGATTCTTTCCCTGTCATTTCCACTGTCCCGATGTAGGACTTGCTCTTGTATTCCAGTCACTTGTGTAGGTACCTTTCTCTACGTCTTCTGAGCTTTGAATCTTTTGTGCTGTAGAAGCTTTTATGATCTGTGGTTCACTAGACTCACAGAATAAGTCTTCCGGATTTCATAAGAATTCAAAGCATGAGTTTTTTTGGTTCTAGACCAGAAAACTCGTCTTGGAGATCATTGCTGAATATGTTTCAGCAGTTACTTCTGAACCCAGGGGCCTTACTCAGTGGTTTTCTCTTAGACCTGGGGAGCTCTTACATGGTGTTTCCTGGAAGCCCAAGATAATGTAGGGGAAAAATGTTTAAGTGCCTATCGTGGGCCAAGAACATGTAAGTGCTTTTACATGTGCTATCTTTTTAAATTCACAAACAAACAAAACAAAAACCAAACAAATAAAACTTTGTAAAATAGATGGTATCTCCATTTTGCAGATGAAGACATTCAATTCCAGAGGTTAACTGGCTTGCCTACAGTTACATTTGTGACTGGTGGAGCTAAGATTTAAACCTAGGTCGTTGACGCTAAGTCCAGTGTTCTTTCCCTTCATCAGGCTCTTTGGAAAAGCATCAGTCATCCTGAAAAAGTATTGACTACTGATCCCTCTAACACTCAGTTGTAGCTCTCAGCTCCTTCAGTTTTCATGTTGGCCTTGTTGACTTAACACAACTACAGGACCTAGCTTGTCTGCCCCCTAGATCTCAGAAATCTCACTCAGTAGAAACCTGTCGTTGTGGTCCATTTTGTGCTTCTGTAACAGAATACCACAGACTGGGTAACTTATAATAGAAATTTATTGGCTCACAGTTCTGGAGGCTTGGAATCTAATATCAAGGTGTTGTCATCAGGTGAGGGCCTTCTTGCTGTGTCATCACACGGTGGAAGATGAGAGAGAGCAAGAAGGGCCTGAGCTTACCCTTTTATAAATGGCATTAATTTCACCAGTGAGGGCAGAACCCTCATGGTCTAATCACCTCTTAAAGGTCCTACCTCTTAATACTGTGACAATGACAATTAAATTTCAACATGAGTTTTGGCGAGTACAAACATTCAGACCATAGCACCTGAAATCTAGCTTAGGTGTATTCTCTTGTCCTGTAAGAAAAGAAGAACACTAGCGTTATTGTTATCTTCTGTGGGTGAGGCCCTTTAGACTCTTTAGACATACAATTAATATCTTAATTTTTTTAGCAATCTAGTGAGATTGATATTATACTTATTTTACAGATGAAGAAACTCAGGTTCAGAGAGCTATTTTCTCTGAGTATGAGAAATTTCTTTAAAACTTGGGGAAACAAACATCAGATTTAT
>NW_012154585.1:221715-222457 GCF_000956105.1 Propithecus coquereli | reverse complement strand
CTTTATGGATACAAAATTCACAATATTTGAATGAAAAGTGGTCTTATTTCCTTAAAAACAGGTTTGTGTTGTAAACAAAATGCAAGGAGTTCATCTATGTAAAATACATGCTTAATTGGAATTCCAAGTATCATTAATTTTATTCAGGGAAAACATTTTATAATATGTCTCTGCAGTAGTCAGAATAATCACCTCCAAAGATATCTATACCTTAATCCTCAGAACCTGTGAACAAACATGAATATACACAGTAAAGGGAAATTAAGGTTACACACAGAATTAAGGTTCTAATCAGCTGACTTTAAAATAGGGTTGTTATCCTGGATTACCTGGGCGGTGTGAATGGAATCGCAAGGGTCTTTAAAAGTGGAAATAAAAGGCAGAAAGGAGGTCAGAGTGATACAATGTGTAAACTCTATCAACTGTTGTTGGCAAAAAGATGAAGGGAGAGGACCATGAGCTAAGGAATGGGGTCAGCTTCTAGAAGATGAAAAAGGCCAGAAAACAGATTATTTCTCAGAGGCTCCAGAAAGAATGCAGCCCAACAACATTGTGATTAGCCCAGTGAGAACCATTTTGGACTTCTGAGCTATAGAACTGTAAAATAAGGAACTTGTGCTGTTTTACGCCATTAAGTTTGTGGTAATTTGTAAAAACAATCATCGAACATTAATGCAGTTTCTCTGTCTGCCTCTAGTAAGTAGTTAAATTTTCAAAAATTTTTTGTGTAATGCACACCCCC
>NW_012154585.1:220647-221665 GCF_000956105.1 Propithecus coquereli | reverse complement strand
ATGAAGTCATGAAGATTGGGACTTGAGTGCTAGACTCTGTTATATTTCTAGGTTATGTTTTAGCCCTTCCTGTATTTTCTTAGAAGAATGGCATTATATCTTAGGTACAGTTAATCAAGGAAAAATAGTAGTCTTAAGTCTTAAAGTCTTAGGATTTTAGTAAAGGCTAGTTCATTGTGACCTGTTTACTACTACTCATGGCATCTTCTGGATTTTAATATGAAATCTATTTAAAAATTACATAGGAATTGAGAATTTAAAAGTAGAAGTCCCAGTTTACCATGTCCTTGGTATCCACTCTGAAAATCAATATTTTAATCTGTAAAAATGTAATATTTAATCTCCACATCCATGCCTGTGTCAGAATTAAGTTAATTAATTGCAAAGCACCTCACAAATTACTCCCCTGTCATGTGATTAGTTCCCTAAAATTCCTATAATAGAAACATAGGTATAATACTAGCTTGCTTTCTGATGTTACAGGTAGATAACTAAATAGATCATCTCTCTTAGAGATTAGTCACTCCTTATGTGTTAATTGGTTGTTAGAGATGTATTGGATAAATTTATTAACTTCCTCCCTGAAATTCTTCTTTTGAGAGAACTTCAACAAAAATTGGAAGGAAGTGAAATTTAATGTGCTTTAAAGAAATGTGTTCTGGGCAATTTGTGAGACTAAATATAGGAAAGACCATAGTTCATCTGAAAGATCACAATTCACTACTTCCCCTTGATATGAGGTTTCTGGAGAAAAATTAAATTACTCCTCAAGCATGCAGAGATCTAGAGCAATGTTAATGAAGTAATTGGGAGAATGTGGTATGTCCAAGTAGACCGAGTGGTTTTACATTACTCTTGGGTTACCGGCAGTTACACATTTGTAACTAAGGCTGTTTAGTACAGCTCCTCCCTTTGGGGACTAGTCTTTGCACAGTGATACGACACAGGAGGGATTCAAATGAAATGACAACATAGACGGAACGTTGGAGATAAAAGTACTTTGAATGTGAGAAGATAG
>NW_012154585.1:207191-208243 GCF_000956105.1 Propithecus coquereli | reverse complement strand
TTTGGTTTCTTATAAAGTAAGCCTTATTTTTTCTGAATTAGAGTGATTATGTGAGGTTCTGTTTAATTTATGTATTTAAGATTGACAAAGTAACACCTACCTGCCAGAAAAATTGTAAAATGTGATAAAAATATCAAGTATGTTAAATATCATTTGACCTAATGAATACTGGTTTTGTTGTGACAAAAGAACACAAAATAGAATGGGTATTTCAGACCAGAGTAACAGTCACTCCTAAAAACAGATAAATTACTATTATTTGATTTTCAGCCTTTTACTGCCTTTTTTTCCCAAAGAACTTAGGAAAATATGCTCGTATATCACCAGTGTAAAATAGGAACAATTTATGTTCTTTCAACTGTGAACACCAATAATATATAGACATTTGCAAATTTACATAAGATGAAAAACAATTTCAAGGCAACTAAACCACAATAAAAATTACACATGCATCACAGCATTGAGAGAGATAAAACTGTGATTTGCCAAAAGAAAATCGGTTTGTATGTAACTCTGGCCAACTAGTGCCAGTACCCTGAACAATAGTGACCTATCTTTAGGCAAATGACTATGTAGATTAATGGGCTAACTCAGCCTTCAAAAGAGCATGTATGTGTCTGTGTCTGGGAATGCAGTGCTACAAAGGCTGTGACCCCGTGAAAACAGGTCAAAAGTAGGCTGCTTTGTGCCATTTTATAACTGCAAACTAGAAATGATTTGGCCTGTTTTCAGTGGTTGATTTAAGGATAATATATTCTATTCATCTGTACATTTTTTTCACCTTTAAAAGACTTCCAAAATATGTTTTTGAAATCTAGTCAAATGGCCATTCAGGTATTCAAGTTGAAATGACCAATTTAATGGAAGAAAAATAAAAGACTAAGTATGTTTAATTGGCCATGTTAACATACAATCCAGAGTTTTTGGTTTTAAAAGTACAGTATGACTGAAGTGTTTTTATGATTATGTGTTTGGTTTTTACACATAGAAAATTCTTTATCATGATTTTTTATTGTAGAAAACACAAATAATCAATTAGAAAAAATTTGTAA
>NW_012154585.1:205940-207141 GCF_000956105.1 Propithecus coquereli | reverse complement strand
AATTGTGCTGCAATAAGCATTTGGGTGCAGGTGTCTATTTGATATACTTTTTTTTTTTTCTTTGGGTAGATATCCAGCAGCGGTATTGTTGGATCAAACAGTAAGTCTACTTTTAGCTCTTTGAGGAATGTACACACTGTTTTCCAGAGAGGTTGTACTAATTTACATTCCAATCAACAGTGTATAAATGTTCCCTTTTCACTGCATCCTCGCCAACATCTATTATTTTTTGACATATTAATAATGGCCATTCTAACCGGACAAAGTGGTATCTCACTGTGGTTTTCATGTGCATTTCCCCAATTAGTGATGTTGAACATTTTTTCATATCTTTTTAAAATGCTCAAAAGCCTTTAATGATAACAAATTGTGCATCAAGATTTCATTAGAAAAAAGTGGAGAAATAATTTACCCAGGTCAAAAAGCAATCACATTTCAAGAACTTCAACGTAAATTATCAAATTAGCCACTAGAAATAGTTTTCTATTATTTATCCATTAGCAATTTGAGTGATAGCTCATGGTATCACACTCTGTGGAACAAAACGGGTATCATGTCAATCTTTCTAGTGTGTGAGAGGGAAAATTCTATTTTATTATTGTTTTAATTTGCCAATTAAATGATTATCACAGAGGTTGAATCTTTTGCTATATTGAATGGTTATTTGTAGTGTCTGTATACGTGCAGCTGTATAGAATTATGGTATATATATTTTTTATCTGGCGTTTTTTTAAAATTTAACTAGTTTGTGATATCTTTCCAACTCAGTAAGTGTATGTGTACATATATATGTGTATATGCATATATATGTATATATACGTACATAATCATTTTAAGTCTGAATTGCATTCAAAGATGACTAACCAGTTTCCCCAAATGGACAAATGAACATTAGGTTACTTCATATTTGTGCCTTTTACAGACAATTTTCATAAAGTTGTGTCATACTATTTAGTAATTATATAATTGTTTTTGAGTCACTTTCTTGAAGAGTAATTAGTAGCTTAAGAAAGGGTACTGTTACATGTTGTCACTCATTGTGAAAATGACTTCCAGAGAAGTTTTGTAATTTATACCACCACCAACAGTGCATGAGGATAGTTTTTTCTTTTCTGTTTTTGTTTTTATGGGATTTTTCTCCAACAGATTACTCCTAGAATGAAGTTTGGATTTGTCAGTTCCTTTAAAATTTTTCTAATTT
>NW_012154585.1:204674-205890 GCF_000956105.1 Propithecus coquereli | reverse complement strand
CATAAATTCCAATGTGGAAAGAGAGAAAACAAATTCTTACATACACATGATTGAATATGTCTACCTTTGGGACTATTTAGTTCGTTTATTCAACAAACATTCAGTAAGCTATTAATTTTCATTTATTCAATCAACATTCTCGAGCACCTACCTTCACCAAGCATTAGTCTAGTTGATGGGGACACAACAGTGAAGAAAACAGAAAATTCTCTACCCTTATGAGACATAAATTCCAATGTGGAAAGAGAGAAAACAAATACATAAATATATTTGATGTGCTGAGAAGTACTATAAAGAAAATTAAAGCAGCAAGGGGACAGTGAGCAAAGGACTTTTTGGTGATGTTGGTGTTGTTATTATTGTTTGGACTGATTCATCACAAACTACCTCTCTGTTAAGGTTACCTTGGAGGAAGCACCTAAAGGAAGCAAGGGAGTGGTCAGTGCAAATGCTTTCTTTTTAGAGAGGGCGTGGCAGACATGCTTGGTGTGCTGGAGGCCAGGATAGGCCAGCAGGCTCACCAAACTGGAGCACAACATGGTAACGGCATGTGCTGTTAGTTAGTCAAAGAAGGATAACGTCAGACTCTGTAGAACTTTGTTTGGGTAGGACTTTAAATTTAATTCCATGTAAATTGCATTTTGAACAGAGGCTTTTCAAAAGGTCATATTGACAGTTTTGTGGAGAGTAATAATAGTAGATGCAGTTGTTGTCACTGTTTGAGGTGCACTGGAAGCAGAATACAGTACAGCATTGAACAAGGTAGACCCAGCAGGGTTTACTCTCTAGTGTGGGGTTATATAATAGGTCATTAAATATGAAATGTCTGATTTTGAATCAAAAGTGTAGTATATTATATCTCAAACAAGAAGCAGTACAATTAATTAAAGTTTGTGCCTAAATTAACAACACAGTTTTGCCATCTTAACTGTAGCTAGTTTATATCAGCAGCAAAGAAGCTTGGAGAGCAAATGGTGATGAAATCCCAAAAGATGTTTTCCACAGCTTATTGTGAGTTGAATATTTTCCCTTGCAAGAAGTGGTCCAAAGCCTGGAAGAAGTGGTATTCAGTTGGTGCAAGGTCTGGTGAATACAGTGGATAACAGAGAGTTTCCCAGTCCAGCTTCTGTAGTTTAAGCAGCAGCGTTTGTCAGATACATGGTCCAGTGTTGTCTTGCAAGAGGATTGGCCTGTCTCTACTGATCAGTCTCGGCTG
>NW_012154585.1:203769-204624 GCF_000956105.1 Propithecus coquereli | reverse complement strand
AGCTTCTGTAGTTTAAGCAGCAGCGTTTGTCAGATACATGGTCCAGTGTTGTCTTGCAAGAGGATTGGCCTGTCTCTACTGATCAGTCTCGGCTGTCTAATCACAAGCATCCTCATCATTTCATCCAATTGGTTGCAGTAGACATCTACTGTAATCGACTGACCAGGTTTCACGAAGCTGTGGTGAATAATACTAGCACTGGACCACCAAACAGGCACCATTAGCTTTTTTTGATGAATATTTGGTTTTCGACTGCGTTTTGGCACTTCATCTTTATCCAACCATTGTGCTGAATGCTTGTGATTGTCAAGAAGAATACTTTTTTCATTACATGTAACACCATGGTGTAGAAATGGTTACCTTTATGTTGTGACAGCAAAAAAGGCAAGCTTTGAGACGATTTCTCTTCTGACTGTTGTTTAATTCATGCAGTACCATCTATCCAGCTTCTTTACCTTGTCAATTTGTTTCATATGGTCCAATATTGTTGGAATAGTAATGTCAAACCTTATTGCTAATTCATGCATAGATTGAGATGGATTCACTTCCACTATAGCTTTCAGCTCATCACTATCCACTTTGGTGTCAGGTCACCCACGTGGCTCATTTTCAAGATTAAAATCACTAGAAGGGAACTTCTCAAACCATTGACACACTGTTCATTCATGAGCCACATCCTTCCCAAACACTTTGTTGGTATTTTGAGCTGCATTGTTTCCATCATGGAACTCGTATTCGAAAATAACACAAATTTTTGACTTATCCATGGTTTCACAAAAATTGCTCTAAAAAAATTTGAAAGATAATCACAAGACGAAACATGTTTGCAAGACAGAGGATGTACCTTCAAAATAA
>NW_012154585.1:202482-203719 GCF_000956105.1 Propithecus coquereli | reverse complement strand
AGATTATTTCATGATTTTTTCAGGTGGACAATTTATGCTTATGCATCATCTGCTCCTCTACTCTGTCAAAAGAAATAAAAGTAGCCACAGCATGAGTGTCACTCTATGGAACATGTTAATAAAGTTGTCAGGATCAATGCTACTGAGCACTTCCTTGCAGCAGCAGTTTAATGTTAGTAAAAAATATTGCCCCATTAAAGCACAGAAAAGAACAAAATAAAGCAAAATCAGCACAAATAAGATTAATTATGTCTCAGTGATTAGACCTTTTATGTTAAAGAAGCTTTGAAATGACAGGTGCATATACTAGAAATGATGGAGTATCTACTTATTTTTGGTTATGCACCTTCTTGGATCACAGTTGGTCGGTTATCATTACTTAATGTTTGTAAAGTGCTCTGAAGTTGAAATTACTCCCTAGGTGCTGAGTAGTATCATCATGCCTAAACAAATCTAATGATGAAAAGCATATGTTATCATATTGCAAGCCTCCTCAGAGGAAAGTGAATATTTACCATAGAAGAAAACAAAACAGAAAAATAAGCAAATAAAGAAAAGAGCAAAAGAATAAAGTCAAAGCAAGTCACAGACCAATGTAGAAAGAAACAAAGCCCCACGTTTCCTCAGTTTAGGCTCTTCTGGCCAGAGATAGCCGGTAGTACTGCTGTGTTGGAGCATGAGGACCAGGCACACTGAGGGATATAGCAGCAGAAGCCACAGTTCCTGTGGCCTAAAGGAGATACTGGTCAATGGTGTGCCTTTGGGTACTTGGGGTTTCAACATAAAGACAGTTTACTATGTTTGTGGGTGAAAGTGATGATTGGCTATCATTCCAGCGTCTTCCTGAAATAATGGCCCACATTTACCTGAGAGCAACAGGGCAAATGATGGTGAATGCGCTCTGTCTATGATACCAGGCAAGGATATCTAGAGGCAGATGGATCGTATTATTGGTACCAATCTTGGCTAGATGGTATTCCTTAGTGTTTACACGACCTTTGATTAAAGTACTAATGTAGGGGAAAGTGGGACATGGGTCCAGTATGATCATTTATACACAGTGTACATGGGGGACCTACCATAATACCCAAGCACAAGGGTGGGAATGTACACAAAGAAGGCAAGTTATAATATACTAAACATAGTGGCCTTTATCACAAGGTCTGCATGTGTTTATTAGGGGCACGTTATTTTTTGCGGGCCCCTTCTCTCTCTCTCTCTCTCTTTCTCTCTCTAA
>NW_012154585.1:190166-191712 GCF_000956105.1 Propithecus coquereli | reverse complement strand
AGTCCAGCTTCTGTAGTTTAAGCAGCAGCGTTTGTCAGATACATGGTCCAGTGTTGTCTTGCAAGAGGATTGGCCTGTCTCTACTGATCAGTCTCGGCTGCCTAATCACAAGCATCCTCATCATTTCATCCAATTGGTTGCAGTAGACATCTACTGTAATCGACTGACCAGGTTTCACAAAGCTGTGGTGGATAATACTAGCACTGGACCACCAAACGGGCACCATTAGCTTTTTTTGATGAATATTTGGTTTTTGACTGCATTTTGGCACTTCATCTTTATCCAACCATTGTGCTGAATGCTTGTGATTGTCAAGAAGAACACTTTTTTCATTACATGTAACACCATGGTGTAGAAATGGTTACCTTTATGTTGTGACAGCAAAAAAGGCAAGCTTCGAGACCATTTCTCTTCTGACTTTTGTTTAACTAATGCAGTACCATCTATCCAGCTTCTTTACCTTGTCGATTTGTTTCATGTGGTCCAATATTGTTGGAATAGTAATGTCAAACCTTATTGCTAATTCATGCATAGATTGAGATGGATTCGCTTCCACTACAGTTTTCAGCTCATCATTATCCACTTTGGTGTCAGGTCACCCACGTGGCTCATTTTCAAGATTAAAATCACTAGAAGGGAACTTCTCAAACCATTGACATACTGTGCATTCAGGAGCCACATCCTTCCCAAACACTTTGTTGATATTTTGAGCTGTCTGCCCTGCATTGTTTCCATTACGGAACTTGTACTCGAAAATAACACAAATTTTTGACTTATCCATGGTTTCACAAAAATTGCTCTAAAAAAATTCGAAAGATAATCACAAGACAAAACATGTTTGCAAGACGGAGGATGTACCTTCAAAATAATAATAAAATAAGAAGTGTCAAAATGAAATATCAGAGATATGAACTATCAAGTTTAGTACATGAGGAAATCAGACATTTCATTCTTAGTAACCTAATAACAAAGCTAAAATAAAAACATAGAAAGGATATACAAAGTAATAATACCAGGATGAAAATAAAACAGATTGATGTGGTGAGAGGGAAGAAGGAACATGGTTCTCCTGTGTGCTTGAGCAAGTATCTAATATAGAATCATATTTAATCTGAGACCAGAATGACTAGAAGGAGACAGCCACAGAGAGACCTGGGAAGAGGAACAGCACATGTAATAGCACTTATATGAGAACAGAAAGAAGGCCAGTGATTTTGAAGAAGAGGGAGGTAGAAGGAGATCAATATCATGTGAACTGAAGCAGCAGAGGCAAGACGATGTTGGGCCATATCAGCCACAATGGTGAATTTAGATTTAATTACAGTCGTGTGTCACTTAAATATGGAATATGTCCTGAGAAATTTGTCATTAGGCAATTTTGTCATTGTACAAACACCCTAGAATGTACTTACACAAACCTAGATGGTATATAGCCTGGTACACACCTAGGCTACATGGTATAGCCTATTGCTGCTAGACTGCAAACCTGTATGGCATGTTACTGTACTGAATACTGTAGGCAGTTGGAACACAATGATATTTGTGC
>NW_012154585.1:188962-190116 GCF_000956105.1 Propithecus coquereli | reverse complement strand
TAAGTTTGACTTTATGTTATCTATAAGTGTAAGTTGGACTTTTTTCTCCTATTAAGGATTTTTTCTCTTGCTTTAAAAGAATTGAAATGGATTTTGAATTTTATTGACTTTTATACTACTCTGGAACTCATTATATGTACTTTATCTGTATTTGATCTATTGGCATTATGGATTAATAAGGTTAATTTTACAATTCCATCATCAACCTGTAAGTTACTCTTCAGAGTATTGCTTGTTAGAATATTTTATATAAGAATAATTCACATATATTCCAATGACATTAGCTTGCATTTTTCATTATGGTTTTATTTTTGAAGTTATATGTGAATTTTACTTGATAATGTTAAATATTGTTTTAAATTAAAACTTGTAATCAAATGATCATAATATTTCATTGCTGTATTACATGCTTTATATTCCCTTCAACAAAAACTCATCAGTGATGCTATACCTATGTCTGCCAAACATGTTAAAATGAAAGTAGACTGAGAAATTTTGGAATAGTCAAATATTAGACCATCATTCTTAGTAGATACATCGAAGAGAATTGAGTAAGTATATTGCTATCTTCCCTAGCACTTGGCTGAGAGCAGTCAAGCAATTTTTCATTTTACTGACAAGCACGTAGTGAGCACACCACAACTATGTATTACAAAAGAACTGTGTAAAAGTCTCTGTTAGTCATGCCCATGCAGGCATACAGATCGATTAAGAAAAAAACACATATTAGTGGGAAAACACTGCTTTACAAAACCATATTCTGTCTCTGTGTATAAACTGACTATGAAAAATAAATCATACAACACAAATATCTCAAAGAGACTTCTGGAATAATAATTGCCAATCTCTGAGACCTAGGCCTAAGGAACATCAACTAGCCAATCATCCAACTAGCAAGCAGTGGAAAGGACATTATTTCTACCTCTAATGGACAATGAATGCTTTGATACCATCTATTTCAGAAGATAATTAATTGGACACATAATTTCCTAAACAGACTATATGTAAATAAAACTAAACACGTTATCTTATTGATATAGTTTTTGCTAATTTTGTCAGTTTACCATAATTTTGTACACCCACAATGATATTATTTCCCAAAAGAGTATATTAGACACTGAGATGTTCTTTAAACAAGTCAAATTATCTGAAAC
>NW_012154585.1:187064-188912 GCF_000956105.1 Propithecus coquereli | reverse complement strand
TTTTTTATTGTAGAAAACACAAATAATCAATTAGAAAAAATTTGTAATCACACTTCTTAGGATTAGATACCTTAACAACCATTTGTTTCCCTTTAGCCTTTTCTAATCTGTGTGCATGTGTGTGTGTATAATGTATGATACTCTTTTAAAAATTTGTTTTTCTATACAACTTTATATCAAAAAGTTTTACACAAGTTTTATGCATATTTTAAAGAACAATATAACTTCAGCAAAATGGCGATAAAAGTTAAGAAAGGACTACTTAATAATTTTTATTAGAAAAAGTTCATGCTGTGTGAAACATCTTTATTGGAAATATAAAGATACCGAATTTGATGCAAATGTGAGTTTTAGAAATTCATGCTGTTACTCTTTTTAGAATCTTTAATAGACACCTAACAGTCTGCTATCATCTGGATGTAGTTTGTCCCCACCAAAACTCATGTTGAAATTCAGTTACCAATGTAGCAGTGTTGAAAGGTGGGTCCTTTGAAGAGATGATTAGGTCATTAAAATTGATTAATTTCTTTCTTGCAAGAGACTGGGTTAGTTCTTATGAAAATCTATTAGTTCTGGTGAGAGCATATTTTTTTCATTGATAGATAATATTTATACATATTTTGGTGTACATGTATTTTTTTTTACAGCATAGGATGTGTAACGATCAAGTCAGGGTATTTAGGTATTGTGCATTTATCATTTCTATGTGTTGGGGACATTTCAAGGCCTCTCTTCTAGCTATTTTGAAACATAAAATACATAGCTGTTATATAGCCACCCCACTCTGCTATTGAACATTAGATGAATGAAATTCTGTCATCTGTGGTAAGATAGACAGAGATGGAGCTTATTATGTTAAGTGAAATAAACCAGGCACAGAAAGACAAATACCACATGTCCTCACTCTTATGTGGGAGCTATTAATAAAAGATTTGATCTCATGGAGGTAGAATGGTTGTTATCAGATGTGAAAAAGGGTATGCTAAGGGGTAGATGAGAAAGGTTGGTTGATGTAGAGTGGGTTTTTATAAAACGGCTTAGCCTCTTTTGTCTCTCTCTTGTTCACATATGCCCCCTTGTCCTTCCTCTCTTCCACCAACTGTGAAGCAACACAAGGCCCTCACCACATGTGGCCTCCTGATCTTAGACTCCCCAGCCTCCAGAATTGTGAGCTAAATAAGCCTCTTTCTTTTATAACTTACCCAGTCTCAAATGTTCTGTTATAGCAACAAAAAGTGGACTAAGACAGTCACAGAGGTAATATTCCAGAGCAGATAATACTCGTAAGCCTTGACTTTAATCACTGCAACAACTCAATGAGGTAGCTATATTTTTATTCTATTTTACAGATCAGGAAACTAAAGTACATATATTTTAAGTAAACACTCAGGTTCATAGAGCTAGTAATTAATGTATTCAACACCTGTACCTAGATAGTCTATTGCTAAGATCCACATTTGTCACCAGTTTATTGTAATGTCTCTTATTTTGTAACCCTGAAAATCACTTATGAGAAAACTTGGCTAGTTCTCACCTACATACTTATATAAAGGACAGACATTAATGTGCCTTTTCAAAAAAATGGATTGAAAGCATAGGGCCAAAGAAAGACGAGTAGATCACTGGGTATATGTGATGATGCAAGAATTTTTTCCACTAAAAGTTTGAAACTATCTTGGAAATAAGTTCTATATAAGAAGGTGAATGCTTCCCCAAATTCCTATCCATTCATTCATTTGTCCAACAAATACTTATTGAGTGCCTTCTCTATATCTGGCACTCTTTTAGAAATTTGGAGTACATTAAGAAAAATCCCCCGAATCCCTCCCCTTATCTAGTTTAGGTACT
>NW_012154585.1:186334-187014 GCF_000956105.1 Propithecus coquereli | reverse complement strand
TTTTTTTCAAAACTCTGTTTAATGGTTGGTTTTTTCAAACCAGGTTCCAAAGACTAAGAATTTCATTTAATTATTATGTCTTTTAATTCTTCCTTGATATCATCCCTAATAAATCCCTAATAATTCCCCAATATCATCTAATACCCAGTTTTCATTCAGATTTCTCCAATTTTATATTTATGATAAATTAGCGTTGGTAAGAACATAGATAAGCTGATTACTTAAAATTTAAATATGCATGGACTCGGCATAAATTGTTTATATATATGCATTAAAACACTAATGTACTTGTTAAAGCTATCAAATCTGCTTCCCTCTTTCTATGCAAAGTGTTCAAAAACATATTTTAAAATGATAATGTGTATTTTCTAAAAATATTCTACTGTCTGCCTGTATCATATCCCAAACGAGTAAATATCAAAAATGACTATATTAGCCAAGGCAAGGCATGCATGATAATATGTAGGTATGGAATATTATTAATACAAAAATTCTAGAAACATCCCTATGCACCCTAAAGGGTGTGAATGAAGAACTGAAAGAGTAAGGAATAACAGACCATATGCTGATTCTCAGATATTTTCATTGATAAGAATGGCCTAATAAGATTGAATTAATTCTATTTCTGTCTTAGTAAAATTCCTCATCAATGTGACATGCTACAGGTATGTCAGGTAAAG
>NW_012154585.1:170923-174048 GCF_000956105.1 Propithecus coquereli | reverse complement strand
TAAAATATTTTTATAAACAAAATTTTAATTTAGGACCACAATTGAAGGTGACAACTGATTGTGGACTTCAGGGCTCAAGCTTGAACGTGGCTTGTTTGATGTGAGTAGGTTCTATAAAACAAAATCCCCAGCTAAAACTTCAAAACACCCACTTGAATCAAATTGGCCACTTTCCAATGGCCTCTCTCTGCCAGAGTTTAAGAAATTCTTCTCTATGAAGAAAACGAAGGTTTCCCTCTCATTATGTGTAATATAGTTTTTGAAGCTTGCAATATTTAATTCATATTTAGCCAGCAACAGCAAAGAACTCAGTGTATTAAAGACTGAACAAGGTCTTGCCTTTAAAGTAGCCTATAATTTATTTAGAAACGAAACAATGCAATTAAAACCATTAGATGCTACAAATTATCTATCATAGCAAACATTATATAATTGTTATATACATGCGAGCACAGATGTGGGCAGCATTCTTTTCAAGAAAGTTAGTTAGACTTAATAAATGGTGAATCATCTGAGCTATATCTTGAAGAGAAAATATAGGATTTTCTAAGAAGGAATGGTAAACTGAATAGTAGAAACAGCATGAGCAAAAGCAAGGGAACATGAAAATAAATAGATGTTTGCATTAACAACTAGTCATTGTTTGAAAGGCACTGGGGATGCATACAGGAGTGTGTCTGGAGATAGACTGAGCAGGCTAGATTGTGAAAGATGTCGGAGTGTAATACAAAGAGTATGGATTGTGGATAGTATAGGTGAGATTAACATGATCATGTTTGTGTTTTAGAAAGAACACTGTTACTTCATTTACAATACAATGAAGCAGAGGAAAGGACAAGATTTCAAGAAGTGAATGAAATGGCTCAAGACAGTAACAGTAAGATTAAAAGGAACAGGAAAAATTGTGAGGAATTCTAAATCTAGAGTTATCACAACCTTGTGACCAAGTGAATATTTTGGGTGAAGAATTAAGTATAAAGATAATTCTGAGGTGCTCAGATGCATGATTGAGTGAATTACGGTGTTGCTCAATTGAGGAAGGAAAGTCAATTTGATGGAGTAATGATAAGGGTAGAGATTGTCTGTAATGAGATAGAAATACAATCTGCTGGGCAGGAGATCAAAGCTTAAGTCAAAAAATTAAGAATCATTAGCATATTTGAGAAAGTGGCAATTGTCAGACTCCATAAAGTCACTAAGAATGTATTAAATTGAGAAAGGTATTAGCATAAAATTTCAAGCAGTGTGGACTTTCAAGGGATAGCCACCAGCAGCCAGAGTAAATAAAAGAGAGGGGCTTGTCAGAGAGGTCGTGAAGAAAACAAGAGAAACTAGACTAAAGCCGAGAGGAGAGAGGGTTTTAAAAAAAGAAAGGTAAGAACTGACAAAAAGTAAAGTTATTGTGTATAAGAACATATTTACTATGACTCATATTTCTATTATTTAACACTTTTTAATTTTATATGAGAATTTTCATCTCTGCTTTTTAAATTGCTGTAACAACTTGCATATTTTTTAAAATTCTGAAAATTAAAAAATTGCTAAGGCAATTTTTTCAAGCTTCCTGTTCTTATTTTCATTTAAGAGAAAATTCAAATATTTATAAAATTAAAGTGAATAAAGGTTGAAAAAATAAGGAATAGAAGAATAACTATAATTTATTTTTCCTGAAACTGAGAATAAAGGTATGTCTTAACAGTTGTTTTTTAAGTTTTCTGTCCAAATAACATTTTAAAAATCTTTTAAAAATAGTCCTTTTTATGTACTATGAATGGATAATTCAGTGGCAAGGTCAACTAAATTAAAAAATCTTTGTACCATTAACATGGTAAATTGATATCACCTTTCACTTTCCTATACTGATTTAGAAATTTTTATGATCTATTGTGTTCATGTCTGAAATTTATATATTATCTTCATTCAGTCTAAGCTACCTAAAATATATATAAATTTTTTTGTATTAATTTTATATAATGAGGAAAGTTAATATTCTCTGGCTTGTTTTGTTTTCTTCTACAACTATTAATAGTTCAAAGTAATAATATCCATAGAGCCTGGGCAGGTGATGATATCATTCCTTGTACTCTAAATGTCATGAAAGTTGCTAAGCCACAAAAGAAAAATTTTCAACCTTGATTTACATTCTGTGACATAGATAATATTAGATACATAATGTGTCATGACAATTTTATTTTAAAAAGTTTAAAACTCCAATTGGATCAATATCCAAGCAACACAAAGTAAAGCAAATTGGGTATGACATATTTTGATATAACATATCTAAACATAAAATTTATATCTATTATGTTTGCTATTATTTAATATTAAAATCTGATACAAAATAACTTGAAAATGCTAGAGAATTTCATATATCTATAATTTCATAAATTCATAAATGTCCTGTTTGACTAATTGTTAAAGAAATCTGTGAGACTGTGGCAGAGCTGGTTAGATTCCTAACACTTACAATGGCTGATTCATGCTGATGTTAGGGCTGGAAATGAATCACTGCAATCATTCTGTAGTGAGACCCACACAAAAAATAATTTTGTAATCATGAATTTTGTACCCTCACACAGCATAAGATAAATTATTCATAATACATCAGAAAAATGGGATTTACAAGTAAAACATGAGCCCCAAGGTTACAAATATTCACAAATATAGTAATGATCTACAACTAAGTTGATGGTATCTCAGTATCTTAGTATCTCTTACTAAGATAGTAAATATACTAAGTATACTCAGTATATCTCTTACTTAGTATCTCTTAATAAGATAGTATCTCTTACTAAGTTGATGGTATCTCAGTATCTCTTAGTGATTGACATTTAGGGATTCTCAAAGAAAGCCCTATTTTTGTTTCCTTAGGCACTAACTTTAAGGTAAGGTTGCTTTTTAATCTGTAAAACAGGAAAAATAATTTTTAGATTTTCTACAAAATGGTTGTGAGAAGTAAATCAGATAGCAATATGAAGAAGGTCAAAAACAGCAAAACACAACATGTGGGAAAGTTTTTTTTTTTAAACATCCTTGGTTCCACTTATTTTTTGACTCTCAGTAAATGGATCATAACACTCAAAATTATCCCAAACTTTTCACTATATATTAAAAAAATATGTGAA
>NW_012154585.1:169840-170873 GCF_000956105.1 Propithecus coquereli | reverse complement strand
TTTTTTAAAATTTTTGTTAAAAACCACGATACAAACATACACGTTGGCCTAGGCCTACACAGGATCAAGATCATCAACATTGCCGGCTTCCACCTCCGCATCCTGTTCCGCTGGAAGGTCTTCAGGGGCAATAACAAGCATAGATTTGTCATCCCCTATGATAACAATGCCTTCTTCTGGAATACTTCCTGAGGCTATTTTACAGTTAACTTTTTAAATTATAAGTAGGAGTATCCCCTGAAATAATGATACAAAGCATAGTAAATAGCTAAGGCACTACTATAGTCATGTATTATGAACTGTATATAATTGTATGTGCTATACTTTTATAAGACCAGCAGCACAGTAGGTTTGTTTACATCAGCACAAGTAAAACCTTGCACTGCAATATTACAATGCCTACATCACTGGGCAATGGGGATTTTTCAGCTCTATTATAATGTATATGCAGTCCATCATTGACTGCATGAGTAAGCAGAGAAGCCACTGGAGGCTTTTATGCTAAGGAGGCAACATAATCTGACTAACATATTTAGAAGATTGACTTCTCTTTGGAAGGTTTATTTTGGTGGAAGTGGGTGATAAGAATAGGAGCAAAAATGACATTTTGGAAAGCTATTTTATTAATCCAGACAGGGAGTTTTGTTTAGAATAGATAGTAGCTTTGAAGATGAAAAGCAATGAATGAAAAGGGGATATATTACTACCTTATAGATTTGATTGGTGGGTGATGAAGCTAGAAGTATCAAAGATGTCTCCTAGGTATTTGGCTTGAGAAAATGCGTGAATAGGGAAAACTGTTAATTAAGATGTGAAAGGCAAAGTTTTAACTTATGAGAATGGTGTTAAGGAAGCAATCTTTCTCCTTTGAGTATGGCAAATTAGAGATATAAATTAGACATCCAACAGTTATGGCAAGTGAATAGTCAATTAGGTAGCTTTTCAAATCTGATTTAGTTTAAGGAGCATCTGTGGTCTACCTCGGTGAGATACTTTCATGTTATTGATGTTAAAAATTTCTATATTGGTTTTA
>NW_012154585.1:157211-158395 GCF_000956105.1 Propithecus coquereli | reverse complement strand
AATATGGCATCTGATTAGGAGAAATAGAAGAATACTAAATGATCTGGTGACCATCTTTAGCAACACATTGTGCTGTTAGGAAATTAATGAATCTTATGGGATAGTCAGCTAGAATTCAAATTACATGTATCATTTTGAGATATTTTTTGTTGTTTTTACATGTATTAATTTAAGACTGTATCAATTTTTTAGCATGATCTCTTTTAAGTCTTTAAAAATTTTTCCAAATTGTATAGTTTTTAAATGGGAGGAGATGTTATACATCTGTCACATTATTTGCTAGGTGCATGGTATTTTTCAAATTTCTAAGCATCTAGTTTTGAATTTCTTTTTGCTAATTGTTACTGGTTGTGTAAATTCCAGCAGGCATGGAATGTGCTCAGTTGGTTTGCTGTACGACACTGACACCTGAGTGAGGTATAAAATTTACTGATTAATAGTAAGTCTGTGCTGAGTTTTGGTGTGATTTGTACGATCATGTCACAATTGTTTATTGATAATAGTGATGATGATGATGATGATGATTGGCCAGGTTCTCATCTGGTCTTGGTGAGAACATGGCAGGAATCTTCTGTTTGGGGCTCCTATGTATCAAGAATATGTCTATATGATGCAAAGTGATCATGTGGTCCTTGCTCTTAGAAAAGACCAGTTTCAAGAGGAGAGGTTCTGGGCCTTTGAGTTTCTCATACCTGGGACACACAACTTATGTATGATTTCTTTCTAAATTGAGATATAATTGAAAAAAAATTGTACATTCTTACTGTGTACATCTTGATGAGTTTGGATATAAATACATACCCGTGGAACTATCAACACAAACAATGCCCTAAACATAACCATCACCTCTAACAGTTTTCTTCCTCCCCCCACTTTTTTGTGGATAAGACCATTTCACTTAATAATTACCCTCCTGATATGTTTTTAAGTCTATAATATAGTACTGTTAACTACATGCAACGTACTATAAATACCAAGCACTTATTCTTATTGCATAAAGGAAATTTTGTACTCTTTTACAATCACCTCCCTGACTTACCTTTCCCTCAGCCCCTGGTAACACCATTTTACCCATTCTGCTCCATGCTTCTGTAAATCTACTTAACTATGCTTCCTTAAGAATCCCTCCCTCCCTCTCTCCCTCTCTCTCTGTATCTATAATCTATCTATCTATCTATATATAT
>NW_012154585.1:154599-157161 GCF_000956105.1 Propithecus coquereli | reverse complement strand
TGTGTGTGTGTGTGTGTATACTTCAGGTATGAGATATTCAGACTCTGAAGGATCTAAGTCCTTCTCAATAAAATAGTGCTATTCTAGGTGAATGGTTGGCTTGTCAGAAAGCTAGACTGGGAGCACAGGATATTAAGTTATTTTCTAGTCTATGTGAGAATAGGCTCAATGATCATTCAAAGGAAACCCAGTGTAGGATAAATTTTGTAGTCTTTTGGCTAAGGTTAAGACATAATGAAACTTGGTGTCTAAATTAAGGACAAAGGAGTAGAAAATCAAACACCATTATGTTTCTGGAAAACACTAGTATGTATACTGTGATGCAAGGAAAAGATAACCTAGTCATGCAGACTAAGAGAGAAAATTCTATGTATGCCAGGTAAAAAGTTTTAAAAATTACAAAGTAATTGTAGTGAAATAGAAAGATATAATGAGAGGAAGGCTGAAGATAAAGATACATAATGATGTCATTAAAATGGAGATAAGAATTTTATCAAGTATATGAATAATTTGATTACTATATAAGAATACAAGTAAAATGAGTAGAGATAAGATAATAATTGAAAAAGAAAGAATATGGTGTTCTAACAAAAGAATAATGGGTGTTTACCAGGAAGAAATAAGAATTGAAACAAAAGAGATAATCAAATAACACTTTCTTTAAGAAGACAATAGAGGATGTCTGGGAACTGAATAACTAAATCCCATATTTTAATTACAGCTAAAGAAACCTTGGTATCTTTGACCTACTGCTTTATATTCTGTAAACTTTCTCATACAGTAGCCACTGTCATGCATGTGAATATTTAAACTTAAATTTTAATTAATTGAAATTAAATGTGAAAAATCAATTTGTCAGTCTGAGTAGCAAAATTTAAAATGCTTAATGGCCACACGTGGCTTGTGGCAACTGAAGTGTATAATGCAGATACAGAACACTTTAATAATCACAGGAAGATCTATTGGACAATGTTGTTCTAGATAATCATTCTAGAAATAGGAAGAGATGCTCTAAGTCAATCCCAAACCCAGCAGAAGAAAACAAATAACCGAGATCAGAGCAGAACTAAATGGAATCGATAAAAAATGAACTATACAGAAGATTAATGAAACAAAAAGTTGGTTCTTTGAAAAGATAAACAAAACTGACACTGCTCTCACTAGATTAACCAGAAACAGGAAAGAAAGGACTCCAATAAGCTCATCAGGAATGAAAAAGGAAAAATTACAACTGGTGCCACAGAAATACAAAATATCATCCCTGAATACTATGAAAATATCAATGCACATAAACTTGAAAATGTGAAGGAGATGGATGAATTCTTAGAAACACACAGCCTCCCTATCCTCCATCAAGAAGAAAAAGAAATCCCAAACAGACCAATATCAAGTACTGAAATTGAAGCAGCAATAAAAACCTTCCTAAAAAAAAAAAGGTTCCAGACCCGATGGTTTCACATCTGAATTTTACCAGACCTAAAAGAATAACTGGTACCTATCATGCAGAAATTATTCCACATCGAGAAGAAAGAAATCCTCCCCACATGTTTTATGAAGCCAATACCACCTTGATACCAAAGCCAGAAAAAGACTTAACAAAAAACTACAGATCAATGTCTCTTATGTATATAGGTGCAAAAATTTTCAATAAAATCCTAGAAAACCTAATTCAGCTGCTCATCAAAAAAATAATCCATCACGAGTAAGTAAGCTTCATCCCAGAGATGGAGGGATGGTTCAATATACACAATCTATAAATGTAATTCAACACGTAAATAGAAGTAAAAATAAAGACCATACAATCCTCTCAATGGATGCAGAAAAAGCATTTGACAAAATGTGACTGAATTGCTGCAACTTCGTAATAAAACTTGAATGAATGAGGAATTGCTTCTTATGTATAAGCAAAGAAGATGGTTTATTGAGATGGAATCTACTCCTGGTAAAGACGCTATGAACATTGATGAAATGACAAGAAAGGATTTGGAACAGTGTATAAATTCAGTTGATGAAGTAGCAGCAGGGTTGGAGAGAATTGACTCCAATTTTGAAAGAAGTTCTATCGTGGGTAAAATGCTATCAAACAGCATTACATGCTACAGATAAATCTTTTGTGTAAGGAAGAATTCATAGGTGTGGCTAACTTCATCGTCTTAGTTTAAGAAATTGTCACAGCCACCTCAGCCTTCAGTAACCACCACTCTGCTCGGTCAGCTGCCATCAAAATGGACGCAAGACCCTTCAGGAGCAAAAAGGATTAGGACTCACTGAAGGCCCAGAGTGATCATTAGCACTTTTTAGCAATAAAATATTTCTCGATTAAGATATGCACAGTTGTAGACGTAATGCTATTACATACCTAGTAGACTACAGTATACTGTAAACATAACTTTTATATGTACTGAGAAACCAAAACATTTGTGCGACTTGCTTTATTGAAATATTTGCTTTATTATGTTGGTCTGGAATTAAACCTGTGATATCTCCAAGGTATGCCTGTAATTTGAATTCAAGTCTTTATGGCCAATATTGTTTTGTCAGTGTTATAACCAAAGATAGATT
>NW_012154585.1:147389-150023 GCF_000956105.1 Propithecus coquereli | reverse complement strand
TTTAAATATGAAATTCATGGGCAGTATCAAAGGAAGGGAGCTCCCTTAGTTAAGGCAGTCACAGAAGGCATTTTTGAGGAAGTTCACCAAGATAATGGGAGGCTGAGAAACATAGGCTAAGTGTGACTGATGAGCAGGAAAACCAATGGAAAGAGCCATGTGAAAAGCCTTTTATGCTGGAAGAACAAGGTATGCAAGCAATCTTTATGAGCATGACCTGGGGGTGTCAGTGTCAAGTGTAAAAATAAACCTGAAGCTGGAGAGGTAAGCCAAATATAGAACATGTGGAGTTTTCCAGGATATGGTAAGAAGTTTGGATGTCATGTTAAGGAAAATGGTATGGTACTAGGTTAAAAACATTATCTGATTTAAATACACACTAAAAATTCTCTGACTTGCTAGGGGAGATTGGACAGTAAGGGCAAGAGTAGAAGTGGTAGAGATAAACTATGAAATATTTTTCATCCTCTCAGTTTAGAGATCTTGATGACTGAGAAAATGATAGCTGAAGTGGAGAATAATGAATAGGTTCAGTTTATATTTTAAAACAGAATAAACTAGATTTTCTGAGGTATGTGGATGGGAATTGAGAGGAAGGCATCAAAGAAACTCCTTTATCTTTTCTTTGAGTAATACAGTGAGTCAAAATAAACTTATCAAGAAAAAGAAAATAAGAACAAGACAATATGGGAAATAGTGGTGAAACATGAAGTGTTTTATTTCTAGCCTATTGTGTTTAATTCACCTGTTAAAGATATCCTGATAGAGATATTAAATTAGATGCATGAAACTGACTTTTAAAGAAATCAATGATAGAAAAATTAATTTTTAGTTATTGGCATATAGATGGTATGAGACATAATTGATGCTTACAATTTTCCTTTCTTGCCCTGCCTTTGTGAGGTAAGAGTATATTTTTTAAATGTATGATTTGGGGTTTACACATGTGAGTTGCTTCAGCAAAATAAAATATAGGTAGAAGTGACCATGTACTAGTTCTGAGCTTAGGCCTCAACAGGCATCAAATATTTCCACTCATTATTTTTGTGCTTCTACCATCTGCCATGAGAAGAGTGTACTCTCGGCACCTGTTGGTCCTGAAATGAAAAACACATGGAGCTGACTTGAACCCAATGCCTGGCCTAACACATTACTTCCCCAGACACTCTGGAGATCTGTAAGCAAGACAAATAAATGGTTATAGTCCTAAACCATTGAACTTCAAGGGTTATTTTGCAGCAATCTCACCGGAAATATCATTCAATAAATAGATGACGTCTAAACCATGAATTCTAAATAAGATCACCCAGGATAGATAGCAACAAGAAAAGAAAAGTAGAATCAGGAGAGGGCAATTCATCTTTTGACAGTCTGGTAGAAGAGGGAAAAAAGGCAGAAAAAATTTTGGACATATCAAGGCTACAAAATGAAAACCAACAAGTGAACAATGATAGAAATCAAAATAAGATTTTTCCAAAAAGTAAAATAGGGCAGCTATCAGAATGCTAATAAGAAATAAAGAAAGGTGAGGATGGAAAGGTGATTATTCCTTCATTATGATCTCAGTGAACCTTAATTTACATGGTAGATAGTTCTTCCAAGTTTTGGGTGATTTGAAACATACAAAATATACTAGGGGGTTCATAATCTTTAAATAGATGTATATGACATTCAAGTCAAGGAAAAAATCATTACTGGAGATGTAAACACATGGATTCATGCTGCAAGACTTGGCAAATATTGAAACTATGGGTCCAAATAAACTGGAATGTTAGTTTTCAGTAGAAGAAAAATAGATAAAGATTGGTGGTTGGTGAGGCCATGTAGAATAGTGTACAACTTAAATGATATTGGTAAGATACAATAGAGTGTTTGCAAATCTGCTTGGTATTAGCAACTAAAATAAATATGGTTATATTTTCTTCTACTTAGACCCCTAAACTAAGATAAATAGAAGATAAACAGAAGAAATTTATCTCTCTTCCTCTCATCTATGAAACTCCACGATGATGCAATATGATCCTATATCCTTAGGAGAACCTCTCTACGAAATTATTTTCAAAACTTACTATGGGCTCAGATTTTTGCATTTTTTTATCCTTTTTTGTTTATATCAAAAAGAACACCTGCAGTTTTGAATGACTGTGATTTCATTTTTAAAAGTATCCCACAAATCCAAGAAAAGAAATAATGGCGAAGCATTTTTTCTTCATTCTTTCATTCAGTACATTTTTATCACGTACCTACCACACACCAGGCCCTGTGCTAGGTAGTGGGGTAATATAGTGAACATAAATGAACATAGAATTTGGCATCACTTAAGGTAAAACAAAAACAAAATGGAAATATAACTTTGAAAGTTTTACAAGGATACATATAAAGTGCCAAGACAGAACATGCATAATTGGCCTACTCTGGGAAGTAAAAAATAGTCATTTCTCAGGAAATAATAATACTGATTGAGTTTCAAAGACACATAGGAACTGATTATTAATAGGTACATGGAGTGGCAGAGAGAAGTGGATTTGTCAGGACTGAAAAAAGACCAAAGTAAGAAGGAACACGATGGTCAGTTTGAAGAACAGAAAGGAGGTCAGTGTGTTTGAATACAAAACATAAGAGGAAATGTGCAAA
>NW_012154585.1:146885-147339 GCF_000956105.1 Propithecus coquereli | reverse complement strand
GATAAATAGTAAACTTATCAAAAATAGAGGTAAACATTAATATTTTTGTGAATTTTGAGATACTATGATATTAGAAGCACTAGTTTGCTATTATGATGAAGGCACTTTTTAACATCAGGACATAATGAGTGGAAAACAATACAGAATGCCTAAAATATAAGAAGTAGTTGGTAGGAACAAGCTTATAAAATTCATTATCAATGGAATATAACCAAGAATTTTAAAACGATTACATGATCTGTACTCATTATGTGGTATATCAATAACATAAAAACATATTATCTTAAACTGTAATACTTTCTTTGACTCTAAAATAGTCTATAATACTAACGTATATTGATTACAAATACCAAAATTTATTTTGGGAACTATATTTTCAGTGATTTATTCCTGTAGCATATTTTGTGGCAGGTAAAGATCATTTTCTAGTTTCTCTAACATGTAATACATACAT
>NW_012154585.1:130693-133205 GCF_000956105.1 Propithecus coquereli | reverse complement strand
TTTCTAACTCATTCTCTGAGGACAGTGTTACCCTTATACCAATGCCAAACAAAAGGAATGCAAACTATATATCATTATATCTTATGACTATATATACAAAACTTCTCAACAAAATATTAGCAAAAGCTTATATATCCTTACCAAGTGGGATATATTCCAGGAACACAAGGTGTTTCAACACAGGAAATCAATTCATGTAATGTTTAATTGAATAAAAGAATCAAAAAAACTACATGATCATCTCAACTGATGGAAAGAAAAAACATCTGGCAAAATCCAACACCTTTTAATAATAAAAACACCTACCAGACTATGAAAGGAAGGGAACTGTTTTAACATGATAAAGAACATTTGTGAAAACCCACAACTAACATATATTTAATGGCAAAAGACTGAAAGTTTTACTCCTAATATCAGGAACTAGACAAAGAAATCTGATTTTACCACTGTCCATTATTATACTGTAAGTTCAAAACAGAAAAATTAGACAAGGAAAAGAAATAAAAGACATCCAGATTAGAAAGGAAAAATTAAATCTATATCTATTCAAAGATGACATGATGTTACATATAGGAAATTCTTAAGAATTGTTAAAAATAAAACTATTAGAAGAAGCAAATTCAACAAGGTTGTAGGATAGAATTCAACATACAAAAACACAACATCAGTTGTATTCTTATATACTAGCAATAACAGAATCCAAAACTGGACTTTAAAAACTCAATTCCATTTACAAGAGCATCCAAAAGATTAAGACAACTAGGAATTAACGCAATCAAGAAATAAATAAACCAAGAAGGTATAAGACTTTTACACTGAAAACTACAGAACATTATTACTGAAAAAATTTAAAAAGACTTAAATGGAAAGATATCCTGTGTTCATAATGGAAGTATTCAGAATATATAATGAACTATTAGACCTCAACAACAAAAGGACAAGCAGCCAATCAAAAAATGGGCAAAGGGCTTGAATAAACATTTCTCTAAAGAAAATAGTCCAACAAATACATGAAAATACGCTTAACATCACTAATCATTAGTAAAATACAAATCTAAACCACAATGAGATCCACTTTACATCCACTACAATGGTAATAATAATAATAAAAACTCTGGAAATAACAAGTGTTGGTGAGAATATGGAGATTTGTAACCTTCATACATTGTTTGTGGGAATATAAAATAATGTAACCCCTGTGGAAAACCGTTTGGCAGTTCCTAAGTAAGTTAAAAATAGTATTATGATATGCCCCAGGAATTCCATTCCTAGGTATATACTTGGAAGAACTGATAATAGTTGTTCAACCCAAAACTTCTATATAAATTTCAGCAACACTATTTATTCACAGTTGTCAAAAAGTGGAAGAGCAGTAATCCAAACGTCCATCAACTGATAAATGGATAAAAATCTGCGATACCAAACAATTGAATGTTATTTAGCCGTAAAAAATGAACTACTAATATATGCTAAAAAATGAAAGAATCTTGAATATGAAAAATAGGACCACATATTTTATGAAATAGTCCAGAATGTATGACAGGTTCAGAATAGGCAAATTCATAAAGATAGAAACCAGTTTAATGGTTGCAAAGGGCTGGAAGTGGCTATTTAATGGGTTTGAGTTTTCCTTTTAGGGTGATGACACTAAAGATATCATTTCATACCTATTAAGATGGCTATTATTTAAAAAAGAAAAGAACAGATAGGAAGCCATGGAGAATTAGAACCCTATGCATTGCTGGTGGAAATGTAAAATGATGGAACCGCTGTGGAAAAATATATGGCAGTTCTCCAAAATATTAAACATAGAATTGACATATGAACATATTGTCACATGATGAAGCAATTCTAGTTCTAGGTATAAACAAAAGCATTAAAAGTAAGAACTCAAACAGGTATCTGTACACCAATGTTCATAGCAGTATTATCAACAATAACCAAAAAGAGAAAACAATTCAAATGTCCACAAATGAATGAATGGATAAACAATATGTGGTACATATATACAATGGAATATTATTCAATCTTAAAAATGAATAAATTTCTGATACATGATACAGTATGGATGAATCTTGAAAACATGCTAATTGAAATAAGCCAGACACAAAAGGACAAATACTGTATGATTCCATGTATATGAGGCATAAATCCAAATTTGTGGTGACAGAAAGTAGAATAGTGGTTGCTAGAGGTTGCAGAAAGAGGGAAATGGAGAGTTAGTGTTTAATAGGTAAAGAGTTTCAGTTTGGGATGAAGAAGAAGTTCTGGTGATGAATAAGGATGATGGTTGCACAACAATGTGAGTGGATTTGATGCTAATGGATTATACACTTAAAAATGGGTTAAAATGTCAAACTTAATGCTATGTATAGTTAACAAAAGTTTTTAAATGGATGTATCTATGAAAAGCCTATAGCTATAAATAGCATCATACTTAAGGTGAAAAACTGAATGTTTTTTATATAATACTGATAACAAGACAAGGATATCCCTTTCACCATTTTCATGC
>NW_012154585.1:128410-130643 GCF_000956105.1 Propithecus coquereli | reverse complement strand
TTACTTAGCATGATGTCCTCCAGTTACATATATGTCACAAATAGTATAATTTTTCTACCTTGTTATGGTGAAATAATACATATACCTACCATATTCAGAAGTTTTGTTGAAAACTTGCACACACTAAAGATATTTATAAGGACATATTTTACTCAGAGTGTTCAATGAGATGTCCCTGTCTGATCAGGCATTCCCAATTTGTTGCAGTCTTTCTCTCCTTGGTTTTTAAATAAACTAACTTGTGATTAAAGGGGATAACACAAGGGTCTCTCCTATGCAAATGTTTTTATTGATGAGAACTGGTAACCTCTCTGAGGAAGTTCTTAAGTTGAATTAGCTACAGTGGGCTGATTGTATTGTAAAGAAAGAATGGCTCAACATATCAAGTGTATATTTCTCAGTCACGTAAAGTTCAATGGGAGATTTCTTGGGGTAGGGGCAGGAAGTTCTCTACCCTCTTCAATCAATTTTGTCTTTGTTAAATCAAAGCAACCGGTTGCTGGCCCTTGAGTTGACTCTGGGGGTCATCTGAACTTCAGTCCCACAAGGCATAAGAAATTAGGGAACGCCCAGATAGTTTTTTGTTGCTATGCCTATAATTAATGTTAATCATATCTACCCATATTTCCCTATGCAAGTCTCAGTTGTACACAGTCCAGACCAAGATAACGGGAGGCTGAGAAACATAGCCTAAGTGTATGTCCCAGAAAAAAATGGATGACTTTTAGAGAATGTTCAATATCTGACACATGATTTCTCCCCTCTGTGACTTTACTAATGTTTTCTGAGCTAAAAATTCTGGCACAAGGTTTTTCTACTTTTATTTCATTCACGGGGTTTTCCCTATATGAGTTCTATGTCTAGTGATGACCGACTTCAGGAAAACTGTTTTCCTATATTCATTACATTCATAGGGTTTTTCTCATGTGAGTATCTTAGTGTACTCTGAGGTGTGATTTCTGGTGAAAAAGTTTTTCACGTTGATTATATTCATAAGGCTTTTCCTCTGTGTGAGTTCTCTGTTGTCTAGTAAAAAGTCCTTTCTGATAGAAAGTTTTCCCACATTCATTACATTCCTGATCTCCTGCCCTGTGTGAATACCATGATGTATGTTGAGCTGTGACTTTTGATGAAAAGTTTTTCCATGTTCATTACATACATAGGGTTTTCCTCCTGTGTTGAATTCTCTGACACAAGCCGAGGCTTGATTTCTTGTGAAAATTTTTCACACATACAATACATTAAACTTTTCATACCTCCTGAAGTTCTCTCTTGGGCAATGAGCACTGACTGATCACAGGCTTTTCCATATTCATTACGTTTACTGAAAGCCTCTCCCATATAAACATTCTTATGTGTTGATAATAGCATCTCCATGTTAAGGGCTTTGCCTGGATTACTACATTCAAAATGTTGTAGTCCAGTTTCAATTCTGTCTGAAGTGCTCATGATGTATAAAGGATTTCCCAGTCAAATTATAGGTATCTAGATTCTCTACAAACTTCATTTCATCAGGATTACTAGGGAAAAGCATGTTCTGACATTCATTAAACTGTTCAGACATCATTGCCGAATAGTTTTCATATTTACATTCAGATTCGAGATATGGTTTCAGCTCAAAATACATGTTTTTTTCCAAATTCAACTCTCTCTTCGGTTGACATATTGCTGTTGGTGATTACAGATTTCCACAGATTTCTATTCTGACTTTGTTGTCTTCTCTCAATTAGGTCATGAACTATCTGGACATAGTTCTTGAGGCTGGGAAGTCCAAGATTGAAGGGCTATATCTGGTGAAGGCCTTCTTGCTGTGTTGTCCCATAGTGGCAGCAACAGATGGGAAGGGGGCCAAATTCATCCTTTCATCAGGAACTCATTCCCCCTTTTCCTTCTTATGGTGTGAGATGATATTTAAGGAAAATGTTAACACTTTGGGGCTTGTCTTTTTCCTATTCAATTTGCCAGCATGACTCTCTTGTTTTCCGAAGCGGAGACTTATTCATTTTTTCTTGTTTTTGGAAACATACAGAAGATTCAGGAAGCATCGCTGAGAGAGAAGGTGAATGGAGTGGAGTTGTGGGAGAATTGGTATGGCTTGGTCCTAGTTTTTCTTTCAGAGACAGAGAATTCAACCCAAATCAGTGGGTCTGCAGCAGGAGAAGACAGGGCCCAGGTTTTCAAAACAAAAGATGGTGGGAGTCAAGACTGTATTGATTTTAAGCAATTATCCAAA
>NW_012154585.1:122610-124106 GCF_000956105.1 Propithecus coquereli | reverse complement strand
TCTGTGGAAGATATTTTGATGCCAAAGAGAAGCAAGCCCATAATTTGGACTTTAGGGAATTAGAGAAGACCTGCATGGCTGATGACATTTGATGTCTTAACAGGCATGCAGGCATTTAATAGGAAATTAGGAGTGGATTGGGTGGGAATTTATGCAAGTAAGGATATGAAATAAATAAAGTCATAGAGGAATTTGGAGCATGGTATATTAAAATAACTAAAAATAATTCAGAATAGTTGAAGCCACACTACGGGTGGGTGCAGGATATTTTAAGGTTCATTAAAGCCCATCTTTGCTGCACTCAAATTGTCATAGAAACCAAGATATGTCAGCTAGCATTGCAAAGAAGAATTCAGAATATGAGCTTGAGCCAGACTCTGCCTTAAAGTACTGGTGGAGAATTTTGTAGTGCTATTATTATAGAGGATATTAAGACTTCATTCTTTAACATGATAGTATAACTGATTTACATTGTTCAAGTTTCTCGTAAATATGCAGAGAGGTTGTCATCCTCAATCGTACTGTGCCTGAGCCACATTTAATCTAGTGTAAGTAAATTGAAATAAATGGAATATATATGACATTCTAAAGAGTGGGATGTATAAATGTGCAGTGAAAATATGTGGCTAAACTGCATAATAAGACACCATAAGGGAAAAAGCCATAACAAAAGTAGTTGGTATGAAGGTTTAGCAGTTTTATACTATAATTATTTCACATATGTTTCCTTTTTATATAGTTCATAATGCCAAGAGGAACAAACTGACAGCTATAGTAAGAAATTGAACTATGAATTAGGAGACGTAGGTGCTAATTCTAGCACTTTTATAACAATTATTATTTTTCACCAGGAAAATTCCTAATCTTCAGGGTTTGAGCTTCAATATTGTAAAATGGCAAAATAAAATGATTCTAGGTAATTTATATTCTCGATTATTTAGTAAAATTTTGCTTGTTGGTATTTGAATTATGTGTATATCTCCTAAGTGATAAAGCAAGATACACATATTTTGTAATAAATATTATTAGTAGTATTATTAGTAGTAATTGGTTAGTTTTCATTATACTAGCATTTCTTACATATGATTAATGGCTCTTTAAAGGGAAAAATTCTTGAGCATCCTATTACCAGAATTTCTATGATGTTATAAAATATACAAAAAAATTAGGCATACATTTCTTAGGCTTATATACTCAATTATACCATAACCTAAATTACAAATTAAATATAAACCAGTAAAATGAAAAACCAGTAAAATGAAAATTGTGATAGCATTATTTTGGCAGTTGATGGTTTGTGGCTACCAAATATATGCTTTATAACGCCCTGTAATACTGACTTAAGTGGTATAGTTTCTTTTACATTTAATAGGTAAAAAATGTTTTGTGCACTATAAATATGCCTCAATGATTTCACTACTTTTCTCAAAACGAACCACCGTAAAACCTTTCTTTTGTGTTACACATATGATTGCTACTATTATTTTGTATTCTTA
>NW_012154585.1:120451-122560 GCF_000956105.1 Propithecus coquereli | reverse complement strand
CCTTCTTTTTTCTGAAGTTCCAAACAGAAGTACCTCTAAACAATCAGACATAGGTTTCATGTATACGCCTTTGTGTGTTTGTATGTGTGTATGCGTGTGTGCATCATTGCATAGCTTGAGCTAGCAGACCTGTGGATGTGGATATAATATCCAAAAAGAAAATGTCCATTCATATTACCACAGACAATAAAAAAGTAAGATTTTATTTCCCATCAAATCAAGTTTGTGTCACTTGAGGGAGGAGGAAATACTATAAATACTGCCTAAAAAATACTGTGATCGCCTCTCTGTATTAATGGGCTCCTCAAAAGTGATTGTTACTTTCTTATAATTTAAACATTTAAATTATTTTCCAAAATTCTTAAAGTCCAAATTCTTTAACATGCTCTACGTTATTCAGGATAATCTCCTCCTTCTTTCATTCCCCAGCCTCACTAATAAAATAAATTTTATTTCAGGGTAGTATTACAGTTACTGAAAAGTTGCAAAGAATTCAGAGTTCCCATATACCCCACACAAAGTTTATCTTATTATCTTAGTATATTTCTCACAACTAATGAAATAATAGCGATTCATTATTATAAACTGAAGTCCATACTTCATATGGTTTTACTTAGTCGTTATTTAATGTCCTTTTCCATTTCCTATTTAGGATACCACATTTACTATTTACAAATAAGGCCATATTCTAAGGTACTGGGAGTTAGAACAACATACAAATTGGGGACACAATTTAACACGTAACACCCCTCGAAGTCCTAAGCAATCACTAATCTATTTCTGTCCATAAACATCTGCCTATTCTGGATTTTTCATATAAATAGAATCATATTATATATGGTGTTTGTGGCTTTTTTCACTTAGCATGTTTTCAAGATCCAACAACATTATGGCATGTGTCAGTACTGTTCAGCCCCTCTTGTGAATTATTATGGCTTTCATCTAAAATAATTCCTTTTTTTTATAATAGCTATCTCATTCATATACTGTATTTCATGAGAAATTGACATCATGCCTTCCTTTAATTATTTAATCTTAGCTTCCGTTAGTTCTTTGAATATATTTGTAATAGCTGCTTTGAAGTCTTTGCTAAATCCACCACGTCCCTTCAAAGGCAGTTTCTATCGTTTGCTTTTTTCCTGTGTGTGGGTCACAATTTCTTGTTTCGTTGTGCCATTTTTTTTTGTTGTTGTTGCAAAATGGACATTTTAGGTAATATGTTGTAGCACCTCTAAATACACACACAACCCACCCCTTTAGCTGGTGATTGCTGTTGTTGTTTGTTTGGTCATTTGTTTATTTAGTGACTTGCCCGAATTAACTCTGTGAAGTATATTTTCCTTATAGTGATGTCCAGGGACAAACTCCTAGATGGATATAGCCATTATTGGTGAAAAGTTGTCCTTAAGTTCCTCTTAGCCAGTTTGATTTTTAGCCTTTTATTGTTAGATGTGTATGTGAGTTAGAGGCTGAATTCAGGGAGTTAACATTTGTTTGCTTCACATTCAAGGTAATTGAGTCCGTTCTTTGGACTATTAGCTTGGAGTTTCCTTTTCTGATCATGCTTTAGAAGGTGTGGCCTGGAGCATGTGCATAGTATTTCAGAATGCTAAGGATGTGCTATTTTATCTTTATGCTTAACTTTAGAAGCCACACCTGTGTCAGGAAAACTAACTGCTCAGAGTTTATTTAGAAGTTGTGTTTAAGGCCCTTATGCCCTTGAGGCTTCTAACATGTGTTGATGGGTCAGCATGTGGCTAGGAGAATGCTTTCATTTCCACCCCTTGTGTTGTTGAGATTTCTTCTGAGTGCAACCCAGCACATGCATATAGCCTTCCAGAACCCCAGAGTTGGACTGTGATCCCAGGAGGGCCATTCTGGGCTGTCTCTCTCTCTCTCTCTGATTCTATCATATTTCTGTCTGGTCTGTTGTTTTGCTTGTATCATGGATCTACTAGCCTCTTCTTTATTGCTGTCCACCAAAATTTCCATTATTTTTGACAATGCCCTTAGGCATGGAGTTCTCTACTCTTTGTTCCAAGTAATGCCAGTCCTTTCAGGCAACACTACAGAACTCTTTATCCTATGGCCAGCCTCTCCTATGGGCAG
>NW_012154585.1:111948-112941 GCF_000956105.1 Propithecus coquereli | reverse complement strand
TAACTTCCTGCAGTTAAATTGATGTTTCTCTGATGAGAGGATATGCTGAGCAACTCATGCCACCATTATGGAACTCTTTTCCCAGATAAATACTTTTGTTTTTCCCATTTTGCTAGTTCTTACCTTCCAAATAAAATAGTTTTTGAAATAATAAAGATAAGTTTACCATTTATCATTGTCACAGTTCTCCTGCCTCTACCCCTTTGACTGAGCTGGGAGGGTCCTATTAAAATCTAATTCTGTTAAATGGCAAGGTTAGAGTTTGCAATGCAAGAGGGCTGAGGCCTGTCCCTAAGAGGCTTAGAGATTTTCCAATTAACTACAACTGTAAGAAAAAGCAAAGAAACTGAAACAAGAAAGATCAATGATAGCTCGTTTCCATTATATTTGTATTTGTCTTTTTAAGGACACATTAACCGATTGAGCAAATTTCTTTTTTGTGTGTGACTAGCAGTATTTATTAGGGGAAGAGGTCATTGGTACAATATTTCTTTTAGTCTCTTCACACAAATTATTTTGTCGTCTTCTCCCTAATAAAGTTAATTGTTGATACAATTTGACCGTGAAAGTTGGCTAGGGAGAACTAGAATTTACTTTACCTACAAATTAAACTAGCATATAAATCATTATTTAAAACCTACTAGAAATATCTCCCTCAATAATTTCTTTGTTCATATTACTCTTACTCAAGATTCACATTGTTGTATATAACTATACTTAAGCCTGATTTTCATGTTAATTATTCAAACTTATTTCCTCTGTGATATCTGTCCTGCACTACAGGCATGTTGAAATACTCACCATCCAAAAATGCATACATTATTATTTCTATACTTATGGTCTTTATACATATTGATGTCTAGTTAAAAACATATGGCTTATTAGAGTTCCATTATTTTAACATAAAATATAAATACTTGAAACACAAATGTCATGAAAATGGTGAAAATTATGCTGTCACCCACATTATTTAATAATAATATTAAATATTCT
>NW_012154585.1:109215-110516 GCF_000956105.1 Propithecus coquereli | reverse complement strand
ATATGTTATAGTTTGACATCTAGCTCTTAGAATATAGGCTTAAAAACCTGATTTTTTTATCAGCACAATAAACGTGATATGTACAACAACAATAATGATAAAAACCAAAGCAACAATTATTATCATTTATTACCATCAGCCAATAATATTATCCCTACTTCATAGATGAGAAAATTTAAACATAAAAAGTTTAACCAATTGTCCTCCTTAATAAACTTTCATTATCTAAGCAAAAGTCTCAGAATGTTTTGTCTTCTGTTTTCATCACCCGTCCCTCTCTGTGATAGTGAACTGAATATAAAGTAGGTCATTTCCTATTTCTCCTATCTCTAATCTAATAACAGTTCTGTCTCCATTGCTGAAGCCTTCAGGGAAACTGGGAGGGGCATACTTCAGTTTATGTCAGGGCCTTGTTGAAGCCATTTTCTCATTTTACTGGAGATAGATATTGTCTTTGAAAATGCAAATCGGGGCATGCCTAATTACTTTCCATTTTAAAGTAAAGGTAAAGCACTTACAATGGCCTACGGAGATACCGCCACCCCTCTAATCTGCTTTCCTACCACTCTATTTCTTGTTCACTCAGATCCAACCACAGAGTCACTTTGCAGGCTCTTGAACACAGGGCAATCTCACTTGCCTCAGGGCCCGTGCTTTATGTGTCTGAAAGTCTCTCCCTCCAGATACTATTTTCTTACCATCTCACTTCCATCAGATTTCTTCTCAATGTGAACTTATCTGAGAAGTCTCCTCTGATAATCCTATATCATATAGGCCACACTCCCCCATACCCAACCCCTCTTACTCTGTTGCATTTTCTCAATAGCATCTTTTGATTGCCAATTTATAATATCTTTACTGTTTTGTTTACTGTTTGTCTCTCCAGCAGAGCGAAACCTCCATCAGGAACTGTATCATCGTCTGTTACACTTCCAGTGCGGAGAACATTGCTTAATACATGATAAGCACCCATAATTACTTGAAGCGAGAATGAACTAAGGGGGAAAATACATCCCCCTTCAACAATCTCATTAAACATGGTAATCTAATTCCAGACACCTTGGCAAATATGTAAACCACAACAGAAAATAATGCATTGGAATGCATTACATTTCTTTTTGTGTGCTGCCTCATTTTATCTAGAATCATTGCAAATTATTTGTGTCCAGAACTGATGTATCAATTTTTCTTTAAAATTGGGTATCTAGTCACTAATACTTTGATATGTTGGAAGGAAAAGATTTAAACATAATATCAGAATAAAATTTGACCAGGGTTATTTTTATGTTTTACAACTAGTT
>NW_012154585.1:107951-109165 GCF_000956105.1 Propithecus coquereli | reverse complement strand
TCCAGAAGAGCAAACTAATATAGAATGTGTTTAACCATACAATTTAGTTTATTTTTGAGTTCTGAAAATTATACTTTGGGTAATGCTGCCTTTGGCATAGCTAAATATGCCCCACCAACATAGTTGTCTTCTCATTTTTCTTTCTTATAAGATGCCTGGTATTTCCCCCCTATTTAGGAGAGAATGAAGGACAATCAAATGTACAGCAGTAAGAAAGTCATAAAAATTAATTTTGTTTGCCTCATTTCTACAGTTTATAAAATGGTACTATCTCATAGTAATAATGATAGTTAGCATTGTTTACTATGTTCTGGGTTGTGTACTAACCTCATAAATAGATTATTCCATTGAGTCTTCACACTAACCTTATGTTGTAATTATCAGTATCATCTTCAGTTTGCAGACGAAGAAACTTAGGTGTAGAGAGTGTAAATGACCTTCCCAGCCTATACTGTGAATATGAAAATGTGTAGGGACCAGTACTCCTACATCAAGAAGGTAGGGTGATCAATAAGTGTTTGCTGAATAAAAAGAAAACAAGGAAAGGCTGTTATTTTGTGGCATTATTCTATTATTCATGCCTTGTGATATGCCAGAGATAAAATCAGAACAACTAAGAGAACATTATTTGGGTTTATATTTCATTTTAATTTTTCTTCCACTATTACAGGTATATCCATCGGGAGTCAATGTGCCTAACACAAGCTGGGTGGTCACTGGAAAAGTGGCACCTACCATTAATATTGTTTTCCTCTCTTTTGTCTACCCTCAATATATCCTCTCATTTTCTCATTTTGTCTTTTCTGAATGCAGCTGCAACATGCTATGTTTTATTATAGTCTTCTAGCATTCATATTGGAGATACACACACACACACACACACACACTCCTCAATCAAAAACTTTTAAAACATCAAAGAACAATGGCTAAGCAGAAATCCACTTTCAGGCCATTTGAAAAAAGCTATTTTTTCAGCTTTCCCTCCTTTTTTATTCACTGTGTCCTTGTGACAAGCATATTTCAAATACATTTCTAAAGTTATAAACATAAAGCCAAATCAAAAGCCTAGAATAAATTCTGAAATGAAGAGACCTAAAAATCTCCACTATTTCAGGTATTGTTTTCTTAATGCCAGGTCTCATGAAAGAACAATATAAAGTGATGAAGTAGAAAATAGACAAATAGTTCACAGGGTGATTTTGCACTTTAAAAAT
>NW_012154585.1:103848-105521 GCF_000956105.1 Propithecus coquereli | reverse complement strand
CCTATATCATATAGGCCACACTCCCCCATACCCAACCCCTCTTACTCTGTTGCATTTTCTCAATAGCATCTTTTGATTGCCAATTTATAATATCTTTACTGTTTTGTTTACTGTTTGTCTCTCCAGCAGAGCGAAACCTCCATCAGGAACTGTATCATCTTCTGTTACACTTCCAGTGCGGAGAACATTGCTTAATACATGATAAGCACCCATAATTACTTGAAGCGAGAATGAACTAAGGGGGAAAATACATCCCCCTTCAACAATCTCATTAAACATGGTAATCTAATTACCAGACACCTTGGCAAATATGTAAACCACAACAGAAAATAATGCATTGGAATGCATTACATTTCTTTTTGTGTGCTGCCTCATTTTATCTAGAATCATTGCAAATTATTTGTGTCCAGAACTGATGTATCAATTTTTCTTTAAAATTGGGTATCTAGTCACTAATACTTTGATATGTTGGAAGGAAAAGATTTAAACATAATATCAGAATAAAATTTGACCAGGGTTATTTTTATGTTTTACAACTAGTTTATATTTTTGATCATGCTTTATTTTATAAAGACTATATAAAATATCAAAGACCATACATTTGTGACTCTAGATGGCTTACAATTTCCCCTATGATTTACTCTATTTAAAAAAAAAAGACATTCAGATGGTTTTCCCCCAGCTGATTTTGGCTGTTCAATTTTAGCACTCCCCAGAGAGCTCTCAGACATTTATGTGATTTAATGGCCTACTATTATTAAGTCTGAGGTATTTTATTTTATATTGTGATTGCCATAACCATTACAGTAACATTTAAGTAATAGGCAATAACACTGAGAATGTATCAATGTATCCTTTAGTGAATTAATATATATCCCTTTCCTAGGACTTGCTTATTGATGATGCACGATAAATGTAATGGTAACAATAATAAACATTCTGGCAGACCTGTCAAGGAGGGGAGAGGGAGATGCAAGGAATTGAGCTTGTTGAGGGACAGTTAAATGTAGAAGAAATGACATGTCATATTTTCCCACTGGGAATGACAGAGTACATGGGGATAGATTAGTGTTCAGCAATGTGTACAGGTTTGGTATGACTGGAGGCTCTGGTTATATTTCTGGTTATCCTATGCCACACAATAATGAGTTGATTAAAACAACTATCAGATCCTACAGAACTGCAGTCCCCAACCTATAGGCTGGAGATCAGTACCAGTTTGTGGCCTGTTAGGAACTGGGCTGCAGAGCAAGAGGTGAGTGGCAGACTAAGGAGTGAAGCTTCCTCTGTATTTACAGCTGCTCCCCATCTCCTGCGTCACCACATAAGCTCCACCTCCTGTCAGATCAGCAGCAACATTAGATTCTCATAGGAGCTCGAATCTTACTGTAAACTGTACACGCAAGGGATCTAGGTTGTGCGCTCCTTATGAGAATCTAATGCCTGATGATCTGAGGCGATGATACTAGGGCTGGGAACAGCTGCAAATACAGATTATCATTAGTAGAGAGGTTTGACTGCACAATAAATGTAATGCTCTTGAATCATCCCAAAACCATTCCACCAGTACCCGTCTGTGGAAAAATTGTCTTCCATGAAACCAATCCCTGGTGCCAAAAAGGTTGGGGACTGCTGCTATAGAAGATAAATAGTCTGGAATTAAAGAAAAAAAA
>NW_012154585.1:103167-103798 GCF_000956105.1 Propithecus coquereli | reverse complement strand
AAAATTCTTAGTAGACTTAACTAATTCCAAATTTTACTATCAAACTACCAAATTTATCATTTACTAGGCCAGTGCATTAGTAAATAGGGCAAGTTTATTACACTTCATCTTATTTTGATTGTTAATGTAAGAGCTGTACTCAAGCATCTAACATCAAAATCTATTAATGATGCTCAGTCCTTAGGTCATTTTACTAGGGTCAATGAAAAATATTTTCTATTTCGGCAGGAAAATAATTGATATTCGTCTTGTAAATCATGTTTTCATGTCTCCATAGGGCGCAAAGAATTGTGTGAGTGAGAGTTTACTCCCATCAAGCACTTAATATCATTGTTTACATAAACCAATCCTAAAATTTTCATTCAGTATCTAGTTTCTACTGGTATTATAAAATTTGTCTAATCACATTTAATATTAACATTTTCTAGACATTGTGCTATAGTCAAAAAATCATTGTATTTAAAATTCTATTTTAATGTTCCTACACCAAATCTCAGTGGGGTGTGGTGAAGGTGGCTTTTATGAGCTTCATCAGATAATTGAGAGTACTACTGAAAATGAACTTTCCTTATTTACTGAGGGTAAAGAGCATTAGATTATTTATAAAAGGATCCATAGGGACAATTCATTA
>NW_012154585.1:94464-95878 GCF_000956105.1 Propithecus coquereli | reverse complement strand
AAACAACAGGACAACAAATTATAAGTCTATTGTCTGCAAACTTCAATAAAGAGGATGCATAAAAAACTGATAAAAATTTACAAAGAATTAGAACACATTTCTCAGTGTGAAAGACTTTTTTCTTTGAATTTAAAGTACAGACACTTATTAATATGTTCTGCTTTTGTCATAATATATAGAAAAATTACTAAATGAAAGCTAAACTGGAGAAGTTACATGGTTACAATAAATTACTTCTATCTAGAAAAAGTTGACCACTGGTATTATGGTTGCTTTGAGAGGGAAAGAAAGAATAACATCAATGAATTAGCCCACAAATTAGAGGCAATTATTACATTAATAATAAACAAGGCAAGCGAGTTACTACAGCAAAGAAGTGGATAACTGATAGCATCACTGGTGATATGTGGGTTCAATATTTGTATTATTGGTGGAGAGACACTCCTAAGGGTCTTGCAGGACTCTGTATAGGAGATGTTCAAGTATTGGGCAAGGTTTTAACATAGGTGATGGAAAATATCAGCTTCCAGAGATATTAGAGAAGCAAGGCTCAAACACGTGCTGATAGGTTGTATGTGGAATATGTGGAAAATATTTGGAATTGAAGATAACACTTAGATTGAAATTTTGTCCTGTGCAAATTTTGTCCTGTGGATGATAATGGCACGGTTGCCTTTTATTAAGAGGATCAAGAATACTAAAACTATACTCTACTATAAACATGATGAATACTGGAGACTGTTCTGAAAAATCCTGCAAAGTTGAAATAAGTATCCTTTCATAGTCTTTACATTTTTCTTTTTAAATAAGTTTGACTAAATAATTAAGCCTAGGTTATATATATTAAGTGGCTATCCTTATTAGCTGATGAGAAGAGACATCATCAGTTGGTATTCTCTCACATTTATCACATAGCTCCTGTAATAAAAACTCTGATCCTTTATGGACCTTTTTGGGGCTATTAGCAAGCAGCATAGATTTTGTTGACTAAAAGTTCTCAGAAGAAACCTGACAGTGCCTTAATAAAGTTGACTTCCAAAGTCACCACTAATCCAAAATTACTCTCTGTTCTATTTGTTATCTGAACTTACTTCCGACCATATGTCAAACTTGACCTAACAAAGATTCTCAAGGAGATAAAATGACATCATGAAATATTCTCATAATAAAAAATGCCAACAATATAGATGATTAAATTTGAATATAAACCAATGCATATTATCAAAATTATAGTTACTTAAGTCTAAGAAATGAACCCTTTGTATATTAAAGACCCAAAATAGCAGCAGCCAAAAAAATTAGTCTACCAGAAAAAGTCAAGATTATGCTTCTCTATGGAAATACTTGATACTATAATAATATCAGTCCCTCAAGCATTAATGTAAAATTTAATGCAATGTGAATTATAATTCCA
>NW_012154585.1:60425-94119 GCF_000956105.1 Propithecus coquereli | reverse complement strand
TTAATTTCTTTCCATTTTTTGTAGAGACGGGGTCTCGCTCTTGCTCAGGCTGGTTTCGAACTCCTGAGCTCAAACAATCCGCCGGCCTCGGCCTCCCAGAGAGCTAGGATTACTGGCGTGAGCCACCACGCCCGGCCGACTATACACTTTTATAATATTGAGAATCCAGAAATAGGCAGTGCTATTAAGTTGAAAGAATTAGGAATATTTAATAAATTAAAAAGACAAAATAGACTATCCAAATGGAAAAACATTAAAGATGACTGAATAAGTGAATCAACAGGTTGTGTAAAAGAAAATTAATTAAAGATATATCAAAAGTAAAGATTGCACTAGAAAGAAAAATTATTGATGTGATCACAATTTCTGTAAAATAAACTAGGAATATGGTTATGTTTTTAAATGCGCAATTTATCATGAGTGATAAGGATCAAAATTACTTGCAATATACTTTAAAAATTTTAAAAATTCGTAGGATTTCAAAACAACATCAAAACTGAAGTTTAATTACTTGTAGTGAATATAAAAATCAAGATAGAGACACTGTTGTTGAGATAGATCAACTCTGGTTCCAGGCAAGGTGAAATAAACATAATTCACTCTGCTATTAATATTTCCCACTGAATACAGCTATAAAACTTGGACAGAAAGCAAGCAGCAGCTGTTTGAGGACTCAGAAAAGCAATCAGAAGCAGGCAGAATGGGTAGAAGACCAAAATGACAGTGAGTGCACCTTTTCACCCTCCAATATCCATGGTCTAAATGCAATGCTTGTGAACTGGACACTGGAGCAGAGACAAAGTTACAGGGAAACTCTGATTGTGACCCAAAGAATGGGAAGGAGGACTCCTAATGTTCAAATTAGAATATAGAATTCCTTCCCCATCCCACCCAGCCCCCAAATTTTTCTTTTCTCTCTTATTCTTTGCCCTAACTGTAAGCAATTCCATGATGACGGTGGTAGCTGATGGTATCAGTGGCTCATCATAGCCAAAACTGTGAGGGAGGGAACTTAACTTTCTTTTGGCTAGAGTTGTTGTTCCAAGAGGGTGGGGACAAGCCCTGTTTTGTTTTGTTTTGTTTTTCCATTCTCTATCCTTTGCTTCTTGACATAAGACTTGGGTGAAGTCACAGAAGTGCAGAGTACAGTAATTAAATTCCAGCTTTCTGGCAAGAAGAATGAAGTACACAGGGAACTGGAGTGCACAGGGGGGGTGGCAGGGAGGAAGGAGCTAAGCAAAGTGATCCCATCAAGTTTTTAATAAAGTCCTGGACTCACCCGAGTCCAGGGGTGAGTAGACACGCATAGACATGCACACATGTGGATCTCTGATTCTATTCAGCATACCAAAGACAAAGAAAATGTAGCAACAGACCACCATCCATATCCTGGATTGACCACTGGTGATGAATACCCAGAATAAACATGACTAGTACAACAATTGTTTAAAAACTGAATGGACATTGGAGACACAGCCCACAGAAGACAGTTTGGAACTTGTAGCCTAAACCTAATCAGGTCAACTGCTTCCTAAAGCTAAACTGCCAATATTCTTTGTTTTTGTTTTTGTGACAGAGTCTTGGTTTGTTGCCCGTGATAGAGTGCAATGGTGTGATCATAGCTCACTGCAACCTCACACTCCTGGGCTCAAGCAATCCTCCTGCTTCAGCCTCCTGAGTAGCTGGGACTATAGCTGAAGGCCACCATGCCTGGCTAATTTTTCTATTTTTGTAGAGACAGGGTCTACCTCTTGCTCAGGCTGGTCTCCAACTCCTAAGCTCAAGTGATCCTCCCACCTTGGCCTCCCCTAGGATTATAGGCATAGCCACCGCACCCAGCCAACTATCAATATTCTTAATAGGATTTAAATAAGACCTAACATCTCATAAATGTTATTTAGAATGCCCAAGAGATAGTCTAAAACTACTCAAACATGAAGAACCAGACCAGAAAAATCTCAACTTCAAATGGGAAAAGCCAATCAACAGATGCCAATGTTGAGATGCTCGATTTATCTGACAGACTTTAAAGCAGCTATCTAATGCCCCAATAAATAATTGAGAACACTATTGAAACCAATGGACAAATAAAAGCCTCAGCAATGTAATAAAAGATATAAAGAGGATCCAGATAAAAACTCTACAACTGAAAAATGAAATAATTGAAACAAAAATTTTTACTGAGTGTGCTCAATTCAGAGTGAAGATGACAGAGAAGAATCAGTGAACTTGATGGCAGATCAATAAAAATGTTCCTTGGTTTTAAAAGAATGTAGTGTTGTAGCTGCTTCTTTTTTGTTAAATTGAAATATGTGCAAAAAAAAAAAAAAATACAGAAGGGTGAAGTGCCCACTGAGATCATTTTATTTTTAGTGATCCAGTGTTATTTTCCTTTGTCAATTTGATGATCTAGCAGAAAAATATTAAAATGTTTTAATTTTTATATATTTGAAGTATTTTTTAAATGTAGTGTTCTGATGTATAAGAGCAAGGTACTGTATAATTCACACATATGTTACTATGAATGACACCCATCTTTGAAATTGTTCTAAAAACAACACAGTAATGAAATTACTCTAAAAACAATTGCAATGACTCAGGAAAGTCTTCAGATTAGAAATCATTTTGGACCACAGTTATATTTGTGAAATTGATTCATAAAATTATAAGCAATATATAATGCTAGTTTAAAAATGTATGCATAGATAAAAATTGTCTATAAATACTTTTTCCTTTTTATCATGTAGTGAGTTATTAGTGAGATTTCTAATATTCCGTCTTTTTCTCTGATTTTCTAGGCATCTCCCCCACTATGATATAAGTGCTAGTCTATCAGACTCAATTCTTAGTAAAGCTTAATCTCATTGAAAAGATTAGGAGGATTTAAAAGAAATCTTAAGGTAGGAAGCTTAAAAGTGCTTCATATCTATAAAATCACCTACAAACTTCAAAGTTTCTAAGAAGGACTGCTTAAAAAGAAGACTTTAAAACTTATACAGAGGTAGCGTGGCATTTCTTTTGATAGATATATTTACTTTTATCTCTTAGAACATTTTCAAGTAACCTGAGCTGCTGAGCATTGCTCTTTCCTAACAAATTCCTCACAATACACACACACAAGACACATACACAGACAACTACACACATATAAAAACAACTGGTTTATCTGCTGATTTAGTGATGAGGTATGTTAGGGAATAAAACAGATGTGGCTAAACACATCTATTAATATTAACACCATAAATATTTCAACACTCTCTTCTTGAATAAAATGAAGAATATCCCAGTTAAGGTGTAAAAAATGTAGAAATTAAATTTATGCAGGATGGAGTGGAAGAAGCAGTTTCACTTAAACGGAATAGAATGTTAATTATAAGAAGAAAAAATTCTATCTTTTGAATATCTGATAAAGAAATCTTTTCTAAAGTTTGGTACAATGAGAAATTGATAAAAGTGGAACTATAAGTATTTGATTCCTAAGTTTTTGTAGGAACAATTATTAATTCTGTAAAATAGATCATAGAATTTGGTACATAATGTTCATATTTTAAAGAGCTTTCCAATTTATTAGTGTTGAAAATAGTTGAAAGTTATGTAGGGTTGTTAATCCAAGTGGATATTTTGTGACATGCAGTATAATCTATTTCCTTTAATATTTATTTTCTTCAGAAATCAAAGACACTGGCCATTTAAAATAATCCAAAAAAAGAAACTACAAATTTTTGCAGCATGAGGTAACATTTTGGAAAAAGTGTTAATATGGTTCCATTTCAATACCACTTTTGAAAAGGTATACATACTAATCTTAATCTACACATTTTAAAATGATCCATGTACATAATGTTTAAACATTAATCGGCAAATATATCACTTAAATTACTTTGAGCATAACTTTCAAGTTAAAAATGAGAAGATATCATCTATGTGGATATCATTTTGAGGTTAGTTATAGAAAAAATGTTTGGAATTTAATAGTGGCAAAAAACATTGAGAATGGACTGAAGGCAAGGAAGACAACTTGATGCGTTAGAAGAGAAAGCAACACTTTCAATTCAGAGTACTTTAGTCCACAATTTCCAGAATTTTAAGTTTCCCTGTGATGTAGGGAAATTTGCAGTCTTTTGTGAGATAAAGGCTTCCTGTGGAGTTTTGATTACTTGCATAATGACCATTTGCATATCCTATTGTGTTGGCTTTACTTTAATCTCAAAAGAGAAAAATTGTTTCCCTTTAAAAATTGATGAAGCTTATGTCACAAGGTGTGGAGGATGGAGGGAAATATGTATTCTAACCAATAAGAAATGTAAAGATTATGAAAAATGTCTTTTTTACATAGGTCAAAAACTAATAAAACTCTTAATAGGTATTGTAAAAGCAACATTTTCTGATTCTTCTAGTACCCACAGAGAAATTTTGGGGTGGAATATGATAATGAATGTTAATATAAGTGTGCCATTGCAGGAGATACAATGAAATATATAAAGTTTTGCAAAACATGAATCTATCATATTCTTAAGGCTGAAAGTTAAAGAAACATTTTCTCTAATTTTTTTTTTTTTTTTTACCATTTGAATTTTAGCTATAATTGGTAAAGCATTTGTGAAACAACATAATTGTGAAATCTACTATGAGGAAATCTTTTAAAAATTTTGAAAAGAAGAAATATCAATAGAATTAGTAAGATGGAGCAAGGACCTCTCCTTAGGGACCTCCTGGGCCCCACAGGAAAGTAAATAAACAAAAATTTTGAGTTCTTTCAGGGGAAGTTTTGGGTACCCTGCTAGTCTTGAAAAGTGAGTGGAAATAACAATGGCCCTCCAAGCAAGCTAGAGTGACTAGGTGTTTTGGTTCCCCATAGTAACTAAATGGTGTCATGTAACATATGTTCTTGAGTTGTTTTTTCCAGAAACCTCCATGGGTGGAAAATGCAGATAAGGGGGAACTGAAGAATTAAACTCTGACCACCATTCTTTGTTCTAAATTTCTCCTTTAGGGGCCTGGAGAGAGTTACACTGATTTTAACACTCCTTCCCACTAATCCAAGAATCCCTGAATCTACCTATTATCTGTGGGACACAATTAAGGATATCTGTCTTTTGGGCCCAGGCCAATATATAACCTCCATATACTGAGTTACAATTTTGCCTGCTTGAAATGTACTACTATCTTTAAAAAATCTTACTTGTAGGCCATAGGGGAGTTCAGGTCTTAAATGTTAGTTGTGGAAGAGAGCCATGATGGCCAACCAGAGACATTGCTTGTGGGACAGTCCTGGCTGGAAAGTAGGCTATTGGACTATGGAGAGTGGAGAGGAGTCACAACACTCAGGTATGGATCACAGAGAGAGATGACAGACACGACTGGGGACCCCATAGAGAAAAACTGTGAAGCTGAGAAAAAAAAAAAAAAAGAGAAGAGAAGAGACCAGTGCAAACCTAACCCAGAAAGGCTCAGAGCCCAGTGAAAGGGTTGGGGGAGTTTCCACTCCCCACCTACATGCCTTTAGTGAACAATGAGCATTGCTCTTTCCTAAAAAATTCCTCACAATACACACACACGAGACACATACACAGACAACTACACACATATGCACAAAAAGCATACCGAAAGCTTTTCCACCCTCCATAAGCCCAGGCATGGCAACTAATTAGGAATAGTGGGGTGAGCCAGTGAGCACTGGGAGTTTGGGCATGCATAAGGGGCACCCCAAAGGAGAATGCCACAAGAGACCAAAGTGCCAGTATTTTTACACCTAGTTACTTCCTCCTCTGGACCTCCCGTAACTATGGCATCTGAGAAAGTATTTTCAGGTCTGACAACTAGGAGCCACAGTCCTTCCCCCACCCATTGCAACCATGAGAGTAGTTTGAATCAAGAAGCTCATGCATGCCTGATTCTCTATAGTGGGTGTATGCTCCAGGCTGAGCCCACCATGGAGAGCGGGGCCTGCTACAACTTGGGAGCTACCTGCCCCCTGGTATTTCATGGGATTGTGCACTAGTAGCTCAGAGAGGTGGGCTGGTCCCAGCGCCCCAAAGGACACAAGAGTGGTGCAGGGAGATGCAGAGGAGAGGTCTTGGACCTGGACTTGGGTGACAAGGAAACCCTCATGGACATATTTGACTAGGGAGTGTAGTGGGGTGCAGAGAAATGGGGATCTGTGAGCATGCTCATCCCCCAACTCCTGTTGGAGAATGACCATATTGGATAGGGGTGTGGCATTCAGAGAGTAATAGCCTAGCCCACAGTTCCATGGCAACCAAATCCCTCAGGTACACCAGCTGAATGGGAGCTAGGGCCCTTTCTCCCACTCATTACAATAGGGGGTTAAGCCTAAGCCAACAAATTCCCAAGTGGCTACTTCTCTCAAGTGGGAGCATGCCCCTGGATGAGGTCCCTAAGGATAGAGGGGCCCATTCCTCTTCTTTTGGGGTCTTGTGTTGGAACAGACGTACACAGTTGGGGAACCCTCTGCCCACCAGTGTTTCATGTAGGCACACACTAGTGGGTCAGACACAAGGACTAAGGGGAACTTCGAGAGATGGACTTGGGTGGTGAGGGAACTCTCACGGATTGATCTGATGGGAGTATGCTGTGAGGTACCAGGGAGGAGCAATTTAGAGGGTGCTTACCCATCCCACAGAGAAATTGTGCTATTGGACAAGGGTGGAAAGACCCTGGCCTGGGGCCTTAGCATTCGAGTGTTTAGGCTCCTCCCTCAGGAACACTCTTCCTGTTTGAAAAGCTTGTCCTGAACCTCATACCAGCAGCTTCCCCTAGTGGCTGGAAAAGCAACTTCAGAACTCCACGAAGGCTTTGCAAAGCCTTTTGGGCTCCAGTAATCCAGGAATGACCTGCCTTGCTCCTCCCCCTACCACAGTGGGAGTAGAGATCAAGGAACCCCTTGGAAGCTACAGAGTCCCTCCTAAAGCTTGGGGTACTTGTGTTTCCCACCTGGGGTAGCAGAGCTTATTATGAGCAAAAAAGAACATCTTAGTGGCTGGCTCTTCCACACAAACATCAACCAATGACAGGAGGAACAACTCTACAGCTCAACATAGCACCATCCAACTCAAGCAAATAGAGTAGCTGACTCATACTCAAGTACCAGCTGTCATCTCAGAAATTAAGCTAGGGGACCCAACTAAATCCATACTGCTGGAAAGAGATAAAGATAGTAGGTCATGGGCATCCTGAAAGGTTCACCAAATTTGCTTGAACAACACATAGGCAACTAAGGATCAGCACTCCTCTCCCTGGCACAGTGAGGAATTGATCCTCAGGAACCAAAACAGGCCTGCAAGCCAGACCTAGTACCCCCAGGTCTAAATTGAGAGGCCAAGTGAAAAGGAAACAATGAAAGAAATTGAGAAATATGAAAAATTAGAGCAAAAGGACACTCCAAAAAGAAAACAATAACTCCTTATCAATGGATACCAACCAAAATGAAAATATTAAAATGACAAATAAAGAATTCAAAACATGGGTTATAAGGAAGCTCAATGAAATAAAAGAGTAAACAGAAACCCAACACAAAGATACCATAAAAACAATACAGGAAATGAATGAAAAATTTACTAAAGAAATTGAATTATTTTAAAAAATCAAATAGGGTTTCTGGAAATGAAAAATTCCTTTAAGGAAATATAAAAAACAGTGGAAAATTTTAAGAATAGACTAGATCAGGCAGAAGAAAGAATCTCAGAGCTTGAAGACAATACCTTTGATTTAAACAAGTCAGTCAAAGATAAAGAAAAGAAAAATAAGAGGAACTAACAAAGCCTAAAAGAAATATGGGATTATGTAAAGAAGCCTAACATAAGAATCTTAGGCATCACTGAGCATGAAGAAGAAAATACACAAGGCTTGGAAAATCTATTTGAGGTAATAATTGAGAAAAACTTCCCTGGTCTTTCTGGAAATTTAGATATCCAGGTACAAGACGCTCAATGAATGCCTGGGAAATTCATTGCAAACAGGCAATTGCTATGACACATAGTCATCAGACTGGCCAAAGTTAACATGAAGGAGGTACTACTGTGAATCATAAGGGAAAAACATTAGGTAACTTACAAAGGAGAACTCATCAGGCTAACTTTAAACTTCTCAACTGAGACCTTAAAAGCCAGAAAGTATTGGGGACCCATTCTGAGTCTTCTCAAACAGAATAATGGCCAGCCTAGAATTCTGTATTATGCAAAATCAAGTTCATTATATGAGGGAGAAATAACGACTTTCTGAGACAAAGAAACACTGAGGGAACTTGTCAAGACCAGAACTGCCCTACTGGATGTACTCAGATCTGCATTATACATTGATCAGCACAAAAGAAAACCACCAGTACAAAATCACCCAAAACCTAAAGCTCAGAGCCCAAGTACCATAATGAACCAAGAGGTAAAATAAAGCAATAAGGTTCTACTCAACAGCATGAACAGAAATGCACACCACTTATCAATTCTTTCAATAAGCACAAATGGCTTGAACTCCAGAGATATAGCCTTGCTGAATGGATAGAAAAATATAAGCCAAGTATCTTCTATCTCCAGGAAACTCATGTAACCCACAAGGACTCATTCAGACTCAAGGTGAAGGGATGGAAAACAGTATTCCATGCAAATGGAAATAAAAATAAAGCAGGTGTAGCAGATATTTTCATATCTGATAACATAGACTTTAATTCAACAATACTAAAAAAGACAAAGATAGTCATTATGTGACGGTAAAGGGAGCAATTCAATAAGAAGACATAACAATCCTAAATATTTATGTACCTAACACAGGTGCACCCAGATTCATAAAGCAAACCCTACTAGTGCTAAAGAAAGTGATAAAGAGCAGCATCATGATAGCTGGGGACCTCAACACCCCACTGACGGAACTGAACAGATCCTCCAAGCAGAAAACAAACAAAGAAGTACGGGACATAAATGGGACTTTAGAACAAATGGGACCAACAGACATTTACAGAACATTCAAACCCAAAACTACTGAATATATATTCTCCTCATCAGCACACGGAATGTCCTCTCAGATCAATCATACTTTAGGTCATGAAACATGTCTCAAGAAATTCAGAAAAATAGGAATTATACCACATATCTTCTCAGATCACAGTGCAATAAAATTAGAATAAACTCCAACAGCAACATTCAACTCTACGCAAAGTCATGGAAATTAAACAACCTCTGCTGAAATAGAAAATACCCAAACTAGCTCAATTCAAAATTAAAAAGGATATATTACAACTGACACCATATAAATACAAAATATCATCTCTGTATACTCTAAAAATCTCTATGCCCATAAATTTGAAAACGTTGAGGAAATGGACAAATTATTGGAAGCACACAACCTCCCAGGGCTCAATAAGGAAGAAATAGAGCTCCTAAGCAGACTAATTAGGAGCAACAAAATTGAGGCAGCAATAACAAATCTTCCAACAAAAAATGTCCTGGACCAGATTATTTCATAGCTGAATTCTGTCAGACCTACAAAGAAGAATTGGTACCCATACTGCAGAAATTATTTCATAACATTAAGGAAGGAAGGAATCCTTGCCAACTCATTCTACAAAGTCAGTTATCACCTTGATACCAAAGGCAGGAAGGACAAAACAAAAAAGAAAAACTAAAACTACAGACTAATATCCCTTATGAACATAAATGCAAAATTTTTCAGTATAATTCTAGCAAACTGAATACAGAAGAACATCAAAAAAATAATCCATGATGAACAAGTGGGCTTCATCCCAAGGATCCAAGGATGGTTCAATATACATAAGTCCATAAATGTGATTCACCACATAAACAGAAACAAAAACAAAGACCATATGATCATATCAATAGATGCAGAAAAAGCATTTGACAAAATCCAGCACCGTTTTATAAGAACTCTTAACGAAATAGACATAGATGGAAAACACTCAAAATTATAGAAGTTATATACGACAAACCCACAGCCAACATAATACGAAATGGGAAAAAGTTGAGAGCATGCCCACTTAGCACTGGAACTAGACAAGGTTGCCCGCTGTCACCACTTTTATTCAACATAGTACTAGAAGTCCTAGCCAGAGCAATTAGGCCAGGGAAGGAAATTAAAGGTATCCAAATGCGGAAAGAAGAGGTCAAACAATCACTCTTTTCTGACGATATGATCTTCTATCTAGAAAACCCCAAAGATTCTGCCAAGAGACTCCTGAAATTGATAAATAAATTCAGCAAATTCTTCGGTTACAAAACCAAGGTACTGAAATCAATAGCATTTCTATACACCAACAACAGTCAAGCTAACAATCAAATCAAAGACTCAACACCTTTCACAGCAGCAACAAAGAAAATAAAATATCTAGCAATATACTTAACCAGTGAGGTTAAATACCTCTACAAGGAGAACTACAAATAACTGAGGATGGGAATTGCAAAGGTTGTAAACAAATGGGAGAACATATCATGCTCATGGACTGGCAGAATCAACATTGTTAAAATGTCTATACTACCCAGAGTGATTTATGGATTCAATGCAATCCCCATTAAAATATGAATGTCATTTTTTGCCGATCTAGAGAAAATAATTTTATGCTTCATGTGAAACCAGAAAAGAGCCAAATAGTCAAAGCAACCTTAAGCACAAAAAACAAATTGGAGGCATCACTTTATCAGAATTCAAGAAATACTACAAGGTTATAGTAACCAAAACAGCATGGTACTGGCACAAGAACAGAGACCCAGACCAATGGATCAGCACAGAGAACCCAGATGTCAAACCATCCTCATATTGTCCTTCGATCTTTCACACAGCAGATAATTATAAACACTGGGGAAAAGAATCCCTATTCAATAAATGGAGCTGGGAAAATTGCATAGCAACATGTACAAGACTGAAACAGGATCCTTACCTCTCACCATTCACAAAAATTAATTCAAGATGGATAACAGAATTAAACCTAAGACATGAAACTATTAGAATTCTAGAAGAAAATGTTGGCAAAATTTCATATTTTGGCAACTTAGGCATATCAACTTAGGCAAAGAATTTATGAAGATGACCCTACCCAACGACAATCACAGCAACAATAAAAATTAATAAATGTGACTTCATTAAATTAGATATCTTCTGAATAGCCCAGGAAACAATCAACAGAGTGAATAAACCACCTACAAAATGGGAGAAAATATTTTCATGCTATACATCCAATAAAGGGCTAATAACCAGAATCTACACAGAACTCCAGCAAATCAGCAAGAAAAATCAAACAACTCCATTAAAAAGTGGACAAGGATCATGAACAGAAACTTTTTAAAAGAAGACAAATGGCCAACAAACATATGAAAAAATGTTTAATGTCTCTAATGATCAGGAAAATGCAAATCAAAACCACACTGAGATATCAATTAACTCCAGTGAGAATGGCTTTTATCAAAAAGTCCCCAAACAATAAATGTTGGTGTGATGTGGAGAAATAGAAAAACTCGTATCCCGCTAGTGGGACTGCTAACTAGTACAACCTCTATGGAAAGTAATATGGAGATATCTCAAAGAACTAAAAGTAGAACTACCATTTTATCCAGCAATCCCACTACTGGGTATTTACCCAAAGGAAAAAAAAGTCCATTTTATCAAAAAGACAGCTGTACTCAAATGTATATTGCAGAAAAATTCACATTTGCAAGGCTGTGGAATCAATCCAAGTACCCATAAATTCATGAGTGAATTAATAAAATGTGGTATATGTATACCATGGAATACTACTCAGCCATAAAAATAATGAATACCTTCTGTAACAACCTGGATGGAACTGGAGACCATTCTCCAAAGTGAAGTATTGCAAGTACGGAAAAACAAACACCACATGTACTCACTATTAAATTGGAACTAAGTGATCGGCATTCATATGCATATATGGAAGTAAAAGGCAATGGAAATCAAGCAGGTTGGGGGAGGAGGGGTTGTACACTTAATGGGACAATGCACACTCTCTGGGTGGTGGGCACACTTGTATAACTTTGAGTCAAACTGTAGAAAAAAATTCTTGTAACCAAAATATTTGTATCTCTGTAATATTCTGAAATTTAAAAATAAATGTTCGTTGCTTATTCTTTTTACATGGTACCATGGAATAAAAATGCCTTTCTCTTCCATTGGAACTCTCAGATTCAGTGTCTGGCTTTGCTGTAACAGGTGAGCAGACTTCAGTTTGGTTCAGTAACATTAGAACAATCATGCATGTGGAAATACAAGGTGGAGAGTTAAATAGGCATAATTAATTTTTATTATTTCTGAGTACCTGATTACTGATATCATACATTTGTGTAAGATGATGAGGAATAATTATAATTTAAATTTATCCATGAATAAAGTTTTAAAATGCCAAATCAAAGATGGGTAGACGTTACTGATGTCTTACTTGTTCCCTCTCCCATACACATATCTCTTGAAGTAGGTTGAGACTGCTTGAGACTTTCTTTGATCAATAAAAAGTGAGGGGTAATGATGTTCATCATTTCAGGATAGAGGTATTTTAGAGTCATTGTACAAACCCTATCTTCTTCTCTGCTGGCGGTAAGAAATGAGGGTGCAATAATTTGAAGAAGCTGGGAATACTGAGTCATTACGGAGAGGGAAAACTGCCTCAGAGCTTTCTTCAGATTTTCAGCAAATGTTCTATGAGCATAAACTAAATGTCTTTGGTGTTAATCTTCTGAGATTTTGTCTTTGTGCACTATAGCACAACATATCCTATCCTGAGAGATACAGTCAATGAATTATTTAAAAATGGCTGATATGTGTTTGTACTCAAATGCAAATTTACATAGTAAAATAGCCACACAGGATTTAAAATACCAAATAGTACTATAGAAAAATGAAAAATTCATCTTTAATATTTAGAAAGTCATACACAAAGCCAAGTTTGTCTGTTATTTAAAATCTCCATTGACACCATACGACTGATCAGTAAAAATTGTAAACCTTCTCATGAAGTTTAAGACCTAACTTAATAAATCTTTCAACTTCTAACTGCCTTTAGTGGGAATGTTCTCCTCCTAATTTTTATGTGCCTAGAACTTTGACCAAAAGTGCAAAATAACGAATAGTGACTTAGAACTGAGATACATGGTGGTGCTCCAGTCCTGTCTTGAGTAGCAACTTCTTTTGGAGAGCATACACAATCTCTGAGACTTCTTCATATCTGTAAAATTGAAGGGGTGGACAGCAGAATCTCTATCATACACTCAATTCCAAAGTTCTATCCGCAGATCCCCGCTGTACTTGAGTACACACTGGCCTTTGGCTTCTGTTGTTTCATTTCCCTGACCTATCTCTTTCTTCCTACTTCATTATTTCCTAAGAACATTTGATTGTTTCTAGGGCTTATCAATATTTCAACTCCCCATCAAAATGATACTTTCTCCATAAAGATTTTCTTCTCTCATTAAAATTGTCCTGTTTGAATTAAATTAGCACATTATTATTGCCCTTTGTGATATTTTTTATCGATTATTATTTTCATATTTTGCCTATTTAATATAGCTTCATGAAGTGTGAAATACATATTTAAGGTTATTTGTATATCACAGGATACCCACCAAGGGCCGTTGATGTTGTATGTGCTGCAAACATACTTTTAAGAAAAATGGATTAAAAAGCACAAAAGGATTCAAGGACAAAAGTAATGAAAGAAAAAATCAGGGCCTGTATAGAATTATTTTGCTATAAGAACTTATTAGAAACAGGTCACTACCTTTATCCTATTCTGGCTGAATTATTTGTCCTTTTACTGTATTAATCCATTTTCCAAATATTATACTTCTATTTACTTTTCTCTTGTCTAAAACCTAAAAGCTTTTACATAATCTGGGTCTCAGAGTTACTGAGCATTATAATCATTCTTTGGAGTACCTTTACTTGGGGGAACTTTGCACTTCACTAATCCTTAAAGAGTGGAGAATAACAACTTTTCAAAATGCATTAAGAACATTTTAAAGCAGAAAATGTTATCGATATCACTCAGCTTCTGTTGGGTTATCTTGCATAATACTTATTGCTGTAGAGTGGACTCAAAGAATTGGAGTTCAAGAAATGATTATTTTTAATGTTTTTGGAAGTTTAGAGTTTTTGAAAGGATATATATGCACACACACAAATATATACACATACATACATTACACATTATGTATAACTTTCACATTTTATCAAAATATATACCAGCAGAAAATAAAAAAATAGACTGTATTCTTCCTAGTGTGCCTATGTTCACTGTTTTCCTGTAACTGAATACTTAGGAAGAAAATATTGAGAAAACTTTTAAAATTGCTTCTTCATGTGTGTAATAAAAGGCTGGCATAGTATCTTCAAAGCAATAATAAACTCAATTACGGTTTGCATACTTATTAACAAAATATTTTTCTCACATACTGATATTTAATACTCATATGAAATAGATAAAACATATTTATCTATATAGAAATAGGAAGAGAAGAATATCTGTCCAAGATCAAACCGTTATACATTTTAAAGTCATGACTTGAGGCTAAGCTTTCTTACTTTAAATCTATACTTCATTGTTTCTCCAAAGTGGTTTGTCAAAACTTTTCCACTTGGAAAATTTTAATTGTATTTTTTCGTTAGCCTATTTAAATAGTTAACCTTACATGCTCATTAATTAGAGTTGTTTTTACCAGTGTTCAAAAGTGTTTGCTGTTTTCTAGCTATAAAGTTCTTCATAACTCTTTTGAAAAGCACCACAATATTGTTTAGAAGAATTATCTCTTCCAATTGAACATGATCTACTATGACTAAATCATGGACAGTTATCTGCCATGGTCAGTAGATAAAACTATTAAATCAAATATTTCCTCTTTAGAACGTGATTCTTATCAGAAGTAAAATGAAAGAGTAGACTGTTCATATCATCAGATATTCTGCATCCAGTCCCTAAATCTCTGCACCTGATTTTGTTCTAAATAGCACTCAGGTGTCTTTTTCCAGCCTTCCTGTTAATTGTGAGAGCTTATTATATCTTTTAAGTAACATAGCTTTGATTCAATTAACCAGGGGGATTTGTGCTTCTTGTGATTAAATGTATTACTGGTCATCATCATCTTACTCATAAATATTTTTTTCAATACATTACATGCCATACAATGTTAAGCATATATTTTATCAAATGGGATGATTAGGAAACAAATGAATTAATATATAATTGAATAAGAAATGTATTATTGAATATAATGTATTCTCCTCTGAAAAGAACATTTAGTGACCTATTGCAGACCAGAAACACATTAACTCATTCACACAGAAAATGATCTTTTTTTACTTGAGAGCTAGAATGCATAAAATGTAATTACCACTGGGTAATTACAAGAGTGGTTTTGAGTTTCCATAGGTCTCAGGGTTAAAGTTCTTTATCATACACATGATTGAAGATATAATTTCTTTAATGATATTATATGAAATGATATATGTATAATGATATAGATGTGATATGAAATTATATATATATAATTTCTTTATGTATTGCTTTTTCAAAGATAGATGAAACTCTAGACCACAAATCTATTTAAGGGTACACATTGTGAGATGTACTCTTTAGATCCATGTAAAGGAAATATAGCTGCCTTTAAAGACTACTTTTAAAAGATTTTAATGGAACACCAACATTAAGAGGATGATTAGGGTATGACCTCTACTCAATTACTGTCCATCATGTATATCACCTTGTCATACTCATAAAGCCATTCCATTTTTTAGTGATATTATATTATTCTAAATCCATTTTATAGCTGGGGCCTATTATATAGTGGAAATGGTCATTAAACAATCAAAACATATACAAAAGAGATAACTTAGTTTTGAATGATGGCAAACTTTAACAAAGTAAGAAATCAAATGTGGAAGGTGTTGATCATATAAAGGTAAAGCACCTGACATCAAAACCAAAATTCAATGAATATGATAAAGCATTAATATGCTTTACATATACAAATAGCTTTTCTAAGATTCCAGAACAATTTAAAAAACTGAAAATAAAAAATCAGTTTTAAAAAAAGTCTGACTGAGGGGAGAAGCCAAGATGGCAGACTAGAAGAAACCTGCACAACATGGCTCTCATGGAATGATAAAAAGTGGTGAATAGATACCCACATTTGGATCGACCACCTGAGCGAGAACACTAGGAATCCATGGAGAGGAGGCTGGAGTGAAGTGAAGAAGACAGAAGTGGGATGAGCTGCTCAGCAAGACAAGAGGTAATTAGGGAAGGTGTGCACAAATTGGAAAGGGACAGAGGAGAAAATTCCAGGCTCCATGCTTCCCTGAGGACAGTGCAACTGGAGAGGCAGGAGGGCCCCTCCACTGTAGCAGACTCCTAGAATGCTACTTTTGCTCAGGGATCAGATCTGTGACTACAGCTCTCCCTTTCCCCTGCCAGGCAGAGAGGGAGCAGGAAATCCCGGCACTCCTGTATGTCCCCTGGGCAGGTTGCATGCACCCTTGCTGCCACCATTGCCAGGGGTGCTGGGTAGAGTAGGAGACCACAGGCCTGGCAACTGCTGCTGTGGCCTGGACGATTTTGCTCGAGAATACTTCCTCTGGGACCCAGGTGGAGCACATGCTCATAGCCCTCGGCATCCACTTCCCACTGCAAGGGCAGCTGGATCGCTGTTGTCGCTGATGCTGCCTAAATGGCCCTAAGTGGGACAAAAGCCAGTGTAGCGATGTCCTTTGAATCTTAGTGGCCTGTGTGCAATGGACCCACACTGTCCTGCAGAGGTACCCTGTGTTCACCCTGCCCCACCTGCATGCCCTACTCTGTGGCCGTCCCATCCCATACACATGAGTGTCATGCTCCTTGGACCTGCTCCATCTGTCATAGGTGCCCTGCCCCACAGGTATGCTCTGCCCAGTGGTCCCACTGTGTTCCACACGTGAGCTGTGACCTGCTGGCCCACTCCACTCTGGGAGCTGCTATGTCCTGTGCACCCGCTATTCCATGTTCCACATCCTGCATGAACCTAGCACCGCCCACACACCTAGCATCTCAGCTGCCTAAGCCTGCATGCAAGCACACCATGCACAGCACACCTCCTCCATCCCATGCTCATGTCCTGTCCTGCTGGCCAGCATCTTCTCACATGTGCATCTGACACCAGGGTCTGGCCCTGCAACAATGGCCTGTGACAACCACAGGGGAATAGGGGAGATGCAGCAGACCAGCAGCATTAAAGGTTTACAGTGCATGTGCCTCTCTCCTGCCTGATCAAGCTTCTGGAGTAGAGCCCAATTACATCATCCAGGGACCCATGCCTATTTTCACTGAATAACATAGGTCCCAGCAGAGAAAAACAGATGTAACATATCTGCTATGTGTTTTGAGCTGAGAGAAGTGGCTCCAGCTAAGAAGGTACCAGCATAAAAACTTCAGCAACATCAAAAAACAGATTGTCTTAATACCCCCAAAGGATCACACTAGCTCTCTGGTAAAGCACTACAACCAAAAGGAATTTGTTGAAATGGCAAATATGGAATTCAGATTATGAATGGCAAGTAAGATGAATGGAATTGAGGAAATGGTAGAAAACCATTTTAAAGAAACAAATAATAATTCAGGATATGAATGAAAAATTTACTAAAAGATAGATACCATTAGAAAAGAGATAATAGAACTTAGATACCATTAGAAAAGAGATAATAGAACTTAAATAAAAGTCATTTAGGGATTTTCAAAATACATCAGAAAGCTGTACAGATTAGACTAAGCAGAAGAAACAGATTAGACTAAGCAGATTAGACTAAGCAGAAGAAAGAATTTTAAAGCTTGAAGACAGGATTAAAATGTTAAAAAGTACCGTACACATGGAAAAGAATAATCAATACTCGCCAATGTAAAAACACCTGAAAGTTAAAGCCCACAATTCTTATAAACCATATCATAAGAAAACAAAGCAGCTAGGTATCATTTAATATGAACACAATAGTATAATATCTCACATATCAATAACAGCATTGAATATAAATGATCTTAGTCCTCCTTTAAAAGATAGACTACTAGCTGAATGGATTAAAAAAAAAATCACAAATATCTCCTGTTTCCAAGAAACCCACATAACTTTCAAAGATACTCATCAATTGAAGGTATAGGGATGGAGAAAAATATTCCACGTGTATGGAAACCAAAAGTGAGCATGAGTAGCTATTCTGGTATCAGATAAACTTTAAATCAATAATGATTAAAAAATAAAAAAAGACAAATGATTATTACATAATGATAAGAGAGAAATTCAACCAGAAAGATATAACAATCCTAAATATATATGTGCCTAACATAGAAGCTCCCTGATTCATAAATAAAGTACTACTAGATTTAAGAAAAGAAAGAAAGAGAAATACCATAATTGCTAGAGACTTCAAAACTCCACTGACAGAACTAGACAGATCACCGAGGCAGAAGGTCAACAAAGAAACACTAGACTTAGACAGGATTCTAGAACAAATGGAATTAACAGACATCTATAGAACATTCTACCTCAAAACTGCAGAATATAGATTCTTCTCATCAGTACATGGGACATTTGTCAAGATAGATCATGTATTAGCCCACAAATCTTAGAAAATTCAGAAAAATCAAAATAATTTCATGTATCTCCTCAGATCATGGTGAAATAAAATTGGAAATCAATTCCAAGAGGAACTTTCAAATCTACACAAAGTCATGGACATTAAACAACTTGTTGCTGAATGATCCTTGGGTCAATGCTGACATTAAGTTGTAAATCGAAAGTTTTTTGAACTGACAATCATGACAAAAGCATCCAAAAATCTACAGGATGCAGAAAAAGCAGTGTTATGGAAGAAATTCATATCCTTAAATTCTTACATCAAAAAGACAGAAAGACCATAAATTAGCAAGCTGATGCCATACCTCAAGGAATTAGAAGAAGAAGAAAAAGCCAAACCCAAGGCCAGCAAAAAAAAAGAAATAACAAAGATCAGAGAGCTGAACTAAATAAAATGGAAACCAAAAAAAAAAAAACAAAAAACAAAAAAACCAAGGATCAACCAATCAAAAAGTTGATTCTTTGAAAGGATTAAAATAATTGATAGAACCCTAGCTAAATTAGTCAGAAATAGAAGAGAAAGGACTCAAATAAACTAAATCAGAAATGAAAAAGGAGACATTACAACTGATACCATAGAAATATAAAATATCATTCATGAATACTATAAAAATCTCTATGCACACAAATAGAAAATGTAGAGGAATGAATAAATTCCTGGAAATATAGAACCTCCCAAGCCTGAATCAAGAAGAAACAGAAATCCTGAACAGACTCTTAACAAGCAGTGAGACTGAAGGAGTAATGAAAAATCTACCAACCAAAAAAAAAAAAAAACCTGGACTGGATTGATTCATAACTGAATTCTGCGAGACCTAAAAGAACTGGTACCTATCCTACAGAAATTATTCCATAATATTGAGAAGGAGGGAATGCTCCCTAAACTCGTTCTATGAAGCCAGTATCAACCTGATATCAAAGCCAGGAGGAAAGGGAACAAAATAAGAAAACTGCAGACCAATATCCTTTATGAACATAGATGCAAAAATCTTCAATAAAATACAGCAAACAGAATTCAACAGCACATTAAAATGATAATTCACCATGATCAAGTGGGTTTTATTTCAGGGATGCAAGGATGGTTTAACATATGCAAACCAAAAAACATGATTCACTACATAAACATGCAAAATGAAAAACCAGATGATCATCTCAATAGATGCAGAAAAAGCATTTGATAAAATCCAGCATCCTTTCATGATAAAAACCCTCAACAAAGTAGGCATAGAAGGAACATACATTAAAATTATAAAAGCCATATATGACAAACCCACAACTAGCATCATACCAAATGGGGAAAAGTTGAAAGCATTACCCCTAAGAACTGGGACATGACAAGGGTGCCCCGCTGTCAATTCAACATAGTACTGAAAGTCCTAGCCAGAACAATTAGGCAAGAGAAAGAATTAGGGTTTCCAAATTGGGAAATAGGAGGTCTAACTATCCCTCTTCACTGAGGAAATGATCTTTTGTCTAGAAAATCCTAAAGACTCCAATAAAAGACTCCTAGAATTGATAATTCAATTCGGCAAAGTCTCAGGTTACAAAATCAATGTACGCAAACAAGTAGCATTTCTATTAATATATTCTATTAGACTTCTATTAGAGTAACAGTTAATCTGAGAGTCAAATCAAGGACTCAATACCATTTACCATAGCTACAATGAAAATAAAATACCTAGGAATATACTTAGCCAAGGAAGTGAAAGATCTCTACAGGAGAACTACAAAACACCAATGAAAGAAATCACAGATAATGCAAACAAATGGAAAAACTCCCATGCTCATGAAATGGTAGAACCAATATTGTTAAAAAGTCCAAACTGGCCAAAATGATTTATGATGTCATATTTCACAGATCTAGAAAAAATAATTCTATGCTTCATTTTGGAATTAAAAGAAAGCCCAAGTAGCCAAAATAATCTTAAGCAAAAAGAATAAATCTGAAGGCATCACATTACCAGACTTCAAATTATACAACAAGGATATAGTGATAAAAACAGCATGGTATGGTACAAATGTAGAGACACAGAGCAATGGATCAGAATAGAGAACCCAGAAGTAAAACCATGTATTTACAACCAACTGATCATTGACAAAGCAGGAAACAACTAACACAGGGTAAAGCAAGTCTTATTCAATAAATGGTGTTGGGAAAATTGGATAGCCACATACAGAAGAATGAAACAGGACCCCTAGCTCTTGTAATATACAAAAAATAATTCAAAATGAATAAAAGTCTCAAATGTAAGGTACAAAACCATAAAAATTCTAGAAGAAAACAGTAGACTCTTCTAGACATCAGCCTAGGCAAAGAACTTATGGCTAAGACCTAAAAGACAAATACAGCAATAACAATAAGAGTTTTAACAGACTTAATTAAAAACCTTCTTCACAGCAAAGGAAATAATCAACAGAGTGAATAAACAACCTACAGAATGAGATAAAATTTTCACAAACTATACATTTGACAAAGGGCTAATATACAGAATCTACAAAGAATTTAAATCAGCAACAATAAAATAACCCCATTAAAAAGTGGGCAGTTTGAACAGAACTTTTTCAAAAGAATATAGACAAATGGCGAACAAGCATATGAAGAAATGCTCATCATCAATCATCAGGGAAATATAAATTAAAACTACAGTGAGATACCACCTTGCCCCTGTCAGAATGGCTATTATTAATAAGTCAAAAACAAATAGATGTAGGCATGGATGCAGTGAAAAAGGACCACTTATACACTGTTGGTGGGGTCATAAATTAGTACAACCTCTATGGAAAACACTATGGAGATTTCTCAAAGAGTTAAATGTAGACCTACTATTTGACATAGTAATCCCACTACTTGTTATCTACTCAAAGGAAAATAAGTTATTAAATCAAAAGGCATCTGCACTCAGATGTTTACTGTAGCACAATTCACAATTGCAAAGATATGGAATCAACCTAAGTGTCCATCAGTTCAGAAGTGAATAAAGAAAATACAATACACACACACACACACACACACACACACACATCATGGAGTACTACTCAGCCATAAAAAGTAGTTTTGCAGAAACTTGGTTGGAACTGGAGACCATTATTCTAAGTGAAGTATCTCAGGAATGAAAAAACAAATACCACACGTTCTCTATAATAATTGAGACCTAAATGATGGGCAAACTCAGGGACAAAGAGATGTAAAGGATATTGAAAACCAGAAGGGGGAGGTTTGGAGGGGGGCGAGGGATAAAATCTCATCAGGCACAATGAACACTATTCTGGTGAGGGGCACACTAAAGGCCCCTACTTAAGCATCATACAGTGTATGCATTTAACAAAAAACTTTTTTATCTCCCCAATATTTTGAAATAAAAAAGCCTGAATAATTTGTATAATTAATGTGTTAGGAATTAAAAGTAATTTATTAGTTTTATGAACATTGGATCAATAAAAAATGTACTTTCTATATCACGAAGGTAAAAAGCAGCTGATTTACAATTGAAAAGAGAACTTCAATTTAAAAGAGAAAGGGAGGCAATGAGTTTCATTTGTGCAATTAAAAATTTTATGAAAACCAAGCCAGGCACAGTGGCTTATGCCTATAGGCCCAGCTACTTGAGAGACTGAGGTAAGAGGATCGCTTGAGCCCAGAATTTCAAGGCTGTAGTGTGCTATGATTGTACCTGTGGATAGCACTGCACTCCGGCCTGGGAAACATAGCAAGATCTCGTCTTAAAAAAATTAAATGAAAAATAGAAGTAGAAAGATGTAAAAAAAAATATGCATTAGTCAAGAGAAGAGGAAAGACACTAGTCATGATGTTTAATAGTGGAAGAAGATAGTGTTGAGAAGAAAGTAGAGGAGTTAGACAGAATTGAAATTATATTCTGGAGTAAATTATTTGGAATATTCTATTTAAAATAAAAATTAATCAACCTGTATTCTTGAAATGTGAGGTGGGTGACGGACCTGAAATAGCCAATGAATGTCTTTCCAGCCTCTGTTATATCTGACATGAAAATTTTTGAACCAACTTAAAGTTATTTATCAGAGCATAATAAGAAATGTTAGAGAAAAACTCTTGCAAAACATATATTTATTTCTCCTTTATAAGTATACTAATAATGGCTAATTAGTATTTATCCTGTAAAACACTCAAGTTGCCCTTTGTTTTCAAAACCGTAACTGCACTTCAATGCAAATTGTTTTCACTACTTTTAAATAGGTAAAGAATTTTTTTTTTAAATGCCTAGACTTTTGGTGCACATCAAACATTTACTTAAAATACAAAAAAGTTTAAAAAATAAATGCACCTCAAAATACAAGTACTTATTTGATTCTCCTTAAATATTTTAAATTGTATTGCAAATTTAAAGAGTGCTTTTGTTATTTTATTTTGAAAGATGATTTAATTTTTGTTAGAAAAATCAATAGGAAAATAGGAAATATATAATGGTGATCTAATTTTTAGAAACCCTAATGACTAATCACATAAAAATGAAAGGATACTATGAGGACATCATTTCCCAATGGTATTATCCATAGACTGCCTTAATTTGAGAGGCCCAGTTTTTAGAAAATATTTAATTAGTCATAGCATAATACCTGCAGGAAAGTTACAATGAAGTCTAATTAGTATTTTCCATGGGGTTTAACCCCAGACGTGATAAATAATAATTTATCTGGATCAAGCACAGGAACTTACATTTTTAACAATTCCCATTGGTAATGCTCATGCAGCCAGCTGAATTCCAATACAGGGTAAGCATGTGATAATCTAAATACCCGTTTTAAAATCAAAACACACACAAATCTGTTTTCTATAAAGTATGTAATATTTTTAATTGTTCTATACAAACTCTTCAAGAAAGCAAGAATGTGTTTCTTCTTAAAGTCTTGCTCTTCAAAATTAGGCTCTGATATTGAAATTAACCTAACTTAAAAAATCTCTCTCTCTCTCTCTCTCTCACACACTCACACACACACACACACACACACACACACACACACACACACACACAGAGGCATACATGCACACAGAGAATAGACTCTTTATCTTATTATGCGTAGGATATTGGCTAATGTAATAAGCTGTTGCTGGCCGGGCACGGTGGCTCACGCTTGTAATCCTAGCTCTCTGGGAGGCCGAGGCGGGCGGATTGTTTGAGATCAGGAGTTCGAAACCAACCTGAGCAAGAGCGAGACCCCGTCTCTACTAAAAATAGAAAGAAATTAATTGGACAACTAAAAATATATAGAAAAAAAAAATTAGCCGGGCATGGTGGCGCATGCCTGTAGTCCCAGCTACTCGGGAGGCTGAGGCAGTAGGATCGCTTGAGCCCAGGAGTTTGAGGTTGCTGTGAGCTAGCATGATGCCACGGCACTCTAGCCTGGGCAACACAGTGAAACTCTGTCTCAAAAAAAAAAAAAAAAAAATAAGCTGTTGCTTTCAGAAATGATGACTTGTATATTTCATAAAGTGAAAGTGCTGTCTGTACTGTAGAAGTTCAATGAATAGTTAATAATTTATAATTTTTCAAACTAATAGCTATGAATTGCCTGTGTAGTAATAGTTATGAAAGAATATTTGCAAATATATGTGCAAAACAGTTTGAAAATATATCACTAAAATTGATTCTGCTATTTAAGACATTTGACTCCTAGCTACCAAATTATTAAAGAGACAAATTTCACTTGGTGAACCATGATTTTGGATATATTGCATAACAAAAATGATAGATTATTCATAGATTTGAAAATATCATGAATATTATGTATTTAAATATCCTACTTAGTAACAGAAAACTTCTAACATTTATGCTGTTTATATGTAAATTATATCCTCCCATTTTTCTTGCTCCTCAAAAATTTATTTGAGAAAATATACAACTAAAGATCAGTACAAAATAAAGTCATTGATAAAGGAGAGGGAGAAATCACAAAAGCAATGCTCTGAAGGTAAGGAGAAGGATGGAAGTGGTTATGAAGGTATGCAACCAAGTTAGGGCAGTTAGTGAGATTGGAAACAAACATGTAACTTGGAACTTCCTGGCAATTAAATCAAAATAGAAAATGTGGGGGGGATTATATCATTCTCACTGTCTAGAAAGGAAAAACATTGTTTTATCTGGAGAGAGAAATTGCTACAATTAAACTAAAAGAGGGTTTTTCTTTCTGTAACATAACATATGGTATCTTGAACATAAGTTTTTTTTTTCCCAGTGTCCAATAACATGCTTCTCATTTCTATCTGAGACATCAGAATGGCCTTTACTATCCATAATTCTACCAGCATTTTGTACCTGAATATTTATGTATTCTCTAAGAAGATAGGAGCCTTCTCTATATCTCTTCTCTCTCCTTTCCAAACCTCACGAGAATTGTGTATAAATTTTTTTCACAATCTCATCGTCTTCTCACATGCAATTCTTGCAGCTTCTAACAATTATCCATTTCCAAAGTTGCTTCCATATTTTTAGATATTTATTACAACAATATCTAACTCTCAATACCAAAATCTGCATTAGTTGGGATTCTCCAGAGAAACAGAATCAGTAGGAGATAAATATAAGAAGATTTATTATAAGGAACTTGCTCACACAATTCTGGAGTTTGAAAAGTCCCACTATCTGCTGTCTGCCAACTGAAGGCTCAGGAAAGCTGGTGATATAGTTCAAAGGTCTGAGAGCCAGAGAATCAATGATGGTTCCAGTCTGGATATGAAGACATGAGAACCAGGAGCACTGAGGGGAAAAGATCAATGTCCCGGCTCACACAATAGGGTAGAGAGCACATTGAACTTTTCTCTGCCTTTTTATTCTGTTGAAGCCCTTCGCAAATTGGATGGTGCCCACCCGCATTGGGGAGGGCTATCAGATTCACTTAACTCACCAATTAAAATGCGAATCTTTTCCAGAAACACTCTCACAGACACACCCAACAATAATGTTTAATGAGATATCTGGGCATCCTGTGGCCCAACTGAGTTGACACATAAAACTAACCACCATGAAGATCATGTGCTATACCTTCAGCCAGTTGAAGGATGAGATTCCGAGTTTGATTTTAAGCAATCTCAGCCCTATGCCTACAGGAGATAAGGGTCTCCTTCAGAGAATACGTAAGGCTTTCAGATACTTAAATGTTGCTTAAATGGAGAATTCAAATCCCTGAGCTCATCCTTTTCTTTATCCACTTTGTCCAGTGTCATTAGGAACAATTATCCAATCACATTATATTTCTGAGTTTGAGAAAAATGTTCAAAAGTATCAAATACACAATCACCCAGATCTATGCTTCTTGAAAGCATTGGTTAGGAGTACCCAATGGTAATGATAATTTGCTTTTCACTACTGCCAGATTATGCCATGCACTATCATTGCTCTCTTTACTACTGGAAATAGCATCATTAGTATCTTTAAATCTAATTAGTGAGTAAATTCCAGAAACCCCAGAAGCAGTTCAGAAAACTCATCTTTATACATCTATTCTTCTAGAACCACTCTCGGTACCAACATCTGTATTACTCAGAGTCTTCCAGGAAAACAGAGCCAATAAGAAATATACATTAATGTCATACTGAACATGTTAATGAAAACATTAATGTTATACTGAACAAACTTAAAACTTATCCTCAAAGATAAGTAGTCAGTATCCAAAATATCTTCACATGAAAAAGAGTGACATTATTAAAAAGAATAATTTTATGGGTAAACATACCCTATTGATATAAGCTGCCTATATTTTCATCAGATGACTAAGATTGGGATGATAGGGCCTAACATAAGCATGTGTGAAAAACGTTAGGAGACTTAGCTATAGAATAGCATACTGATTGCTATAAACTGAATGCTTCTGTCACCCCAGAATTTATATGCTAAAGACTAATCGACAATGTGATGATATTTCAAGGTGGGGCTGTTGGGAAATAATTAATTCATGAGGGTAGAACCTCCATGAATAGGATTATTGCTCTCATAAAAAGAGACACAAGAGGGCTTTCTTCCTCTCTGTATTCTTGGCCGCATGAGCATGCAATAAAAAGTCTGCTATCTGCAAAGCAAGAGGTGGGCCCTCACCAGACACTGTGTCTTCCAGCACCTTTATCTTGGACTCATCAGCAACCAGACCATGAAAAAGAAATATTTCTTTTTTAATCCTCTCAGTAAGGAATATGTGTTATAGCAGCCTAAACTAGCTGAGACACTGATCACAGCAGGCAATAATTGCATTGTAATCTGCTAGGATCATGTTTCCATCAGGATATTATGAAGGAAGAAAGACAATACAATTCTGTAAGGTTTAAAAAGAGAAAAATTATATTAAACAATAATGGGTTCCTGAAAGTTAGATTTGGGACATGTTGGAAAACCCTGGAGACATTGAGCCTTTCAGTTCTGATGAGTCTTCTTTGTCAGTGGTAGAGGCCTCGTCACCCTAAGTGGAAGCACCTCCACTCAAATGGAAGCAGATGCTTCACCCCACCTCTTTCTGAAGGCTTTAAACCTGTATTCCCTGAGGAAACCATAATGGTCTTCCCTGAGGCAGTTGTCCTGCAAGACAATGCTTATTCTCCTCAGTAGCATGCCCACCAGCCCTCTTTGTGTAGGTTTATGACAAGAAACAAGTCCAAAAAAGCCCCTAAAAATGTGTTAGAAAGTGTGACCTATGAGTAAGTATGCTACACTCAAAAATAACTACTTGAATTTTCCAATTTATACAGACAGAAGTCCAGAGAACATGTGTGTAAATGGAATAGTAAGGGTTAGGATCATGGTGGAAGAAATATAAAGTTTGATCAGACAGAATGTATTGATACGGGCTCACTAAGCATCAATTATTCATTTAATGATGCAGCTCAGGAAGTTAGGGGGTCATAACATTTTATTTGGTTGATTTAAAACATGAACCAAAGGTGACCTAGAGTGGGAGTTCGGAATGCTGGACCTGCCTTCATTTAACATAGAGCAAGAGATTTAAAGATTTAAGGAGACCAGAATGCTAGAATTGAGTTGTCACTGATGACCTACTCACCCACTCTCAGAGGGTCCAGAAGACACACTTGTACCACAACCGTGAGAAATAAATTTAAAAGAGGAGCCCCAGCATCCTTGCAGAGATTTGTGATTGTTGTTCTCTATAGGCCAGAGCTTAGAGTGGGAACTGAGGTCACTGAATTGGAAAACTTAAATGCAATGGGAATAAATTAATCTTGGGGTGGGAGAGATCAAAAGGTGGCACTCAACTGCCAAAGGCAAGGTGGGTGTGGTTACCGTAATGAAGAGCAGATTCAAAGCAGCTATCAAATTGTGTAACTCTCACAGATCTATGGCATTGTCAAGTGCTTCACGGTGTTCCTGGAAGTGAAATAGAATCTGTACGAGCAGAAAAGTTCTAGGTTATGTGAACAAAAACCTAACCTGAATCATAGAAATAGAGAGTCATGGTCCCTCAGTCAATTCCCAGACTTAAGCCAGTTTACAGACTCAAAAACCCTTGAATGAAGGGGTAGTTGGATCCTCTTGAGAAAGCTTCCCTGCTCACTACTGAAAATGTATGCTATATTCCCCTTTTATCCATGGGGGATATGTTCCAAGACTCCCAGCGGGGATAGTACCAAACCCTATACATACTGTGTTTCTTTCTTATACATACATATCCATGATAAAATTTAAGTTACAATTTGGGCACAGTACTGTTGTGCTTTGGAGTAATTACTAAATAACATAGGGGCAACCTGAACACAAGTGCTGGGATACCAGAATGGTCAATCTGATAATTGAGATGGCAAAGTGAGTAATGGGCAGGTGTGGTATGCGGTGTGCATATGCTGGACAAGGGGATGATTCACATCCCGGCCAGGATGGGGTAGGATAACCCGAGATTTCATCATGCTCCACAGAATGGCATGTAATTTAAAACTTATGAATTGTTTATTTCTGACATTTTCCATTAATATTTTCTAACCATGGTTGACCACAGGTAACTGAAACTATGAAAAGTGAAAACACAAAAACTGAAACTACAGATAAGGGGGGATTATTGTACTATTGTTTCCCCAGCTTTCCACAAGTGGACCTATAGCCTTTTAGCAGTATAATTCTGCATTGGAGAAAAGGAAATAATAAGATCTTTTGGGGACTACCAGACACTGTTCCTGAACTGATATTTATTCCAGCAAACCTAAAACATCACTGAAGTCTGTCAGTCAGAATTGGAACTTATGGAGATAAGTGATTAATGGGTTTTAGCTTAGGTTCAACTAGCAGTAGGCCAACTGGGTCTCCAAATACATCCTGTGGTTATTTCCCCAGTGCCAGAATGTATAATGGGAATAGATACAGTCAGCAGTTGGCAGAATCCCCACAACGGTTCCCTGACCTGTAGAGTGAGGGTTATCATGAGGGGACAGGTCAAGTGGAAGCCACTAGATCAATCTCTAAGAAAACAGCAAACCAAAAGCAATACTGCATTCCTAACGGGATTGTAGAGATTAGTACCACCATGAAGAATTGAAAGATACAGGTATTGTGATTTCCACCTTATCCCATTCGATTCCCCTATTTGATCTGTGCAGAAGACAGACAGATCTTAGAGAATGACAATGGGTTATCATAATCTCAACCAGGTGGTGACTCCAGTTGAAGCTGCTGTACTAGATGTGATTTTATTCTTTGAGCAAATTAACACATCTCCTGGTACCTGGTACCTAGCTTTGGATCTAGCAAATCCTTTTATTTTTTCTCCATTCCTGTTAATAAAGACCACCAGAAACACTGGTGGACAGCAATACCCTTTCCCTGTTCTATCTCAGGAGTACATCAACTCTCCAGGGCCATGTCATAATTTAATTCACAGGGATCTTAATCACCTTTACTGATCACAAAATATCACTGGCTCATTACACTAATGACATTATGTTCATTTGACCAAGTGAGCAAGAAGTAGTAACTACTTTAGACCTATTGATAATACATTTATGTATTAGAGGGTGGAAAATAAATGTGGCAAGAATTCAGGGGCCTTCTCCCTCACTGAAATTTGTAGGGGGCCATTGGTATGGGGCATGTAGAGATATCACTTCTAAGGTAAAGTGTATGTTGTTACATCTGGCCCCTCCTATAATAATAAAAAAAAGAGACACACACAAAATGCCTAGTTGGTCTCTTTAGACTTTGGAGGCAGCATCTTCCCTATTTGGATGTGTCCATTTACTGAGCAATCTGAAAAGCTGCTAGTTTGAGGTGGCCCCCAAAAGAGAAGGATTTGCAGCAGGTCCAGATTGCTGTGCAAGCTACTCTGCCACTTGGGTCATATGATCCAGCAGATCCAATGGTGCCTGAAGTGTCAGCAATAGAGGGGTGTGCTGTTTGGAGCCTTTAACAGGCCCCTAGAGGTAAATCACAGCATAAGCCCTTAGGATTTTAAAGCAAAACCCTGCCATCCTGTGCTGATAACTATTCTCCTGTTGTAAACCAGATCTTAGCCTGTTACTGGGCCTTAGTATAGACAGAAAATTATTAAGTCACCAAGTTACCACAAGATCTGGGCTGCCCATAATGAATTGAGTTTCATCAACCCACCAAGCTATAACATTGGACCTACAGAGCCGTACTCCATCATCAAATGCAAGTGGTATATATGTGATTGGGCCTGAGTGGACTCTGATGGCACAAGTAACTTACATGAAGAAGTGGCCCAGATGTCCATGGTTGCAACTTCTACTATACTGTCTTCTCTCTCCTAGCCTCTACCTATGATGGTCTCATAGGGAGTTCCCTAGGATGGGTTGACAAGAAAAAAAGACTTGGGCTTGGTTTACAGATGGTTCTGAACAATATATAGGCATCATCCAAAAGTGGATAGCTGTGACAGTATAGTTCCTCTATTGGACATTCCTGAAGGATGGTGTTGAAGGGAAATCCTCCCAGTGGGCAGAACTTCAAGCTGTGAAACTGGTTGTGCACTTTACTCAGAAGGATAAATGGACAGAAGTGCAGTTATATACCAATTCATGGACTGGGAAGGAACATAATTGGAAAATTGATGACAAAGAAATTCAAGGAAGAGGTGTGTGGACAGATCTAGTGCCTATTATGGCACCATTCCCCAAGGTGATCAGCCAGCTTGCTACCTGGTGGTAGACTGGTTATATTCGAACATTTCCATCATGGAAAAGGCATTATTTTTTTCTTAATGGAATAGACAATTACTTTAGATATGGATTTTTCCTTCCCTGCATGCATTGCTTCTGCTAAAACTATCATCCATGTACTTATAAAATGCCTTATCCACCATAGCATTGCTTCTGATAAGGAAACTCACTTCATGGCAAATAAAGTGAGGTAATGGGGCCCCATGCTAATAGATTTTCCTGGATTTACCATGTTCTTTACTGTCTTAAAGCAGCTGGCTTAATAAAACAGGTAAAACAGTGGGATGGTCTTTTGAAGACTCAGAGTGCCAACTAGATGGCAATGCCTTACACAACTGGGGCAGGGTTCTCCAGAAGGTTGTATATTCTCTCAATTACAGTGTTCAATATATGGGCTGTGTATTCCACTGCCAGGATTCAGGTCCAGGATTAAAGGGGTTGGAAGTGGGAGTGACACTACTTACTGTTACCACTAGTGACCCACAAGCAATTTTGTTGCTTCTTATTGCCGAGAACTTATCCTCTGCTAACCTAGAGGTCTTAGTTCCAAAAGGGGCAAAGCTTCCACCAGAAGATAAAACAATGGTTTCGCTGAATTGGAAGCTAAGATTGCCAATTCAGCCACATTGAACTCCTCCCGCCTCTGAATCAATAGGCAAAGAAGAGAGTTACTGTGCTGGCTGGAGTTATTGATCCTAACTACAAGGGGAAGTTGGTCTAATAGTCTAGACTGGAAGTAAGAAAGACTATATCTGGAATATAGGCGATCCTTTAGTGCATTTCTTAGTATTACTATGCTCTGTGATTAAGGTCAAAGAAAACTGCCACAACTCAATCCAGTCAGGACTACTAATGACCCAGATCTTTCAGAAATAAATGTTTGGGTCACCTAAAGAGGTGCTTGCTGAAGGCAAAGGGAATACAGAATAGGTAATGGAAGAAGGTAATTATAAATACCAACTATGGCCATCTGACCAGCTACAGAAATTATGACTGCAATTTTCATGGGTATTCTCTTATTTTGTTATGAATATGTTTGTATGTGTATAACATATTTCTGTTTTTCCTTTTCTCTCTTATTCCCTGATCATGTAACATAGTAATAACATTATAACACATTATTTAAATATTATTAATTTTACGTCATTGCAATGAACTGCATGTTTGTGTCCTCTCAAGTTTCATGTGTTGAAATCCTAATCCCCCATATGATGGTATTAGAAGGTGAGGTCTCTGGGAGGTAATTAGGTAATGAAAATAGAGCCCTCATAAATAGGATTAGTGCTCTTATAAAAAGGGACCTCAGAAATCTCTTTTTTCTCTTTATACTATGTGAGGATACAAGAAGTTATTAGCAGTCTACACCCTAAAAAAGTGCCCTCACCTTAACTTGACCAAGCTGGCACCCTGATCTCAAATGTCTAGCCTCTAGAACTGTGAGAAATAAATTTCTATTTTTATTAGCCACCCATTCTATGGTAATTCTGTTACATCAAACCAAACTGACTGAGACAATCATATTATTTAAGTTATGGGATATGAAGACAACTAAACATCACTCAAGGACTTTACTTCCTTTTCTAGAGCAGGGATTGGTGCATTTGTGATTGTACACAAGATAGACATAGCATGTTATGAGGAATTAAGTACAGTTTATGGAGATGCATAGGGGTACCAAGTTAACAAGGAGTAGACTTACAATGATGCTAACAGAGGCTGGGGGTGCGGGAAATGCAGAGATAGTCAAAGAGTACAAAAGCTCAGAAAGGAGGAATATATATTTTTTGAGTTCTGCCGCACAGCGTGGTAAATATGGTTAATAATAGAGCATTTTACATTCCAAAATTACTGAGAGAATACATTTCAAATGTTTTCACCACTAAAATGTTAAGTATTTGAGATGGTAGATATATTAAGTAGCTTGGTTTGATTATTCCACATTGTATTTATAAATCATCACTCTGTACATGATAAATTTATACAATTATAAATTGTCAATTTATAATAAAAATTCTACAGCAAAAATTTCAACATATTGTTTTCTGAATAGCAAAATGAACTAAAATTAAACTATTAAATATATCTTAAAGTAGGAAAAATAGTGATAATTTCTTAAGTAAAACAGTGATTATATGTGAGCAAATTTTTACATATGTTTTTATATATAATCTTAACTCTTTAATTTAACCAATGGATTAGAGAATAGAAAACTTTGACTTCGTGAATGTAGTCAATTTTTGTTTTATTAACATTATAAATATCCTATAATTTCTAGGACTGAATAAAATAATACAATTTTAGTATTAAAGTGCTGTCATAGATGTTAACAAAATAGTTGCTATAATGGCTTTCCATAAATACAACTGTATATTTCAATAACATATTCTAGGTTGAATCTACTCATTAATACTTTATTGCTCTATATCTGAGATATTTTTATTAATAAGTCTAGTAGCATAGCATTTGTATGCTATTGATTCTTGATATTATTTGTATAGTTAAATGGCATGGTCTAGAGAGTTTCTTAAACTTTTGCCATTTCTCAATAAGTTTCATGCAATTTAGCATATTTTCCCAAATAAGTTCATTTTACAGATGGAGAAATTTTAAATATATGTATATACATACACAAAGTCTTTTCATTTTAGTGACTGTTCATATAGTTTTGGACATGGTCTATCATCTTATAAAATCCATGAATTAAAACATTTTTAAATCTGTTAATATATTACACTTTCAATTACCCAAAGCAATACTGATGTTTCTTTTTTTTCCTGCAAAATTTAAAACAAACTGTAGTATATCCTAAAATTTTGTCCTTGTCTTCACATGTGTAAAATATGTGCTTCAGCATTATTTGTTAATCAACATTTTTCCCATTAAAACTCTATAGATACTGTTCTACATGATCTTTTTGGCATTGAACTTTGAA
>NW_012154585.1:54454-58640 GCF_000956105.1 Propithecus coquereli | reverse complement strand
AAAAAGCTTAAATTACTCTAACACATTTGATTAATTCACATTTCTTAAAGTAGTGTTCCTATACTAAGAGGCATTCTATTCCTAACTGAATAAAAACACAGCAAAATATTACCTTGAAAAGCAAACTAAATTTTCTTTTTTTTTCTTTTTAAACATGTGCATATTTATTGTGTTTGATGTTTTCTGGCCATATTTTAGGTCTGTGTGAATTGAAAAAACTTCTCTTCACCATATCTTCTGATGTGACATAGATTATTACTGTCAACCTTTTTTTTTTCCTCTTAAAGGTCTCAGTAACATTAATATATTCATTTGAAATACAATTGTTTCAAAAATAATTTTTGAAAATCCAACATGTTTTATACAAATGAAATATAATGGTAACTTTAAAAGTTATTGTTTATCCTTGGATAACTTTTCTAAAAGTGGAAGATACAATGTTAAATTTTAAAACATCAAATAGACTGATGGAAAATTGTACTTGAAGTCTGTTATTTTTGGATACATTCTGTGGCTTAATTCTCTGAAACATAACTTTGCAATCATATTTTGCTATTTTTACTGTGAATAATTTGTCGATTCTTTTCTATTTTTCAGGGAATTTAAATGAAAAACCATCAATTTCTTATTTTTGAGAGCTGACCAGGATTGCATTTAAATCGTAGCCAAAATAAGAAAAGACAGAGAAGTTACATCGTTTTTCTGAGGAATACAAAAATGCACCTTTTTTCTCTTGCATGTTTGCTGCTGCTTTATACGTTTTTAGATTTAGTCAGCATTTTTGGAGCTTGCACAGATTAGAAATCTCTTAAGAAGTGCCCTGACAGCAAGAAAAGCCATGTTATCTTCTATTCATTAAAAAAAGATAATTTTGGAGAACTACTTGCCCTTCAGTAGCTTTTGGAAGCTTTTTTGTATAAATGTAGCAGAATGAAATTTTGAAAGACATTAAAAAACTACAAAAATATAAAGAAATTATGTAGTGTCAAACCATAGGAAAGTTATTAAATGATAGAAAATGTCCTAAATATACAAATCCAGAAATATTACTGGCATATCATGTTAAATAATGAATATAGAGGTAACTTGATACCTGATAGAAACAAAATGAAATTTGACAACTACATTATTTAACAATTAATATAATCATGTGCAAAAATCAGGAGAAAAAATTCCCCAGGTATTGCTGGAACTTACACAACTAGTATCAGTATTATGGAGGGTGTCTAAATTAGTTGTTCACTGACAGCCTTTGCCTCTACCTATCACGAGGCTGATGAGCTAAGACTTAAATTTTCCTGGGGTAGCAAGGCCATCAGCTGGGCAGGAGGGAAATTCTGACCTACCCTAAATAATCTTCCCCAATCATTCCTGTATTATTCCCCTTAGATACTGTAAACACAAAAATTATGTTTCAATTTGCAGCCAGCAAATTAATTCTGATTGGAATAATGGCATTTTCATACTTCTGTTTATTTCAGTCTCTATTCTCATTTATTTTCATTCAATTATTTCTCAGTTTCCTAATAACTAAAATTATTACACATATATCACACTTTCAAATTAACAACTTGGTCTTATATTAATATTATCTCAATCTCTGTCAAATGTAGATATGTCTTGCTTTCACTTGTTATTTCTTATTTCTGGGTAACTTGCATTGCATGGGACATTTTAAGATTAAAGTTTCATCCCATTCTTCCTTCAAGGCTCAACTCTAATATTACATTTTTTAATCCCGCAGGCAAAATTATTGGCTATCTACCAAGATAGATTCTTGATTGAATTTTTAAAAAGGGAGACATGAACAGAAACTTTTTAAAAGAAGATAGACTAATGGCCAACAAACTTATGAAAAAATTTTCAACTTCCCTAATCATAAGGGAAATGAAAAGCAAAACCACAATGAGAGATCACTAATCTTACTCCAGTGAGAATGGCTTTATCAAAAAAGTCCTAAAGTCCAAAAATTCCTAAAACAAATGTTGGCATGGCTACGAAGAGACAGCAACACTCATACACTGTCAGTGGGACTGCAAACTAGTACAACCTCTATGGAAAGTAGTATGGAGATACCTCAAGAAACTAAAAGTAGAACTATCATTTGATCCAGTAATGCCACTACTGGATATTTACCCAAAAGAAAAAAAAAAGACATTCTATTAATATAAAAAAAGACGACACCTGCACTCGAATGTTTATAGCAGCACAATTCACGATTGCAAAGATGTGGAAGCAACCGAAGTGCCCATCAATACATGAATGGATTAATAAAAAGCAATATACGTATACCATGGAGTACTAATCAGCCATAAAAAAATAATGGTGAACTAATACCTCTTGTATTAACTTGGATGGAACTGGAGGCTGTTCTTCTAAGTGAAGTATCACAAGAATGGAAAAACAAACACCACATGTACTTATCATTAAATTGTGACTAATTGATCAACACTTATGTGCACAGATGGAAACGACATTCATTGGAAATCAGGCAGATAGGAGTGGCAGGATGGGATGGGTAAATTCACACCTAATGGGTACAAGGCACACTATCTGGGTGATGGGCACACTCAAACTTTGACTCAAACAATACAAAAGTAATTTATGTAACCAAAACGTTTGTACCCCCATAATATTCTGAAATAATAATAAAAAAAAGGTTTCTACATGTTTTGAATTAGTAATTGACACCCAGTAACTAATGGAAATATTTATATGTCTTCAAAACTTAACACAGGATATCTTTATTATCGATAAAACTGTATTACTTATGTACTTAAGATTCACAGATGAGGAAAAAAAAGGTTCTACACAATGAATAGCAAAAATTCTTTGAGAGCACTAAAAATGTTTTGAATGAAAAGGGAAGGAAAAAAGTTATCAGTGACATGACACCTAGTTATGCTATGTAGCTTCACATTGAAATTGAGACCTCACATTTTCAAATTCTTTGTGGTCTTGGGCTACTTGATATTTGATTAAAAAGTAGTTAATTAAAAAGTACTTAATGGGGTTTTATGGTTTTGTGCTGGTTTCTTAGTCTGTGTTGGTGCTGGATTATTAATTAGTTTTTTGATTTTTTTTTTTTTTTTTTTTTGAGATAAGGTCTTGCTCTGTTGCCTGAGTTAGAGTGCAGCCTGGAGCAGCTAAAAAATATTTTATGCCCTAGCAATATCATCACCTTATATTAATATACCTGATTTCTCCCAGGAAGCTCAAGATCTTTCAATATCTCCCTTAACAGTAAAGTGGGGGCGAGTATTCAAAGGGGAAATAGAATGCCAACCTATACGTAATAATGTGAAAATTGAAAAAGAAGGTACTTTATAGACAGTTCATTGTCTCTAGCTAAAACAGGCCCAGGAACCAAGTTTCCCTTAGCTACTCTGTCACAGATTGGATGATGCTCACCCTTTTGACTTTACTGTAATTTGCTATGGAATACTCCACAGTGTAAATGGGCTCAGCATAAATGATAAATACATCAGTACAAATATTTCATGTGTAAGATGAATATATTTGGTAATTTCCCTTGGGAAGTTAATTTGTATTATTTCTGACGAAAAGCTGCTCATCCTCCTTATTACAAGATGGTTATTTTATAGCAATTTAATATAAATGCTTGACCTTTAGAAATCTAGTTCTTTTGGATAAAATCCCAGATGTGCATACAATTAGACCAATGTTGAATATTTTGTGTTGCCAGATCACTAATTAAATTCCTGCATATAACCTTTTTCTTCCTGAAATTCAACATTTAGTAAATTATTTTATAATTATGCAAACAATGTTTTGTATAGCTTTTGCATTTTAATGAGTTTAGGGGAAACTACAATTTAGAATTAAATCAGAATCAGAAAGAAAATTGTGTTGTACTACAGCTAAAGAGCTGCCATCCAATTGTAAAAATACACTCCACTTTCCATGAGGCTGCAATCCCTTTGCAATTTTAAAAGTCAAGAATTTTCTGCTTAATTTTTGTTTGCTTTTTTTTTTTTTTTTTTGAGAGGGGAGGAAGAGGTTTAAATATTTAAACTCGCAAATGACAAATAATCTCCCAAAGTGAAAAATAACAGTTTTCTCTCCCATATCCTTTTCTTTAATATCACATTTCACAAATGTTTCTAGCATTTGGTTAGGTTAGCCTTCAGTAAGCTCAAAGTCCAGGGATCAAAGTAGGCAGAAA
>NW_012154585.1:49324-50326 GCF_000956105.1 Propithecus coquereli | reverse complement strand
TCCTGTACAGCCACTATACTGGTTTTTACTGTATAAGACAATGATAATAATGAAGTTTTAAAATTATTATGATCATTTTAATGTAAGAACAAGCATAAAATCTAAAGTAAAATAAATTTGAATGCTTAATTTCTAATATTAAGTGTTGAAAGCTGCTTTATACTACACTGTGAATCTTTTCCTCTATGACTTTACACAGGATAAAGTATGTTCGTGATTTTATTTTTTCAAATCTTATTAATGTCAGGGTATAAAACTGACCTAGACAATACTAAAGTCAAAGGTTTATTCTTATACTAAAAAAAAAAAAGACACTCACTGTGCTTATGCAGCCAAACAGGAGGTTGAAGTGCAGTACTGAAGCTGTTTATGCAAAATTATTGGGAGGTTATGGCTGCCTGTTTTTCTCTTCAGACCTTTGACATATACCATCATGTTCCCAATGGTTCAGCTTGGCCGTATTAGCCTCATTTACATAAGCAATGTTGTGTAGTCAGAGATTAAATTGCCCAAAGGAGCAATCCTATTATTCAACTGAAGGCATTTTTTACTTTACCAAATGAGAAAGCAGGCTACAATACCAATCATTAGACATATTTGAGATATGTCAAATAAATGTATTAACAACATTATCCAGTAGAGAATTTAATTTCTCAGGAAAAACTTGCCTGTAAATCGTGGGACACACTTGCAGAAAAAATATCCACTTAAATGTATATTGGTTGCTTCATTTTTGCAGGGCACAGATTTACAATCTTCAATTTCGATTTCACAGATGTTTCTTTCATGTCTTTGCAGATAGCTACAGTTACAATTGTGCAAATAGGCCAGGCAGAGGGCATGCACTGATGTACTCTGGTTTCCTAAGCAATATTCAAGATTGACAATACAGAATGTGCCAATATAATCAAGGGAACAGCTGCATCTGAAACACACAAGAAAGGAAAAACCCAATTAGCCATATTTATTACTTTGATATATTTAAATATTTAAGTCACAAAT
>NW_012154585.1:46660-49274 GCF_000956105.1 Propithecus coquereli | reverse complement strand
AATTTTTGATTTATTAAATATTTTAACCCTCCATTTCCTGTTCTTCAGAACATAATCAGAATACATGAACTATAGCAGATGACAAACTATGTCTGAGGGAATCCTATAAGTAAGGACCTGAAATGAATGGCTCAAGTTGTGGTATAAATTATGGGAAATATTTGATATTTTAGCTGTCTGAGCATTTTGCTAAATTCTCTGTGCCAGGGTGTGCTCTAAAAATATAGGGACTGATAACTGGGAGTCAAAGTTATAGGACTAGCAATACCAGAGAGATAGATGTATAGATACAAACACACCCATACATATGTACATACATGTATGCACAGTCACCAAATACATACGTCTTTATACATTACTTCCAAGACATTTAAATTTAGGTAGAGTTCTTGCATTCATTTGACCAATTTACTCATCTACTATAAAATATCTTTCAAGTTTAAAGGTGAAATAAGAAGATATTCAATAAATGGGCAATTCATCACAGAACTGCTTAAAAGAATATGCTAAATGGTGATTATAACATATATGGTAAAAGACACTAGTTGGAAGCTTGGAAATAAGAGCAATATAAAAGGGAACAATGTAAGTCTAAAGAAATATTGGCTATATAAAATAAGAAAACGTCTTGTGCAGTTTTAAATATATACAGAATATATACGAAATATGTATATATGTCTGCGGGGGATTAAATGTCATTAAAATGTTTAAAACATTGCATTGTCTGGGACATGATATGGTAAGCGAATTACAAATGTTACTCTAGGGTAAAGCCCTTAAAAAGTAGTAAGTGTGTGGAATATAAAAAGAAAATATAACATAGAATGGATGAAACAAATGGAAAAAACAAATAGTGTAGGCATGTATTAGTACTTAAACCTACATATAAATGAATTGCATAAAATAAATGTGTACTGAAATCTCCAGTGAAAAACAAAGGCAATAGTAATATAGGACAGAGGAATAAACTAATACATTAGAACAATGAAAATTAGGCATCAATAACTGACAGCTGGGTTCCCGCTGAAGCACAATCTTGGTTAAAACATACTATTGAATTTCTATAAGAATAAAAGTTAACAGATAAGGAAAGAAAAATAATTCTACGAAAAAAATTTATTCCTGGAATTTGAAAATTTTTGCATTGCCAAGGTAACTTAGAGCTAAAAAGAGAAGAAAGCTGTGTAGCTGGCATTTGGGAGAGGAGAGAACCATAGAGCTTTGCAAGTCAAATTTATAATATATAATACTGTAACAGAAAAGGAGTTTGCTTTAGGATAGGAGCCTCACAGAAATTAGATGAAAAGGAGAGAATATACGGAGGAGGCTTAATTCAGGCTCATTTCAAATAGGGAAAGGCTGGACCTAATTGCCTATAACAACCTGGATCCTCTTACTGGTCAAATGAGAGTTTTCTAGACTCTTCTCCTTTTACTTTTCATATAGGTGTCTTGATAAATGCTACAGTATTATATACTGCATCAAGAAGCAAGAGAAACCCAGAATATTTTAAATAAAGACAAACATTGACCTATATAATAATTTAGCCTACCACTTGAGAACTCTTATTTTGACCATAAAGAATTTTAGAAAACAGCAGTGTTGAAAGCATCAAAAGGACAAGGGAGAAAATTAACTAAAACAAACAAACAAAAAAAAGAGCAAATTTTGAATTCACTAAAACTTTATAGATATGGATAACATAGGAATGGCAAAAAAAAGAAAAAGGTGATAGCTTGAAAAACATCCACTGGAATTATTCCCAAAGTTTAAAGTCTTTGGGGAATTACAGATAATAGCATTAGAATCAGATTTAAATCACATAGGATCCACCCAGGTATTTGGCCTTACCGTATGCACGTATCAGCTTCTTACTCCAGAGGTTAGTGGCTCCCTCATGCTGCGCTGAATGGTAGTTCATACTCAAAGGTGAACTTTGTGTTTTAGGACCCACACAAGCCCTCTTCATTAATGTAATTTACTGGGTTTAGAACAGTTTTGCTCAATGTGGTTCACAGACCAGCAGCATAAACCTCACCCCAGACCTACTGGACCCTGGAGCTACTGAACACCAAGACTCTGGAGGTGGGGCCAACAATCTGGTTTTTAACAAGATCTCCAGGTGATTCTCATGAACACTGAAAGTTGATGATCCACCGTTCTGGAGATTCAGAGACTGACATTTTATCTGGAAATTTTATTATCATGCTAAAATTCCCCCAAAAGGTGATGAGGATTAGAAAAAAAAGGTGGTTACACCTGATATGAAAGGCATGGTAACATTCTTTTAAAAAACGTTAACACATTTCTGTAGGAAAACACCTGAGTATGTAGATGGAGGAGAGAAACCAGGTGGAGAGGGGAAAAGAGGGCAGGGAGAAATCAAATGGAATGGGAAAAGGGAAGGAAGGGGTCATATGAAGGGGAGAGAAACCAGGCGGAAAGGGGGAAGTCAGACAGAGAAGAATCCAAATGAGGGAGATAAAACTGATAGAGGGAAGGAACCAGATACAGGGAAGGAAGGTGGCAGCAGAGAGGAAGAGGGGCATTGATTTTAAACTGCTCCTAAAATATTCTGCTTTCAGTGGGATTAACTCCATATTCCTTGAAAAAT
>NW_012154585.1:30944-32695 GCF_000956105.1 Propithecus coquereli | reverse complement strand
GCTTTGTATGTGTGTGTGTGTGTGTGTGTGTGTGTGTGTGTGTGTGTGTGTGCGTATATATTTAGATATGTTTTGTGTATGTACATATATTATATGTTTATTCCTACATGGTTCCAGACTGGCCTAGAAATAAGGGAGCACACACAAATTAATTAAGCAAACCCAAATGCTTTTCCAGTTCATGTGAATTTAGTAGTCTTTTGTAAATAAGCTGCGTTGTTAAAAAGAAAAAGAGGGATTATTGATGAAGTAAGAATAGAAATGTTTTCAAATTATTAGCATACATTTTTTGTCTGGGTTTTACCAGCCATTTTATGTTCTTAAGGTGTCAGAGTTTCACACAAAGGTTATAAAACTATAAACTCAACCAAAAAACAAAAATTATCTATGTTTGTATAATTTTTTATAACTAAGGTAAGTTTAATATTGTTGGTCTAATGATAATAGCTAAATCTCTTGAGTTATAAACAAAATTTATCACTTGTTTAGCTTTAAGTTTCCTAATTAGGTAAAAATGTAGACATGTCTAAACAAAAAAATAAATGTCAGTAAATTAGAATAAGTAAAACATGAAGTAAACAGGAGCACAAAAACAGAAACTTATGGTCAACGGTTTATGAAGATATTTTGATTTCAGTCTTTTAACCCTAGTTGTAGGTACAATTTCTTCCATTCATTTCAATGTTTGTGGAAAAGTGCACATAAAACATGTTTCTAACTCACTCTTTCTATAATCTAATGTTAACAGTACTGTTAGGGATTCAAAGCTGTCCTGGAAATTGTAGTTACAAGAGCTTAAATTGGAAGCTTTAATTTTCCCTTGGTCTTGCCCACTCTAGATGTGTCCTACTCTTTGTAAGCTATGTGGCTATGTGTACATTGTGGTTGCCATAGAAAAGTTTTTGCCTAGGGAAAAAACTAATAACAAAAATAATCCCTAAGCTGTTAATTTTTGTATAGTAATTTAAGATAAACAAAATGGTTATTAAAATCCAAAGAGAATATCAAAACAGTCTTACTCTTTGGAAGTACATGTACTCAAGTTTATACCCAAGTTGTAAAATGTTTTGAGACTATTTAGATTGTTTTAAAACAGCTTAATCTTGATACTCATGTAAATACACACACAAACACACACACACACACACACACAAACATGTTACAACTTTGTGTCTGAGTGCTAGGAATTGATGTTGAAGGTTTTTTGCACCCTATTCAGGTAATGTCATGTTGATGGGGCTCAGAAAACTACGCTAAAATGAAGGCCTCAGAAACAATCCATGCTGGATTGGCCTTAATCAAAAGGAAATAAGTTTTTAATTTTAATCGTTCTTATCAAAGTCCACTCTAGGAAGGCTGTAGCAACTTATATTTTCATTTCTGATTTTTTATTTTTTTATTACAGCATACTACAGGTGTAAAAATGTTTAAGTTATATATATTGCCCTTGCCCCACCAGAGTCGGAGCTTCAAGCATGTCCATCCCCCGGACGGTGCGCACCATACCCATTATGTGTATATATATATATGCATCCCCTTCCCGCCTCCGTCCCTCTCCCATCTGCCAACACCTAGTGAATGTTCTTACTATATATACACTTAAGTGTTGATCAGTTAATACCAATTTGATGGTGAGTAAATGTGGTGCATATTTTTCCATTCTTGGGATATTTCACTTAGTAGAATGGGTTCCAGCTCTATCCAGGATAATGCAAGAGGTGCTAGACCACCATTGTTTTTTGTGGCTGAGT
>NW_012154585.1:28580-29199 GCF_000956105.1 Propithecus coquereli | reverse complement strand
AAAAGGAAAAGCAGGGACCTATTAGGTGAAATTCTGTAAGTTGAAAATATGGTCTAATTTTTAAATATTGTAATTATAAGGCTTTTTTCCTCATTTAGATTTTTAATGGAAATGTTTTTCCTAAAGTTAGAAGAAAGTAAATCTGATACTCACTACCCTAAGTCCTAAGGTTATGACCTATATGGCTTATAAATAGTGAATGCATCATTAATATTGTTTCACTAAATAATCGACAACTGCTTTTTAAAATTGAGTAAGCTATCTCAAAAGCTATGCTCATCTTCTTAAAGCTTCTGTATAAAAGGCTTCATGAAAGTCCAAATCTTAGAAGACAATTTGAAAAGCAATGCAAAAAATGTTAGACTTATAAAAAACTATGTAAATATTATGAATTAAGATAAAAATCTGGCCCAGATAATACAAAATCATATAAAATGCATAAAAATGTTTTATTGTTTGATACATGAAATTAAAGCATAAGTCATAGAACAGGAAGCTATAATAGAGTTAAACCTTGACTTTAAATGCATAACATACATATTGGAAAAAATAAATTAGAGATAATTGTGTATGCATGAGATAAGTTTCAATCCATACCATAGTTGAAACTGAATTATAT
>NW_012154585.1:26632-28530 GCF_000956105.1 Propithecus coquereli | reverse complement strand
AAAATGATAAAAGTCAATTAGTTCAAATTTTTCTTCATGTAGTTGTGAAAAATTTAGCCATTTAATGCCATTTATCAAGGATCAGTGAAATTGTTAATGGTGGTAAGTATAGCGGATGCTTTGATGTATTCAAAGCACTGACATTGGAGAGAGAATCTTGGTCTTAGTTCTTCTCTAATTTACTTGGTAAATAAGTCTCTGTGTGCCCTGGTTTCTTCCTCTGTTAAATTCTCAGCTGTACATCTATTTTACAGAAGAGAATTAAATGTATTTTTTACTGGGCAAGTAACTGTTACCTCCTCTATCAAACACCCTTACAACAGAGTTACTTGAAATAAAGTTATAGAACACTGTTACTTCCCTTCAATACCTCTTCCACCTCCCCACCCCCCCTCCTCAAAATACCTAGGTAAATTCAAAACAACTGTTACATGGCATAAAAGTTTGCCGGTGCCAGGACTGTTTAACCATATTTGTGAAGATTGATTATTAATAGTGTTCTTTCACTTTCAAAAGTGTTCTGGTTGGGGTGGTAAATTACATGGTATCCTACATATAATGCCAAAAATATTAAGTAGTTGTGTAACTCAACTATACCAGTTTTAGTTATAATGCTACTTATAATTCCATCAGAATAAAAAAGAAAAACAAAAAAATTCTTCTGTGAACTAAAATAAAATCTCAAGCCCCCCAGCTAACTGAATGGAGCCCCTCTTGGCCAAGGGGATGCCAGAAATACCCTAAAGCTGAGTTGCCGGCCATGAGAAGAGAGGTCAGACATGCCTTGTCATACCCCCTTCCCTTCTTGGAGATACCCTTTATAACTCATTAACAGCCCTCAGGTTATGCAAGACAAAGCTTAAACCACACCTGCAAGTCCCAATTTACTTAACAAAATTTTAGTACGTGTTCAATAACTTGTCCATGATCAATAGACTTACCTATCTTAACTTAAAACATTTAGACAAAGCTTCATTTCTTTAACTAATTACAAATCATAGAATCTTTAAACCCACCTATAATCTATAATTCTCCACTTTCAGATGCCCCACCTTTTTGGGCCAAACCAATGCACATCTTCCATTTATCGATTTATGACTTTACATCTAATTCCTGTTCCCTGAAATGTATAAAACCGAACTGTAACCCAGCCACAGGGAGTCCACTTGCTCAAGGCTTCTTGGGTGTGGTTCTCCAGGCCATGCTCACACATACTCAGCTCAAAATAAACCTTTTTAAATTATTTTACAGAGTTTGGGTCTTTTCTATTGACAAGATGATGCCCAGACGTGAGGCTCAGAGAAGACTCAGGAGCTCCCAAAGAAGTAGCCTGAACTCAGCATCAGGTACCAGCATGGCCCCCTCGAGCCCCTGATTCTGAGCTTCTCCTTTTGCCGAATTGTTAAGTCCTCCTGAGACCCAGACCTCCTGCTGTTGTTTGCTGGGCCTAGTTTTTTCTCAGCTGCCTCTCTATTTTCTTTTTCTGCCTATTCTGAACCTGCCAACTTTTTCTATGATGTTGAGATAAACTCAATGTTTATGGCATTACTAGTTGAAGGCTACTTGGAGATCTTGCAGCCAGCTCTAGCTAAAATGTAAACATTGAAAACTCATTTTTAAGCTGAAGGGAATAAAAGAGTAAAAGAGGTTTTTTGAAATCAAACAGCCATAAAAACTGCTTTACCCAAAACTTTGCTTCACAGGCACTATCTCTCAGGGAAACTAAAGTTTAGCCATGTAAACAAGTTCCAGTTTTGTCAGAAGAAAATTTGGATCTAGCTGTCCTTTGTAAATTGGTGAGTTTGTATTACTATTAATATCTCATGACTAGAGTTCTGAGGTAAAAGCTACTGGAGCTTTGTATGTGTGTGTGTGTGTGTGTGTGTGTGTGTGCGTAT
>NW_012154585.1:12697-13527 GCF_000956105.1 Propithecus coquereli | reverse complement strand
GTTATTGCATTAAATGTGTGTGTGAATTAATTTGAGAAGAACTGCTGTCTTGTCAATTTAGAATATTATATCTAAGACCATGGATTATATTTCAGTTTATTCAGAGTATATATAATTTTTTCTTTTCATTAAATTTAGTGGTATTTAGAGGATTGTTTTAACAGAGATTTTGAGCATCTTTTGTTAAAATAATTCTGAAATTTTGCATATCTTTGTCATTATAATATGTGATATCACATTATATAATAATTTCTAGATGTTGTGACTGATATAGAGAACTGTTAATTTTATATAAAGTACTTATATCTGCAAAATATGCTGGGCTCCATTTTTAGGATTAATTATGAGATAATATCAAGAAATTATAAAAGTGTTGCTAATTTCAACTGCAAAAATGCCAAGATTCTCTGGATATCAAAAAAATGAAATGATTATAAACAAAGAGAAACACAAAATCAGAAAAAGGGCAGTTATATCACAAAATGATTTTACTGTAAGCACTGTATCAACTATAACCCATGAGTTTTGATATATTGTGTTAATTTTAATTCATCTGAAATTATTTTCTTATTTTCCTTGTAATTTCTTTAGGACCTATTGGTTAATGTGGATTGTGTTATTTAATTTCCACATAATTCTGAATTTACCAAGTCACTTTTTCTTGAGTCCTAGTCTCATTCCATTTTGATCAGAGACCATCCTTTATATTATTCCAATCCTTTTAGATATATTGCAGCTTGTTTTATAGCATAGCATATGGTCTATTCTGGAAAATGGTCCATGTACATTTAAGAAGGTTTTTCTGCTATTGTTGGGTAACATGTTTTATA
>NW_012154585.1:11296-11802 GCF_000956105.1 Propithecus coquereli | reverse complement strand
TTGCTAATAAAATCATTGCCAACATGACAGAAATTACAATAGTCTTAAAATAAATAATTATTAGATTATCTTGCTTAGAAATAATTTAAGAAAACCCTGAACAAAATATATTGTATTTTTGTAGCAAATTCACTTAAAGCTCTATTTATACATCTTCCTGACTGTACAGAAATAGGCTTTGAAGCTATACCTGATTTTCACATGGACTTTAAGATTTTACATTTCCAACCAGAACTCTTGCTTATAAATGAAAAATTGTGTTTTGGTTATATTTAGCAATATATAGAAAATGCAAATCTCCTAAAATAGCCTATAAAGAAAGCAAGTTTAATTTAAACCTTCCAAAAAGAAAGCCAGAAAACATATTGGAACAGCTATAAGCAAGGTACTTGTATGTTCAGAAAGTGAAAATAATAGTTACTTCAGTACTTTAAAGAGATATTTGCTTTCTTAATGAAATAGAACAACCATGAGATGTGTTTTGAAGAGAATATAAATTTCCCTAT
>NW_012154585.1:8545-8886 GCF_000956105.1 Propithecus coquereli | reverse complement strand
TATTCGATTCATTTAAATTTTATTATTGATATAGTTGGATATATGTCTGCCATTTTACTTTTTGTTTTTCACGTCTCATATATTTCTTGTATCTCTATTCTTCTGATACTACTTCTGTTTGTATTAAGTAAACATTAATCTATGGCAACATTTTAATTTTTTCAATGCTATTTTTATTGTATTATATGAGCTATTTTCTTAGTAGTTGCTCTGGAGCTTATCAGGTACATCTTAATTTACCAAAATTTACTGCAGGTTTATACTAACAATTCTAGTGTGATATAGAATAGTTATTCCTCTGTAATCTATTCCTTCTCCTCTTTTTTGTGCTAGCGTTATTA
>NW_012154585.1:6133-7239 GCF_000956105.1 Propithecus coquereli | reverse complement strand
AATAAAACTAATTGCCTGTCATATATTAATAAATATTGCCTAAAAGCAAGAATAACTTACTATCTGCATGAAATACTTGCTCCTAGAGGGTAAGACTGTGAACTAAATAAGTTATTTTCCAAGACTAGAAGCTTTTTCATCAAGATTCACTTTAAAATTCTTAGCATATTGTGTCATCATTACAAAATTTTCATTCAAAGACTCTAACAAATCCCCACTAGATACCCTCTACCACTCTCTCAGGGCTCTATCTTTCTACAACTTCTCCCATCTCAGACACTGCTAAGACTCTGTTAAGGTGTCGTTTTTCCTTATTGCAGAAAGTCTAAAATTATTAGCTTTTCTTGATCAATGGAATTGTCTGGTGGTCTTTTAGAAGGCCAACAATGAACAAACCCCAAATCTTCAAAGATCCAGTTAAAATGCCTTCACTATCAAAGCTCAGGACCCTGGACAGCGAATAGTGCTCTACGCTGAGACCACTGGATATTCTCTCCAACTCTGACAAAGACATAGGTACAGTATCAGTCTGAACTCCAATTTCTCCTCATAAAATTCACAAATGCTTCATTTATTTTCTTTCATTAATAATAAGAAAACATTTTTGGAATCTTTTGGTTATATGATCCAATTTTATCTAAAGAAAGAAAATCTCCCTCTGTCATCATTACTTTCTTAGATGAGTCTATAAGAGGAAGTCAACTGGGAGAGGAAAAGCATAGGTCCATAACTTCATCATCCAGATGGTCTAAGTAAGTGATGAGTTCAGATGGTCACAACAGTCTGGTTTTCCTTTGGTCAAATTTTTCTTGAGTCGCCTTTTCAAAATCTTGCAAACACTTTTAGTTGAGCCCTCATTTGGGATTGACTGGTTTTTGAGTGTTCTGGAGACGTGACATTGTGCTGTCTGATGTAAGTTTTCATGGGTTCTTCTCAGTCCCTTATGCCTTGGTACCACACGTTTCTCCATTCATATTGTTAAGTCATGTATGTATCTCTCTAATTGGTATCATTTCTCCAAAGACAATCTGAAATTGCAGGTGCCACTCTGGGGAAATTTTGACATGAACAAGATTGTTCAGTTGACAGATTCAATAGAACAAAAA
>NW_012154585.1:2315-3050 GCF_000956105.1 Propithecus coquereli | reverse complement strand
AGGCATGCATACATATGCATATATAATTTTGCTACCTTACTCTATTATGTTGGACACAATGTCTGTGATATAATAAAAAAATGAGATTTCCAAAAAGCAACAGAACTTGATCTGTGTTCAAGAGAAACAGTAAAAACAAATTCTAAGGCCCAGTCTTAAAATTATCAGACAAGGACTTTAAAATTATTGTGATAAATTTGTTTAAGAATCTATAGGAAAAGATAGGTAAACAGGAAATAAGGAATCAGAAATTTGGAAACTGTAGGAAAAAATGTAAATTCCAAAATTTTGGGGAGAAAGGAACTGATAATCTGGACTGAGAACCTGTTGTTGGTCATTAATGCAGGTAATAGTCCCAGATAATGAAAGGACATAGAACTGATGCAATCTTCTTATAAACATAATTAAATCTCCTAGTAAGTAGACAAATAATATTTGTTTAAGGGATAGTATTTATCTAAAATATCCTTTAGCAGAATACTCCTGGTTTAGGATTGCTCATGATTAACAAAACTATAATCTATGAATTTGTGAGACATGACTTCCTGGAAAACTTCATGTAAGCTATGCATCTTACAACTGAGTTGGAAAATTGAGATGGTTCACAAACTGACATCTCCTGCTGTGTGCATAACTCACTTAGAAATCTCGCATATCACTGGGAAAAAAGGAAGGAGCTAGGAGGACAACCAGAAAATCCCCAAACTCTTCAATCATACCTATGTAACTTGACTG
>NW_012154585.1:299-606 GCF_000956105.1 Propithecus coquereli | reverse complement strand
GTTTAGAACTTGCATGGTTTTGTTAATATTAGTCTTATGCATTCTAATATTTTAATTGCTGTTTGCATGAAATCTTTTCTTCCATATAATTTAATTAGCCTTTATCTGTTTGCAAAAGCCATTTGTTTCTTATTAGTGATATAATTAACAGAATTATTTTACTGTAAAAATGCTTTGAAAACATTATTATTTGTAATATGAGTGAAAAGCACTAAACATTTGTTTTTTAATACTCATATTTTTTTTAAAAAGTTGAAGTCAGGCCCTAAAATCTTTAATAGATATATAAATAGCAAGCATTTAACAA
>NW_012154585.1:0-249 GCF_000956105.1 Propithecus coquereli | reverse complement strand
TACATGTGTCTCCTCTCCAACAGCATGGCATATCTTTTTGAGAGGATGGATTATTACTATTTTTTAAGTAGACAGATAAAATTCTATGTGTTTATAGAGTACAACGTGATGTTTTGAAGTATACGTGCATTGTAGAATGACTAAATATAGGTAATTAACATATACATTACCTCACATAGTTATTATGCTTGTAGTGAAAACACTTCTGAAAGTATAAAATTCACTGGTAAAAGTAAGCACACAGTCAAA
>NW_012154584.1:4815-5805 GCF_000956105.1 Propithecus coquereli | reverse complement strand
TGTGTGTGTGTGTGTGTGTATCAAGAGAAAATATCCATTCTCATCCATTCTAATGCATGGAAGGAAAAAAGGTGGAGGGATATGGGATCATGTGGAAAGTTATATGCATATTTAAAGACCCAGAAGAGGATAAAGAGAATTAGGCAGAATCAATATTCCAAGATACAATGGCTAAGAATTTTCCAAAATGCACATAGGCACATATTTAAGAATGACTTAATCCTTCATGCTCAAGCTGGATAAACACAAAGAAAATCACTTAAGGCACATCATAGAAAAACTACTGAAAATCAATGATGAAAAGAAAATCTGAGAAGCAGCCAGAGACAAAAGCACATTGTCTTCAAAAGAGCAACACTAAGACTGAGAGCTGACTTCTTCACTGAAACAGTGGAAGCCATTAGAAATTAGTATGAAACACTGCTTGGACCCTACCTCACATCCTCCTTCTTCATCTTTTATCCACGCACTAGGAAGAAAACACCCCAGGGATACTCTTGACCAATGGCCCCAGGAGCCAGTGGGTATATACTCCTCCCTTCCATCCCTCTGATGGACATTGAGGTGCATTCTATGTATTAATAACTATTCAGAGGGTCTAGCAGGATCAAGCCACAACCATCCATAGAGGTGATCAACTTGATAATACAAGTTTGCATTGGCTTTTCCATATATTCTGTTTTATTCCTCCCTGTCTCTCACTCCTCTCTGGGATCATTTCCCAAATAAACTACCCACATACAAGCCTTTGTTTCAGGGCCTACTTTCAGGGAACCCAGGCTAAGAGTACGTATCAGGAGTAGCCCTAGAAAGCAGAACATCCAAATAGGATTCTGAAATGGGTCACTCACTGGTCGGATGACAAAAAAAAAGCGACACCCCTTATGGTAAGTATTGGTATTGAGGTAAACCATGCCATGCAATAGATTCTTAATGGTGGTGGATTGAGATAAATGGAGGGGGGAAAGTGAAAGATTAAGTTATTAGGTA
>NW_012154584.1:3462-3780 GCF_000956105.1 Propithecus coquereli | reverse complement strand
TAAGTCTTTCCTGAGGAATTTGCTAGGAGATAACCTTCATCCAACTAACAGATGAATGAGGAAACTATTAAAAGGATTCGTGGTGAGTATAAACTGTATTTAACTATTTATCTTAAGCAAACCAAAGGCGAAGATAAGGGTGGAAGAAAAGATTGTAGTTGTGTGCTCTGACAAAGTAGAAATAACACAAATTTTTGTAATGAGAGGAAAAAGAAAAAAGAAATGGGAAAGTAGAATATATTCATTGATTTTCACAGAGATTATAGGTGAGAGTCAAAGGTATCATTTAAAGCAGATAAACCATATAGCAGAAGCCTA
>NW_012154584.1:0-1212 GCF_000956105.1 Propithecus coquereli | reverse complement strand
AGCAAATATGTATATATAAAATCAAAAGACAAATGAAAAACTTAAAAAAATTGCTAAAAATGGGACAAAAGCTAATTTTCTTAATACATAAAGAGCTCCTAAAGAAAACAATAATAAGAAAAAGAGCAACAACCCACCCACAGAAAAATGAGTAAAGGATTTACAGAACAAAAAATTTACAGAAAGTAAAATTCAGATGACTTGAAGTGAATATGACAATAATATTGAATGTTATGATATTGATTGATGATATTAAACATGGAAAAGATGCTTAACATGCTCATAATAAGAAAAATATAAATTAAATCCACAATAATATATAATTTTCATCTACCTAACTAACAAGATCAACAAATGGTGTTAGCACAGCGGTGGGGAAACAGGCACACTCATGCATTGCTAGTGAGGGGGTAATTGCCTACAAACACTTTAGAAATCAATTTGGCAATTCTATTAAAATAAAAAATATACTTATCTTTTAATCCAACAATTCTACTTCCAAGAATTTATCCCAAAGATGTACTTGAAAATGTAAGAAATGATGTATGGACAAAATTATCGTTTCAGCATTGTTTGAAAAAGCAAAAATTGGTAACCCTTAAATGTCCAATAGGAAAATAATAGTCAAATAAATTATGTAACACTCATGAAATTGAATACTATGTAGCTATTTAAAAGGAGGAGTCAACCTTAAATTTGCTGATATGGAATAATCTGCAAGATACATTTTGTCTGTTGCTTTTTGGCTTAAAACAACAGAAATTTATTCTCTCACAGTTCTGGAGGCTAGGAGTCCAAAATTGAGCTGTTGGCAGGGCTATGATTCCTCTGAAGGACTGGGGAAGGATCTGTTCCATGCCTCTCTTTCAGCTTCTGGAAATTGCTGGTAAGTCCTTTGCATTCCTTGGCTTGTAGACCCAACACTCCAGTCTCCCTCTGTCTTCACAGGGCATTCTCCTATCTGTGTCTGTGTCTCCAGGATACATTTTTAAGTAAAAAAAGTAAAGAATAGTGTATGGTATATGCAGTAAATTATATAAAAACACATGTATGTGTGCTTGAATATATTAATAAACAAAATATCTTTGGAAACGTCCCATGTTGGTAAGTGGTAGCATCTGGGAAGGGGAGCTGGTAGCTGGGGGAAGAAGTGGAGGAGAAACTTACTGCTTCCTGTATTTCTATTTACACCTTTTCTACAGCTTTTTATTG
>NW_012154583.1:6114-6448 GCF_000956105.1 Propithecus coquereli | reverse complement strand
AAAAATGATGAAGTAAAAGCCCTGGTAACATGGAAACATTTTTCAGAATACTGTTACATATGAAAATTTATATGATCCCATTTTTGTAAAAAATATGCAAATGTAGACAGAAAACACAGTGGAAGAATTATCCTAAGACGTTATGTGGCTATCTTCTCAGTGACAATGAAAGTAGGGTTATTTTTGATTTCTTCTTCTCCTGACTTGTATTTTCTAAATTATCTTCCATGACCATGTGCCACTTCTATTCAACAATTTCTTGATGTACAATTAAAATATCTTAAAATTCACCTATATAAAGTCTATAGTTCAATGGTTTAAAATATATTCACAG
>NW_012154583.1:2528-4678 GCF_000956105.1 Propithecus coquereli | reverse complement strand
TTTTTTAACTTAAATGCATTTTTTTTATATTTAAACATATCTCTATTACATTTTATTGGGCTGGTTTTGGTCCAACACTCATAAACTAAGAGATAATGAGATTGGAAGGTGTTTAAGAAGTCAGGGAAACCTACCCAAAAAAGAAAATGCATTAGATCAGTAATTTTCAAGGCTTCTTGTTTTGTTTCTTTTTCTCTCTTTTTTGAAAGTAGTGAGATGCTTTCCACAAATACCGACTATAATCTAATTTAGAAACCCAACATGTAGAAACAGGTAAATTCAGGAGCAGCAGGTCTGGTTGACAGTGGCGTGGTTGGGTTATCCAGAGTCTTCCACACTCCCCACTCCTAAACAAGCCCCCCCTCTCCCTCCACGCCCAACTGGGATGCTTCTGTGAGCCCAAGAGCATTCCTGTTCTTCGGATCCTGATGGCCACCCAGGAGATTCTGTGGCCTCCGGGCATTGGATCTCCACAAGTCCAGCACCTTCTAGACTTCTACACAAGCCCCTAAAAAAGATGTGAAACAGGACAAGGCACAGGAAGGCATCACGGGGCCCACGTACAAAGACTTCCCTCAATGGAAGCAGGTTCTTGCTGAGTATAGCCTCTCAACCAGTATGCTCCACCCACAGGTCCTTCCTTTCTAGTTTTATTAAAATTCCTGGCCTCATGAATTTCAAAAAGAACATATTCCAAGGAGTGGCAATGAGTGAATACTTAACTACCAGAATATTCTCTAACTGCGCTCACTGATTTAATATACTTCAGTTTTCTCTGGAGAGCCATTTGCCCTGTCTTCATGTGCGTGGCTCTCAAATTGCCTATGAGTTTGTGAAGTTCCTATAGGGGCCACATGGAAAGCACGAGAAGAAATAGGGGCAGCCTCAAGGAGCAAAGGCCAGCTCCAGGCTGACAGCCAGCAAGAGAACAAGGACCTCAGTCCTACAACTGCAAGGGACTGAATTTGGCCAATAACCTGGGTGAGCCTGGAAGTGGATTCTCCCCTTAAAGACTCTAATAAGCAACACAGCCTTGCTGATACCTGCTTTCAGTCTTCTGAGACCCTATGCAGAGGACCCAGCTGAGCCCACCTGGACTTCTGACCTATGGAAACTGTGAGATAGTGAGAGAGAGCAAGAGAGAGAGAGAGAAAGAGGGAGAGAGAGTTTAAAGCTCTGATAGAATTATCTCCTATCTTTCTAATATCAAACGCATTGGAAAAAACCTAAAGATCAAGCCCTTCGACTTGGTGGGGTCATGGGATGCCTAGCTATCTCATTAAACATTACTTCTGGGTGAATCTATGGGGATGTTTCTGGAAGATATTAGCATGTGATTGGGCGGACTGGGTAAAGCAGGTGGCTTCCCCCACTGGGCATCACCTAATCACTGAGGACCTGAACAGAGCAGAAGGCAGAGGAAGACGATGCAGGAACACTGGTGGTCCTGGTGCTCAGTGCGTGGGACCCGGACTGGAATCTCCACCATCGGCCCCCCAGCTCTCAGGCCTTTGAACTACTCCATCAGCTTTCGTGGGTGTCCAGCTTGCAGACAGCAGACTGAGGGACTTCTTAGCCTCCACAGCCGTGTGGGCCAATACCTTATAATAAATCCCTTTGTTTATGTATACTTTTGTAGATGTATAAAATCTCCTACTGTTCCGTTTTACCAGAAGGCCCTAATACACCTCCTCCTTATCATTCTGTGGCATACAGTGAATGTTATAAAGCACACTGTTTTTAAAAATTGCACTTGTCACAGGATTTTGAAAACATGATCATTTCTTTCACCCTCTCTTCCTCTGTAGCAAGACTAAGTTCACTTTGCCCCACGATCTTCACCAGAACAGCAGGCTCGCTTCTCCCCTCGCACCAGCTTTAAAAGCCTCCCGTGATTTAGGGATTCAGCTCCCCTCAGGAAGCTTGACAGTGAAGAGAAACACAGATGACCGTGGAAAGGCCAGGGGCTGGGCATTCGTCTTTAATGACTGCACTCCTTCCCTTGAGTTAAAGGGAATCAATCCTTGCTGCCTGCATTTCCTCCATCTGTCGTGTTCTCACAGGGGCTGACACACAGTAGGAACTCAATATTTATTTCTTGAATAAATTTTTAAAAGGTCTAACTTACTTGTATAACTAAATTTTGTACA
>NW_012154583.1:0-763 GCF_000956105.1 Propithecus coquereli | reverse complement strand
CCCCCAGTAATTTTTATCTCACTTTGCAACATAATTCATATTACTGCATGGAATTTTTAAAAAGCAACACACTCTGTCTTAGGCCAGGTATCCCAGAAGGAGACCCTAAGACAAGGATTTATGTGCAAGTCACTTATTAAGGAAGTTCGACCAGTAAGGGAGTGGGGGAGGCTGGACAAAAAAGCAGAAGCCCAGCAAGGACATGGTTTTAAGCAACATTCCCTGACCAGTAACTCGGTGTGATCCTGTGGGGAGCTCTGGAGGGTCCGTTATGCTCAGAGCTGTCCCCAGCTGAGGCCAGGGAGCTGGGCTTTCACACACCCACACTTCTCCGTCGTTGACAAGGACTAACCCAGGGCACTGTGGCTCCAGTAGCCAGGAATAGGCTTCCTCAAGGAGGCCCAGGCACTGGCTCATAGAGGAGAAAGCACAATGGTAAAAAGGGATCTAGGAGAACACGGACATTATCCCTTAAATGTTCTAATTGTGAAAAAAAATTAATAGATGTGCCTTTTCTTCTAGCCTGCCTTGTCCCTGCCATTTCCCGCCAGCAGAAAGCCCCCGACCCCACTCCAATTCTCTTAACTCATCCAAATCCTGACTCAGCTGTCAACACCCAGCTGGAGCTCACTGTGCCCAGGAGGCCTTGGCCAGTCTCTGCTTTCTCTCAGGGCACTTCTGGGCAGCAGGGCACCGTTAGCACCAAATGCCTTGCTGCTTCTTTTGTAGCAAGCCTTCTTCCCATCTGGGTGCTCCTTGAGGG
>NW_012154582.1:3160-3502 GCF_000956105.1 Propithecus coquereli | reverse complement strand
GGAGTTTGAGGTTGCTGTGAGCTAGGCTGATGCCAGGGCACTCTAGCCTAGGGGAGAGAGTGAGACAGTGTCAATCAATAAACCAATCAACCAATCAACAAGTTATCAGAGAGGAGGCTTAATTGAAAGAACCACAATAGCATATTCTGAATCAGGAATCACGTTTTACTGCTGGCATTACATTTGCTACTTTTTAATTCAGAATGTATTATAGATCTCATGTGTTAGCTAATAAAATGTAGTAATGTTTTTCATGTGTCGTAACAGATGCTACCAATGCATCATTAGGTTCCTAAGCCTGAAGCCTCTATAACAATCATTTTCATGGTGGAATCAAACAAC
>NW_012154582.1:2768-3110 GCF_000956105.1 Propithecus coquereli | reverse complement strand
GGAGTTTGAGGTTGCTGTGAGCTAGGCTGATGCCAGGGCACTCTAGCCTAGGGGAGAGAGTGAGACAGTGTCAATCAATAAACCAATCAACCAATAAACAAGAAGTTATCAGAAAGGAGGCTTAATTGAAAGAACCACAATAGCATATTCTGAATCAGGAATCACGTTTTACTGCTGGCATTACATTTGCTACTTTTTAATTAAGAATGTATTATAGATCTCATGTGTTAGCTAATAAAATGTAATATTTTTCATGTGTCGTAACAGATGCTACCAATGCATCATTAGGTTCCTAAGCCTGAAGCCTCTATAACAATCATTTTCATGGTGGAATCAAACAAC
>NW_012154582.1:0-1273 GCF_000956105.1 Propithecus coquereli | reverse complement strand
GGACATAGATTTGTTGTGTAAATTGAGGACCTGCAGGTTTGTCTTGCATACCCTTAGGCCTGTTAATGGGATACAAAGGATGTCACCAAGAAGGCCATGATAAGGCATGTCTGACCTCCTTCCTGGCAGGCAGTTTAGTTTTAGGGTATTCCTTTGGCCACGAGAGGGTCCATTTAGTCAGTCGGTGGCGGGGGGGGGGGGTGAGCCTTAAAATTTTATTTTAGTTCACATATATTATTTTTATCTGTATGTCATGCCAGGAAATGGTGCTTGTTTTGCTAATTTAAAGATGCTAATTTCCCCATCTACACATGATCATATTTCAATTACCAATTCTCAATGGATGAAACCTTCCACAATTAAGGCTGTGACAGAAAACATACTTCATCGTACACATTAACTCACAGATATTGCCGTAAAATTATTGACGGTAGAAATGAAGTTATTTAAAATTTGAAAATCTAGTTTTACTTTCAGTTCATATAAAAAGAATAACCTGCCTGCAAATACCCTGAGTAATATTGCATAATTAATTTTCTCTCGGTGAAAATAAATCCAGATGTCTTCTGAAGGCTATTTTACAGGCTTTGTTATAGACACCTGACAGAACATTTAAAAAAAAAAAAGGAAAAAAACAAAGAAAATACCTAATATAGAGTCCCAGCTATTCCAGAGGGTGAGGCTGAAGGATAGCCTGAGGCCAATATACTGTCAACAAAGTTTATCCCCAAAGTAGTTGTGATTAACTCATTTCAAGTGTATAATAAAATATGAAGTGTAAGGAAGAACTATGTAATTTCTATCTACCCTTCAAAATTTCTTTTTTTTTTTTTTCAGAGCAACACTTTTCGACCTAACTTATCAATGGCCTTAGTCCTCCACGCCCCTGGCTGTTGTTTCTATGAAAATCTCTGGCACTGAGCACCGGGGTGATTCTCCCCTCCGGAGCGGATGGGGAATAGAAATAGAGAGTGTTTCTATTCTGCGCTGTTGGGCGTCAGCATGCATTTCACGTTCTAGTTTGCACCCCTTCCCAGACAATCCCAGGGCTTTTGAATTATATTGTTAAAATTAATTTTAATAACAGGACCTTTCTTGGATGCAATCACTGCCTCACGCCGACCCCACCAGAGAGGTTCCAGTTCCCAGACAGCTGACTTGCTCCAGCCTCACCGCCAGGTCTCGCCTCCAAAACCCGGAAAACACAGACGCGCGTAGATCGAAGGGGAGAGACGCTCAGGCCCCGCCCCTCTCCGCCCCGCCCCCCTCTCCC
>NW_012154581.1:12563-12905 GCF_000956105.1 Propithecus coquereli | reverse complement strand
GTTTCTTTACGTTAAGGAGGTCAGATTTGATGAACTCTAATATCCCATCTAGTTAACATTTATTATATTCTAAACTAAATAAGACCCAAATGACCAAGTTATGGCCTAACAGTCACAGAAGACATCCTTAAGGGCATTGTAAGACAGCCTCTAAAGGCCAAAGAAATGACTATCTCATTCAAGAATAAGGGCCAAGAGCAGGACCCTTGAGGGCCCAGGTCAGTACAAAATTTAAGAAAGAACAGAATAGCACTGGAAGGAATGGCTCAGCATATTCATACTGGAGGGAGGTTGTAGGAGTATCTGCAGATCCCACTAAATCTGAAAGAAATGTCAATACAC
>NW_012154581.1:9742-10358 GCF_000956105.1 Propithecus coquereli | reverse complement strand
ATTAGTTGAAGTTTTAATGTAATATAGCTTGTTACACAATAAGTAGCAGGATATCTGACTTACGCTTGTGTTATGTGGGAAATAAACTGATCATATAAGACTATTATTTCTCACTCACTTTGAATGCTGATGCATCAAATTCCCTTGTACTTACTTTCTTAAACATAAAGATCTGGCTCAGCTGGCCACCTCCTCTCTCAATGACTGTAGAGATGTATGAGGTAGCCTCCTGGATAAGATGACACAAATGCAACATCCGTGCTGTCTTGTGGAACTCTAGGCTGACCAAAACCATAGTTACCGTACGGAATTCGGATACATATTCCACAGGGTGGCCTTCATCAATCTACAAAGACACAGTGAGTTACCTTGCCTATATCTTCAACTCTCAGTATCATGTTTAGGCATTTTAATTCTGCATTTCATGGTGAGTGTGAGAAAATAACTTATCAGGCAAAAAATTAAAAGAAAATTCAGGTTGAAGTGGCATAGAGTGCACTTGGAATTAAAACTGACTTGAAACCAAATTCGCTGATGAAATTCGTCAGGCTTTTATATTTTCTAAGAGTTAGTTTGACATGTTCAACTCCATTAGTCATTATATCTCTTACTAAGG
>NW_012154581.1:0-1882 GCF_000956105.1 Propithecus coquereli | reverse complement strand
TGTTGTCCAGTATCTGAACTTTTGCCTGTCTACAGGTAAGAAGGTGTCTCGATGTACTTTCAATTGGCATTTTTCTTATTATGAATGAAGCTGACCATCTTTATATGTTAAAAGACATGTAGTTTTCTTTGTCTATATACCATTTATTCATGATCTTTGTCCATTTTTCTCTTAGAATGTTAGTCTTTTCTTGATTTCTAGGTACTCTTTCTATATTAGAACAATTCATCCTTTGTTTATTGTGAGTTACAAATATTTTTTCTCCAGTTTGTCATTTATCTTTTGAATTATATACACACAGACACACACACACACACACACACATTTCCCCCAACTGGATCACTTTTTTAGGAGCTACTACCTATCTTTAGCTGTAGGTCCTGGCCTTCTCTGGTATGGTAAATCCCAAATTTCTCCTGTATCTCCAGACTGCATTTTGCCACCAGGGTAATGATGTCACTTAGTTGATTCCGTTCCACTGTCCAGAGTGCCAGGAGCACATTCCCTGTAGAGACATAGGATAGGCTGACAGGGGTCAAATATTTAGACTTACTTGATCAAGGGAAATGTCCCAATAATGCAGAAGATCAACTTGATACAGTGTGCGTAGCAGGCAAAGTGTGAGGCAAGGTTACTTGGCTATATACATTGTGCTACATTAAAATACTGCCTCCGATACTCAAAACCATTTAGTACATAAAAAAAAAAACAACCAAAAACAAAAAAACCACGAAGGTAGAAGGTAGGCAGAAGCTGTAATGTTCCTAAGGATATGCTTGGTAATCTTCCTTCTACTAGTATACTAATAGAGGGGGAGAGACATTGGCAAAAGTTTCACACAATGTAGGTTCAAGTTCAAGTCTAATTTTAGGGTTGGTTTTTACTAAGTTTAAATGACAAGAGAGGCCAACTCTGGAGCATATAGCTGTTAATGATCCTAAGAGTTCTCCTGATTGGAAACTCTTGACTCCTCTCTATTTCATGCTTACCTTCTGCTATTAATGACTAAATTTCTCATCAGTTTTTTCAAGAATGCTTTATGTGCATTTATATCCCATCATTCAATCTAAACAAGATGTACAGCATGTGTCAGACTAATTTGGACAAAGCTTTTCCATTAGATTGGGAGAATCCTTTGAGGCAGAGACTGTGTCTTCCTCATCTTTATGTCCCCTGGGCCCAGTACCACCTAGTAAATAATCAAAAAATGCTGAATAAACAAATATGCCAGATTCCACCTAAATATAGTCTTCCTCATTCGCAGTTCTTTAAATATTCAGAAAAACTGAAAAATACCTGTGATATTTAGGATATCCCCTCCAAAACAGAGCACATCTGAAATCAAGTAAGGATGAGAGAGGAAAATGAGTTAAAATCAGCGATATACCAGATCACGGCAGAATCACATATAGTCAAAAGAATGGCCTACTGACTTTTTCTTCATATTTTTCTTGTCTATTTGCTAACTCCAAAACTCAGGCCCCGTAGGCTCCTTCTTCCTTCTTCCTCCTTTGTCTTCAAATCTATCCGTACTTAAGTATAAAACATCTTTTCTAAAGTGGAAGAAGTATTCTTGCTCCCTTCAAAGCCACCCCATTTGTGCTGGGGATCTATCCTCTCTCACCTTCTCAAGTACTTCACTGATCTTTAATCTCTCCCTAATCTCTCTACTGGATCATTCTCATCGATAACTTACAGAAAACAAACACAATAAAAATAATCCACTTATTCTTGATTCTACCTTCTCTTCTTCCTAATAGCTCCATTTTCTGCTATATTCACAGCCCAAAAAAAAAAAAAAAAAAAAATCTCAAAAAGTTGGTTCTATACACTTTCCTCATCTCCCATTATTCTTTCTTTTAAATGTTTTCTCTACCATTCT
>NW_012154580.1:8652-8994 GCF_000956105.1 Propithecus coquereli | reverse complement strand
ACATTCTTGTATTTCCCCAATACAAGATATTAGGGAAATGTCTGTTTAAATTTTTTGTCCATTTTTGAATTGAGTTATTTATTGTTCAGTTTAAGGAGTTCTTTGTATATTCTTGATATGCATGGAAGTTTTTAATTTTTATGTTATCCAATGTATCTATTTTTCTTTTGTTGCTTGTGCTTTTGGTGTTATATCCAACATATCATTGCCATGTTCAATGTCGTCAAGTTTCTCCATGTTTTCTTTTAAGACTTTCACAGTTTTAGCTTACATTTATGTCTTTGATCCATTTTGAATTTATTTTTGTGTAAGGTAAGTCTTCTAGGAGTTTTACAATTTTAG
>NW_012154580.1:2421-3217 GCF_000956105.1 Propithecus coquereli | reverse complement strand
TACAGGGATACAAACACTTTGGTTACATATATTCTCTTTGCATTGCCCTAGTCAGAGCTACAAGTGTGCCCATCCCCTAGACAGTGTGCACCACACCCATTAGTTGTGAATTTACCCATCTCCTCCACCCCCCTCCACCTGCCTGACATCTGATGAATGTTACTTACATATGTGCACATAAGTATTGATCAACTAGTACCAATTTCATATACATCAATAACAGTCAAGCTGAGAATCAAATCAAAGATGTAATACCTTTCACAATAACATCAAAGAAAATTAAATATTTAGGAATATATTTAACTAAGGAGGTGAGAGACTTACATAGGGAGAACTATGAACACTGAGAATAGAAATTGCAGAGGATGTAAACAGATGGAAAACCCTACCATACTCATGGATCAGCAGAATCAATATTGTTAAAATGTCTATACTGCCTAAAATGATCTACAGATTCATGCAATCCCTATTAAAATACCAACATCATTTATTGCAGATCTAGAAAAAATAATTCTATGCTTCATATGGAACCAGAAAAGACCCCATATAGCCAAAGCAATCTTAAGCAAAAAGAACAAATTGGGAGGCATCAATCTACCACACTTCAAGGTATACTATAAGGCTACAGTAACCCAAAGAGCTTGGTACTGGCACAAAATGGAGAAATAGACCAATGGAACAGGACTGAGAACTCAAACATAAAACAATCCTCATATTGCTATCTGATCTTTGACAAAGCAGACAAAAACATACAGTGGGGAAAAGAATCCCTATTCAATAAATGGTGCTGGGAAAA
>NW_012154580.1:0-479 GCF_000956105.1 Propithecus coquereli | reverse complement strand
AAGAAAAAATATGCATTTGAATTTTTTTCATGTAATTACATAACTACTTTTGATGTTCTTTGTTTTTTAATATGAATTTGAATTACCTAAAGGGGTTACTTGCTTTCAGCCTGAAGATCTTCCTTTAGTATTTCTAGTAAGGCAGATCTGCTGGCAATAAGCTCTGTCAGTTTTTATTTATCTTGGAAAATCTTTATTTCATCTTAATTTTTGAAAATTTGCTTTGCTGGACATAGGATTTTTGTTTGATAATTTTTTTCTTTGAATGTGTTATTCTACTGCTTTCTGTCCTCAATGTTTCTATTGAGAAGTCAGATGTTAATCTTATTGGGGTTCCCTAGTAAGAAATGAGCTGTTTTTTCTCTTGCTGAAAGTCAGCATTTTTACTTTGATGTGTCTGTTTGTGGCTATTTTCGTATTTATCCTACTTGTAGTTCATTCAGATTCTTGAATGTGTAAGTTTTGTTTTTCAATATTTT
>NW_012154579.1:23018-23641 GCF_000956105.1 Propithecus coquereli | reverse complement strand
AAAAAAAAAAAAAAAAAAAGTACAGAGGTACTGCTTGACCTGCTATTCCAGTTGGGTTAAGGCAGGGATTACATAATCAAAAAAGAGTTTTTGAACCCAATAAAGGCTCACTGGAAAACACGCAGAGCATCAGTATACAGATCTTTTAGACATTTTCCCAAGAAAGTGCATTATGGTTTAAGCCCCACTGTGTGGTGAGTATTTCAGGCATGCTTTGCCTGTCTAGAGAAGACCTGACCTTTTTCCAGTAGGTGTGTGAATGGTTGAATTGAGGGAGATAATCCAAAACCAGTCTCTATTCAGCACCATCAGAAATAAAACTCTTATTTTGGTCTCTATTCGTACACCTCAATTGATTCAAGCTCAGAATAAAGGAATACTATTTATTGACTCCTCCTGTCCTTTCTTAATAATCTAGACATCCAAACAGATAGCCCAGGAGTCGATCATTTGTAGGATTAAAAGGATTCACTGAAAAGTACACTCATCACACAGAATTTCTAGTCATCTTCTCAGTGCCTTACCAATTATAAAAGAACAGCTGAGGTTGTTAAATATATAAGGAAATTATCTAACATAAAACAGAGTCAAACCGAGCAAATAAAGGAGCTCAGAGGAAGAAA
>NW_012154579.1:11788-13211 GCF_000956105.1 Propithecus coquereli | reverse complement strand
ATTTGAATGGCTTGAGGTTCCAATGTCTTGGTTTTCCAAGTCAACTAAACTTATTTGTTGATAGACAAATGAACACAATTTTTCTGTTATAAATAGGGAACCCTCCCCAATCAACAACTACTCATAACACACACACAAACACACACCGGTTTTTAGAATCAGAGAGGGACTGAGAAGTAATCAGATAGCGTAAGTGTAAACCATCTAGGAAAACAGTTACCTGTTTTCTCCTGAGTTTTCATACTGCAGCATAAAGAGCCTTGCGTGGGGAGAAGGTTCCGGCCACCCTGGCATGCCGCCCCTCCTTCCACGGCCTTCATTCTAAAGCATTCCCATTCATCTCCTGCCGTGGCTCCCACCTGTAACCCCAGCACTTTGGGAGTCTGAGGAGGGCGCCTCGCTTGAGGCCAGGAGTTCAAGGCCAGCCTTGAAACCTCGTCTCCACAAAAAACCAAATAAATTAAAAAAATAAAGCATTCTGGGGCTGGGTGCGGTGGCTCACACCTGTAATCCTAGCACTCTGGGAGGCCGAGGCGGGCGGATTGTTTGAGCTCAGGAGTTCGAAACCAGCCTGAGCAAGAGCGAGACCCCGTCTCTACTAAAAATAGAAAGAAATTAATCGGACAACTAAAAATATATAGAAAAAATTAGCCGGGCATGGTGGCGCATGCCTGTAGTCCCAGCTACTCGGGAGGCTGAGGCAGGAGGATCGCTTGAGCCCAGGAGTTTGAGGTTGTTGTGAGCTAGGCCGACGCCATGGCACTCACTCTAGCCAGGGCAACAGAGTGAGACTCTGTCTCCAAAAAAAAAATAAATAAATAAAGCATTCTGGAGCAGTCGGCCACCCTGTGTGACCCTGAGCAGGCTACTTATGTTGTCCATCTTGTCTAGTGGGAATGGTAACAATAGTAGCCACCTCAAAGGGCTGTTCAAAGCCTAAATAATATAGGTAAAATACCTAGAACAGTGCCTGGAGTGTAGTGAGTACTGTATACAGTGTTGCCTATTATTACTATTATAGAAAAATCCGAGATTCTATCTCCTGTTTTGGTGACCAATCTAATGTTTTCTTGCACTGGTGCTTAAAGCGTTTGCTCTCATATATGTGGAGTGAATCTCACCATCTCAGGCTGAGGTTTTTATACAAAAACTCAGTTGGCTGAGTTGGCTCCTTCCCTGCTTTTGGCCAAGCACCTAGACACAGCGATAAGGGAAGAAAAGCAGGAATTGGGAGTCTGCCCTTAAGAGTAGGTGGCTAACAAGAAACCTGAGGTTTCAGCTGTCCCCTATAAATCTCAAATGAGTAGAAGCCCTATATATCATGAAAAGGATAAAAATGTGGGGACCTGTTAATATTTATTATAGCTATATTAATAAAAGAAAGCCATGTTTTACTGATTCCAAAAAAAAAAAAAATCTCAGT
>NW_012154579.1:0-715 GCF_000956105.1 Propithecus coquereli | reverse complement strand
GCCACCATGCCTGGCTAATTTTTTCAATATATTTTTTAGTTGTCCAATTAATTTCTTTGTATTTTTTTTTTTAGTAGAGACGGGGTCTTGCTCTTGCTCCGGCTGGTCTCGAACTCCTGAGCTCAAACGATCCTCCCACCTCGGCCTCCCAGAGTGCTAGGATTACAGGTGTGAGCCACCGCGCCCGGCCATGCCACATTTTAAAATCTATTGCCAAAGCGTTTTCTTGACAAGTTATACCTAGGCATTTATACTACCAGCAATAGTGCTTGCATGCTCATTTTTCATGGGTCTTTCCTGGGTTTTGGCAATATTTTAAGTTATGCCAATAAGCAAAATTAAAAACGAAAATCCCCTCATTTGTGAGGTTCCCATCTTGCTTTGTACCTACGAATTCAATAATTTTCTCATCATGTCTACCAGGTGATTAAAAGATTAGATATCTTTTTTGCAGCTCTAGTTTTGCACTCCGACATGAATATGTTTCCGAGTGTATTTCACAAAAGACTACTTTTTTCCATTTTCCCCACTGCCACTATTTTGCCACTAGGGGGCGGAGATGCTGCAGAAACATGATCCTAAATTAAGCCCAGAGTGACAGGAGACGCTGTTAAGAATCTGGCAGGAACAACAGGCCTCATGGCACCCACAGGACATAATTAGCACATTGTATGGTTGTCTTGCTTTGAGATGTTGTTTAGAATGATAACCAGGA
>NW_012154578.1:11238-11585 GCF_000956105.1 Propithecus coquereli | reverse complement strand
TTCAAATTATTCTGGAAGGTTCACCTTTGTTTTAATAAGAATATTTTACCTTTGTTCATACTTGATATTTTTGTTTATATCTTTACTCCCTTATTATTTTTGCATTTATCATATAACATTTAGAATATGGAAAGCTATTTGATTGAAGGTTTATGGGTTCCACAGAAAAAAATAAAAGATATGGACCTGCCCCCAAGTTGGTAGCAATCTACTGATGGCTAAAAGGGATATAAATAAAATGCAAAGGAAATACTGGATAAAGAGCAACTTTTGTATTTTTGTAAAGAAGGAAGAAGGAGTAGAGAAAGAAATTAATTTGGTTCTTGCTCTCTCATGCCAAAAGATCT
>NW_012154578.1:8713-9438 GCF_000956105.1 Propithecus coquereli | reverse complement strand
AAAATTAAAACATTAAAATAAACATTGACATTGATCGTATTTTAGAGCACCTGTTTACAAATAATATACTAGAAACATGGTATACTAGAAAATATTTCAGTTAAAAATAATTTCGTATAAGTTCACAAAAGAAAAATGGCCTATTATTGCATGATTCCTAAAAATGTTTTAAATTGTGCTTTTTTTTAACTTAAAAAGAACACTTGATATTTTGTATTAATAAATTGGGAGGAATGAAATTATAGGAAGAACTTCTTGAAAATAAAGATAATTTCTATCAAGATCGTATGGATTATAAACTTGTTTAGAGAAGAGGCTTCTATTATTCCTTCTTACAACCCCCATAATTCATAACAGAGTATGTTGTGTATGTATATACAGGCACAAATGTAGACATGTGTACACATATACATACAAGCACATATATGTTATATACACATAACATATATTGAAGTGTGAAAAGGTGAGTATATGGATAGATAAATGGTCCTACTTCCTGATTCCTTGCCCCTGAAGGAATTTATCAGTCTTGGACTTTTATAGCTATTCTGAGTTAAATATAAGCAAACGAGATAATGGTGGAGTATTGAATTGTCTCAATTACCAAACTGAAATAATCGATCAATTATTAAAGTATCTGTTGAAAGGGCATAAGACACTCTGTGACTAGTTCTCTCCCTCAAAGAACTTGTAATCTCTAGGCAATTGCTGACAAATGGTAAATG
>NW_012154578.1:0-3837 GCF_000956105.1 Propithecus coquereli | reverse complement strand
TCTGAGTGGCAGTTTAACAGGGCCTTCAGGATCAGCCCAAAGACAACAGCCCAACAGTGAGGACATCATATAAAGCTGGAAGGAGGAATGTTGTAGGGGCACACCATAACCATTGATGCTTGTAGTGCCAATGCAGAGGCTGACAGCTTCCTTTGCCTTGGTGTCTCTGAAGTCCCTACATAACCACCAGGTCTTACAACCCAATGGGAACAACAACAAGGACAAAACCGGTCATAGTCACAAGAGCAATTTACACTCAAAAGGGTCTAAACAAGGAAAGCATAGGAAGGGGTTGCTGACAGAAGTGTGGGAAACCTTTCTACCTTTAGGCCTGCTGCCTGGGGAGTGTGCAGAGCCAGAAAAGAAGGGAGCAGGTGCAGGGGTCCAGCCCAGCCACTGGCAGAACCATCATGCTGAGGATGAAACAAGTAAGGGAAATAAACACTCCAAACCCTCTTTCATCCTGCCTTACAATCTGCTGCCAATGCCCTCTATTGGTCCAGCCTAATTTAAGCCCGAGGATAAGAGTAATGCAATCCAAGCCTCCCAGGGGAGACAGCAGGGTGAAAACCGGATTGGAGCAGTGATACATGTTAAGAACGCCAGCATAGCATGCTTAGAACCTTTTCCAAAGGAAGTGCTAAACCTTGCTTAAGTCTTATCTAGTAAGAACACTAAAGAACCAGGATTTTCATACATATTTGCCACTTTTGGAAATAAATTTCTCATACCAAGAACCATCCCATGAAGGAGGTTTGGCAAATACTATATAATACCTTAGATACCAGAGACGCTAGATGTTAATCAGATACCTTAGATAGACACTAATTTATCTATTGAATACATTAGATTTAATCAGATACATTAGATTGACATCAGTCTCTCTGTTGTGGTCCCCAAATGGCACTGAAAGGAGTGAATACTGTCCCCAGGTCTCAGAAGTCACCTCCCTGTTCCTTTATTATTGCTAGTTGTATCCCTAGTACCAAACAATGTCTTTTCCTTTCTAATCCTAGCATTAGCTTTTGTTTACCCCCATTCAAACTACTCTGCTTGAAAAATCACTGTGCTTTAAATTTCACCATCCAACAGCCATTGGCTTAAAAATGATTAGTTTCCCACAAGAATAAGCCTTTGATCGCTGAAGCCAGTTCCAGCCGTGAAAATGTGTGTTTTCCTGCCCTGTTCTAACATTTTCTCTTAATTAGGGCAAGAGAGACTGCCTTGGGAAGTTGATTCTTCACCTGCACACATAATATCTGTGCTTGCTTTCTGTGTTGCTATATTCTCTCAGAAGGCACTTGGGGACCCATTGGTAAGAAGTTGTTTTTGAGGTAATTGCAACGAAAAATGAAGCACACTTCAGTGAAAATTCATTTTGATCGAATACCCTACTCTCTCTTTTTTAAAAATCTAGCAGCCCCACGTTTCAAGTTGCAAACGATATCATTCAATGCATTTCATTCTTGGAGAATAACCCAATAGAACAGCCCAAGGCAGTGGGAAAACATCCTGGCCATTCCATCTCACTTGAACAGTGTGGGAAGCTCCTCTCAGAATCACCCAGCCTTGTGACTAGTACCTTGATATGCAGGAGAGGTTGAAGCAGATCCAGAGAGTTCCAAATAAAATGTCCACAGGAGTAGCACAGGGCACTGTGAAACTTTATATGAAGATAATTGATAAGATTAGGGTTTGAGAGAAGAGAACATGAAGTATGTTTGAAGTTATGAAGTAAAAGAATAGAGAAAATGATAAGATGAAAAACCAAATCCCTGAACACAGAAACTGGAAGCTCACTATTAAAGTTTGAGAGAACTTAATGTGGAACAATTTTATCCCAACACGGGGAATTGTGTTGACATTTCTGAAATTCATAATACATTATTAAGGAAATTTAGGATGGGGAGAGGTGGCATTTCTAATACTTGAAATTGATATCATGAAGGGCAAAATCCCACTTTTTGGTATCTGCATTAAAAAAAAAAAAAGAAAACAGTTCGTGTTGTAGATCCTTTGTATCTGACCGTTCGTAAGAGTTTGTAAGGTGCTGAGCCACAGCCACTACACCTTTAACTGTGTCTTCCCAATAAGCCCAGATTCAAAGTCCTAAGCAGTTGTCTGTCCATGACCCTCATCTCCCGTCCTATTTTCATTTGATCAGGGACATAAAATTAGCTACTCAATTGCACAAGCAAACTAATCCATGATCAAATTCCAGTTGGCGATGGCTGTAACAATGATTTATTTTACCAGGACACAAAATCCTTGTCTTTTCTAATGATCTGGTGTCTTGAATGGTGGACATGCAAGAAGAGAGGTGAGGAGATGTTTTGGAACGAGAAGACCTCTTGCTATCCACTGAAGTAATATTAATTTTACCTTACGACTGAATGCCAAAGTACATCATAGTAGAGTATAGCTAAAAGTAGGTGGGGATAAAAATTTGCTAACCAGATGGTACATTTCTACGTTTCTAAACAGATCTCACCCCTCCATGCACATGCATATGCACACAGCTAAACACTTCATCACTTTCAAAGAGAAGTTTCATTTTAAACGGGGACTCTTGGTCATGAACAGATAACCCAAAGGAATGACTAACAATCCAATGGGAACAACATTAAGTTAGATAAAATTTGAAGAATTTTAAGTTAGAGAAAACTTAAGAATCCTTTAGGCATACTTCTTAGTTCATAAAATATGATTGCTACCTTGCCCTCCTCACCTATTTCCTCTGTTTGACATTTGTCTGAGGGAAACAACCTTATATTCTACTTTTCTGCAATTTTACACATCATCTATTTTGTTTTGGCCAGAGAGAACTTATTAATAATAAAGATTACTGGTTCCTAAACTCAATGGTGTTTGGTTTTCAAAAGATATATTTTTCTTTCAACATTCTTGTCTTCAAAGGCTAATGAGATGTGCTGCTCTGTTGGAGGCTAGAGTTAGGTAGGTGGAAAAATCACAACGATTATTCCTAATTGCCACTGAAAAATTTACTTCTTTAGCAGAAGGGGGAAACTAGTTTAGTTGACAGAAGCGCATATCTGCTAAATAGGAGAAATGCAATTAGTGGTTAGTTGAGAGGTGGGAAAGAGATTTTACTTTATAACAACTAGAAAAACAAAAGGACTTGGAAATTATTTAAATTAGGCAAAATATATGAACAAACAGAGAGACTGCACTGTCCAAGGTCTAGCACTGTCACCAACTGTACTTCTCTTCCAAAACATATTTGGAAAACAAATGAATTTTGTCTTTGTAATCTTACTAAATATAAACACACTCATTAATTAGAAGTAGAAAAGCTGGAGCTTTGTAATTAGGCAACTTCAAATGTGAGCTGGGCTCTGCCATTTATAAGCTATCTGACTTTGTACACGTTGTTAAACTTTCATAAACCAGTTTTCTTTAAAATTGTATAATAATAAAATATCTTCGAATAGTTGTTATAAAGCTTAACTGAGATTATTATTTTTGAAATCACAGCATATATTTCATTCACATTTAAATATAGGTTCTTGGCCCAGCATGGTGTCACATGCCTGTAATCCCAGCACTTTGGGAAGCTGAGGCAGGAGGATCGCTTGATGCCAGGAGTTAAAGACCAACCTGGGCAACATGATGAGACCCTGTCTATCTCTACAAATAAATAAATAAGTTAGACAGGCATGGTGGCATGTGTCTATAGTTCCAGCTACTCTGGAGGCTGAGGCAGGAGGATCGCTTGAGCCTAGGAGTTGAAGAGTGCAGTGAGCTATGATCTGGACACTGTACCTCAGCCCAGGAAACAGAGCAAGACCCTGTCTCAAAAAAAAAGAAAAAGAAGAA
>NW_012154577.1:7856-8199 GCF_000956105.1 Propithecus coquereli | reverse complement strand
GGCACTCTAGCCTGGGCAACACAGTGAGACTCTGTCTCAAAAAAAAAAAAAAAATTATTTTTTCTTCTTCTCATGCATAGTATGACCTGGAACTAAAAGGAACTGTACATATCATTTAATCCAAGCTTCTCCCAGATTCATTATATCCTGTCCTGAGACGGGTGAATCCAAGCTCTTCTTAAACACTTCTGGAGATGGGAAAGTCACCCTCTGTCACAGCCCATTCTATTACTGGTCAGATCTGACCGGTAGGACATTCCTCGACCTCCTGAGCTGAAGCCTAACTTCCTGGAGCCTCCACTCACCAATCCTGGCCCTTTCTTCTGGATGGCGACCCAGGGCC
>NW_012154577.1:2662-5140 GCF_000956105.1 Propithecus coquereli | reverse complement strand
TCTCTGGGAGGCTGAGGTGGGAGGATCCCTGGAGCTCAGGAGTTCGAGACCAGCCTGAGCAAGAGTGAGACACCCCTCCCCCCCTTAAAAAAAAAAGGCTAAATCAAGCTAATTAACATATGCATTGCCTCACTTGTTTTTTTGTGTGTGTGTGTGTGTTTTTTGTTGTGAGAACACTTAAACACTACTCTCTTGGTAATTTTCAAGTATATACATTATTAACATTATTAACTATAGTCACCATGTTGCATAATAGATCTCTTGAACTGATTTCTCCTGTCTAACTGAAATTTTGTATCCTTTGGCTAAAATAAAAGGATACTATTTTCATCTCTGTATTGTAAATGGGGAAAATGAGCCTCAGACAGGCGTTTGAATCTCTGCTGTGACATCTCAAGTTTACTAATCCCTCAGTCCTTCAGTTTCCTCCTCTGCAACCTGGGGTAGTAAGAGCTCCTACCTCACTGACAGCGGGGAAGTATTAGGTGAGAAAGCAGACTGGGAACATTCGTCATGGTGCTAGCATGTCAAATGCCTGATGAATGTTAGCTGCTACTTCTACTGGTCTCGATTCCAAAGTTCACACCCTCAACTGCAACATGTTAACATGCTGAGTGGACAAAGGAGAAACATTAATTCCAAGTGATGCCGTCAGGAAATGTGCGACGAGTAAATGCAGTCACAGGTGTGCTGCCATGTGAAGGGGCCGCGACAGAGCAGCGTCTCACCAGACAGAGGAGGGCAGGACGCGCCCTAGAAGCACAGAGGGGCAAGGTGTGTTTCCCTCCCTTGCCTGGGCTCTCCTAGTATGTCACTCTGTTCCTACCCTGTGCTCTCCACCCCTGTCCTCACTGTGGCCTGCTGGTTCTCCCTCTGCCCCCACTGCCCGGGGTCCCCTGCCTCAGCTGTCTCCCTAATCAGGGCCCCACAGCCTCTCCAGCAGGGAGTGGGAGCCCCTGGCACTCGGGGCCAGGGAGGGCCCCTGATAAACAGCTGGAGCCCTTGTTTGCAGAATCTGTCATCTCCAAAGGAAAAGCAGAAACAAACCACCAGAGCCAGGGGGCTGGCTGATAATGAGTCACACTGCTGCTGGCAGCCCTCCACTCCTCCTCCATCCTCTGCATCTGGGACCTCCGGCTTGTCCTTCCATGTGCCCGGCAAAAACATCTCGTCTCCACGAAGCCTTCCTTGACTGTACCCCAATCACCCACCTCCGCAAGCTTATGCTGCACCCGGCACAGCATCCATTAGTGCCATTTATGACACTAAGCGGAAACTGCTCAGGTATTAAGGTCCCAACCAGCCTGTGAACTCCAGAAGGCAGGCATTTTGTCTCGTGAGTCTAGCATAAAACTTAGGAAATCATGCAATGACTAAATAAAATGTGGGTGAAATACAAAAATCTATGTATTTGACATAGAAAAAACAGTTCACTAAAATGTTTTATGAGTGGAAGGTAAAAGCTTGGAATTTCAAATTTTTCCAAAATAGTAATTAGCGTTTTATAGTTTAGCAATAAAAATGTTTACTTAAGAGGCCATTTTCATTTCACTTGAGAGATCTAAGAATAATGCCTTTTTCCTTTAGTTTTATATACTAATCACAAAATAAAAAAGATATCTCCCATTATTTTTTAAAATACAACTAGATATTAAACATTAAGATTTTCAACTCATTTTGATTAATCAGTGGAACATTTCAGTCATGTTCTAGAAATGAGCAAAATAGATATTCTTGTGCTTTTAGGAAAACTACTTCATATTTTCAGTGTTAAAATTGCAGTCTTGCATGTGTAGAAGTATATCACCAATGGTATGAATTCATTTTGTATAATGTCAGATACTTAAGTAAATTTACATAGCATAAAAAAAGTTATATAAAAAGAAAAAAGGAAATACAACTCTAGGCGTGCAAAGTCATCCTACCTTTGTAAAAAGAAAAATGATTGCATATGAACAGTATTCTATGATCCTATTTTTTTCCTGTTTGCAGTATCATACGTGATCATCTAACGGCTGCTAGAATGCTCACACCTGTTACCACGAATTCAAAACCCAGGAAAGACTTCTCCTGGAAATTTACTTTAGGTCAGGGTTGGGCTGCCTGGTACAAGCCTGCACCCATCACTGGGCAGATTCAACAGCACAAGAGCCTTATGATCCTATTTTAAAAGAAGAAAACTATGAGTGTATATGCACAGAAACAGGGGCTCAGAAGGACATACACCAACCCTTAGCACTGATTTTTCCTGAGGGATGGGACTTGGAGGGTGGGGTGGCATTTGCACCTTTATTTTCTTCCTGTCTGTAACATGTATTTACAATGAGGAAGTTTGTTTTACTTTTTTTTTTTTTGGAGACAGAGTCTCGCTGGGGCTAGAGTGCCATGGCATCAGCCTAGCTCACAGCAACCTCAAACTCCTGGGTTCAAGCAATCCTTCTGCCTCAGCCTCCCAAGCAGCTGGGACTACGGGCATGC
>NW_012154577.1:0-1432 GCF_000956105.1 Propithecus coquereli | reverse complement strand
TATATACAGGGTTCAGTACTATCTGCTGTTTGAGCTTGGCATGGATCCCCTACAGATAAGGGGGATCACTGTATTTGCCACCTTCTGTTCTCACTCTGTTTCCTCTCTCTCTCTTAATAAATGGACCAATATTTATCGAGAGAGAATCACACATAGTGACAAACACTGCTGGAGAAACAAGGACGGGGGCCCAAAGGCATCGGGCACAGAGCAGTTGTCCTCCGCACGGGCTGAATGCGTGAAAGAAGGGTGGAAGCCTTGGACGACGCAGAGCCTGTCCTCAAGGAGCTCACGGTCTCAAGGACAACAAGCAGTATCCACACAACATGCACCGGGAAATGCTAGCCAGGAGGCTCCGGGATGTGCTAGGGAGCAGCCGAATGGACCTAAGCTGGGCCTCGAAGCCTGGTCAAGTTTGCACGGATAGGGGACATGGGGGGAGGATGGAGGGCATTTCAGGAGGGGGGACAGTGTGTGCAAAGTGATGGAAACTGGAATACCCCAGGATCTATCAGGATCTTGCTGGTGGGGAGAGGATATAGAGGTTGATTGTGGGTAACAGGCCTGGAAAGGCTCACTGGGCCCAGATCCCAAGAGAACCAGAATACCATGAAAAGCTGAATTTGATTTCATGGTCCTGGAAAGCCCCTGATAGTCTCTGAGCTACAGAAATGCACAGTAATCTAGGTGGTGCTCACAAAGGGCTGAGCAGGCAGGCGGGGGCAGAGGGGAGATGGCAACCTCGTGCCCGTGTTACTGTCTTTTTTTTTTTGAGACAGAGTCTCACTCTCTTGCCTGGGGCGAGTGCCGTGGCGTCAGCCTAGCTCACAGCAACCTCAAACTCCTGGGCTCAAGCGATCCTCCTGTCTCAGCCTCCCGAGTAGCTGGGACCACAGGCACGCGCCACCATGCCTGGCTAATTTTTTCTACATATATTTTTTAGCTGTCCAATTAATTTCTTTCCATTTTTTGGTAGAGACGGGGGTCTCGCTCTTGCTCAGGCTGGTCTCGAACTCCTGAGCTCAGAACGATCCGCCCGCCTCGGCCTCCCAGAGTGCTAGGATTACAGGTGTGAGCCACTGCGCCCGGCCGAAAAAATTAATAACTTTTTAAATAATCAAGATATAAGACAAGAAGGAAATCTTGTCAAAATGTAAACTAGGGCTGTCTTTGAGTGGTAAGAACTATGAGTGATTTTTCTATATTCTCCACATTTCTATAATGAGCAAGTATTTGTTTTATGATTTTTTTTTTTAAACCTTAAAAACAAAGGCCTAATGATAAATGAATGCACAAGTTTCCCCAGCCCTCTCCGTGCCTGCGTCTGCAGGAGGTTTCTGGCTGTCGCTCTGTCCTCCCTTGCTCCACTCTGCTTATCAGGTTCCTGGAAGGACTTTGTCTATGGGTGTGCATGGTCCAGGCCTCCATCCAC
>NW_012154576.1:12706-15165 GCF_000956105.1 Propithecus coquereli | reverse complement strand
GCCTGATTTAAAGACGGTTTTGCAGCATGTCCAGACACTCTGGAAGTGGACAGCCGCAGCACTGCAGCCCTGGAGGACAGGCCGAAGGGAAATCCTGCCAGTGGACAGAACTTTGAGCAGCACACCTGTTGTTCAATTTGCTTGGAAGGAGAAGTGGGCAGATGCGTGGTTATATAGTGATTCATGAGCTGTGGCCAATAGTTAGGCAGGATGGTCAGGGAATAAGAAGGAATATGATTGGAAAATTGGTTACAAAGAAGTTATGGGAAGAAGTAGGTGGATAGACCTCTCAAATTGGGCTAAATATGTGAGATATTTCTGTCTCGTGTGAATGCTCACGAAGGGTGACTTCAGGAGAGGAGGATTTTAGCAATCTAGTGGATAGGCTGACCCGTTCTGTGGAAAGCAGCCAGTTTCTTTCTCCAGCTACCCCTGAAATTTCCCAATGGGCTCATGTACAAAGTAGCCACCGCGGCAGGGACAGAGGTTATGCGTGAGCTTGGCACGGTGGACTTTACTCACCAAGGCTGATCTGGCCACAGTGGTTGCTGAGTGCCCAACTTGCTTGCAGCAGAGACAGACACGGAGTCCCCAGTACGGCACCATTCCCCAGGTTGATCAGCCAGCTCCCTGGTAGCAGGTTGGTGACGTTGGACTGATCCCATCATGGAAGGGCAATGCAGTTTCTCATCCTTATTCATTTCTCAGTCATTTATAGTTTTCAACTTATGCCCAAGAATTATCTTTTTGCTATTAATAGCACTGCATTTCAGTCAATTACTAATCTGTAGGACATATGATTTTAGTAATTTATTGCAATTTTATAGGTGACGTAATTCAGTCGGTTTTTTAATGTTCTATGTGTATTTGAAAAGAATATTCCTTATATATTAGCTTAAAATTCCATTTAGATCTAAAAGATAAATCTTGTTAATTGTGTTATTCACGTTCTCTACATTCTTAATTTTTCTTTTCTTTCTGTTGTCATATTCTGAGATGTATGATGTTTTTCACCGTAATTGTGGATATGTCAATTTTATATCTGTTTTTGCTTTATTTATGTGTCATTAGTTACATATTTATAGTGGATATAGTCTTACCTTGTTTTCCTCTCATTAAAAAAATAAATGTCCCATATAATATATTTTACATCGAATTCTTTGTTGTGTGGTGTTATTATTGCTACTCTAACCTTTCTTTTTGCTAATGCTTTTCTGATGTATTTTATCTACTCCTTTATATCTTTTTTGGCCGTATTTTCAGGTATGTCTCCTGAAAACAACCTATAGCTAGATTCTAATTACATACTTGAATACCTCTGTATCTTCTTAGGAAAGCTTAACTAATTAATACTGCTGTTATTACTAATATACTTAGACTTGTTAATGTCATTTTATGGTATGTTTTCTTTCTCTATGCTTTCTGGTATTTTTTTTTTCCTTTTCTGTTTTTTGCTAGATTGATGGATCATTATTTTGTTCTATTTATTTCCTTTTTGTTGGGAAGTTTTTCCTACATCTCTAACATACATCCTTTTCTAACACACACGTTATATTCTAGATTTAGAGTATTCTTGTCATCTCCACATACAGGGCAAGAATATTTGCATACTTTTACCCCCCTCCAAGAGTAACTCGCTTTCTAAGAGTGAAGACTCCCTGTCACTCCCCTATGTTGGTATCTTCCGAAGACCCTTCCTGTACCTTGAGCTCAGCCCCAACTCTGATGCATTAGGTGTGTACACAGGGCTCTGCTTTCTGTATTTAGCAGGAGGAAGAAAGACCCATTCACCTTGCAGCTCAAGATGCAACTGTCCAGTTGGAGTCCCCTGATCCTATTCAATCCAGATGAGCTGTGATGTCCCCCAAGTCACATTTCTCCATAGAGCTGATCCTGACTGATTTTACACCAAGAATTCTTCAAAATTTCTGTTGCATTGACTAGATTTTTGTTTCCCCACGCTATTATGGATTTTTTCTTTTTAACATAATGTTTTCATAGGATATTGTGGTGGAAGGAGGGCACGTGTGCTCAGAAAGCCATTTGATCCATTCTCATTTCTCTCCGTGTCCCGTCAATCAGTAGCGGCCACAGTCAGCTAATAACCTGTGGGTACACGTGTTTCACTTTTCTTCATTCAACCCTTGCTTATTCTAGTGAAACTCTTGCTACATTTTTTTTATGATTTCTTTGCCCATCTTGAGGACTTTCTGACCCTTGAAGACTTACCTTATCCTCATGTTTAAATATTAATACTTTCCTTCAATGAATTCTTATGGTCCTTAATTTGACTCTCTAATAAGAGTAAGTTGTAGCATAAATCAGAATTTAATATCTGAGAACTTATCACACCTTTAGAACAGAGTATGGTATCTTCTTTATCTTTGTATTCCCAAGGCACATAACAATGCCTTCCATATAGTAGGCAGCCAAATTTTGCAACTAAAATTAAATTAATA
>NW_012154576.1:10930-11283 GCF_000956105.1 Propithecus coquereli | reverse complement strand
AATAGCTAACACTAAGCACTTTCTATATGACTGGTTCTGTTCTAAATGCTTTGTCCATATTAATTCATTTAATCCTCACGTCAGCTCTAAGAAATTGGTGCTATAACATCCTCTATTTTCCCAATAAGAAACTGACGTATGGAGAGATGAACAACTTACTCAAAGTTATACAGCTACTATGGCATAATTCAGATTCAAATCTAGGCAGTCTGGATCCACAGCCTAAATCAGACTGCCTCCAGCTTTCTAAATTAAGGCGATTCCAATCAAAATCTAAATAAGATTATTTCTTCAGAAATGAAAAAAAATTTAGATTTCATCTGAAGGAATAAGCATCTGAAAATAATTATAAA
>NW_012154576.1:0-825 GCF_000956105.1 Propithecus coquereli | reverse complement strand
CAGGCTGGTCTCGAACTCCTGAGCTCAAACAATCTGCCCGCCTCGGCCTCCCAGAGAGCTAGGATTACAGGCGTGAGCCACCACGCCCGGCCTAAAATAGTCTTAATTCACTCCCCTACCCTGCTACTTAATCTTTTTATTCTATGCTCAGTCTTCCCCATCTTGGTAAATGAAATACCATCCACCCAGTTGCTCAAGCCAAGTATTTCAGTCTCTCTTAGTATCTCCCTTTCCTTTGCTGATTGGCACACTCTACCTAATCCCAGTTATTCTAATTCCCCCATCATCTCTCCCTGGATTTGTATATTTTTATTTAGCTTCCTAAATCTTCTCCTGCTTTCACTTGGCATTCCTTCCAGTCCACATAAAACCCAAACCCTCTTCTTAAAATATGAATTAGATCAAGTCTTTCTCCCCAACTGGAAACGTTTCAATGACTTCCCATTGTACTTCAAATAAAATGCAAACCCCTGCAGGGCCTCCAAGCTCCTTTCCGTCTCACAGCCTGTGCACATGTTGTTCTGTCTGCCTGGGACACTATTCCAAGTTTGCATGAATGTCTGGCCCCGTCCTGAACCTCAAGCCATAACCTCAAGGTCACCTCTTCAGAGAGCCCATCCCAGTACCCCAACTAAAGCAGACCAGCTCCTCTCCTCAGTTACTCTCTAGATTGGCACCCTGTATTCTTAACACATATAACCTTGCGAGTGTTTTATTTAGTGTTTTTTTACTTTTTTCTTGTCTCTCCCAAAGACTGGAAATAACTCAAAGACTGGGACTAAGTTTGTCTTCCCATTTTTTTTTTTTTTTTTTTTTTTTTTGAGA
>NW_012154575.1:10567-11289 GCF_000956105.1 Propithecus coquereli | reverse complement strand
GGATTTTCCTTAATTTTCCAAATAACTTGCTTATGCTGTTATTTTATGATTTATCCAATCTAGACATAATATATAACTTTTTATATGAGCATAAACTCATTTTTATAGCTCTTTTTACTCTACTCCCCACTTCCATTCACCATTCTCTAGCAGTATGTTTTTTAAAAATTGCTTTTTATTTCCTTTTTTTTAATTTCAGCATATTACGGGGGTGCAAATGTTTAGGTAATATATATTGCCTTTTTCCCACCTGAGTCAGAACTTCAAGTGCATCCATCCCCCAGAAGGTGCACCCTGCACCCATTAGGTGTGAATATACCCATCCCCTCCTCCCCTGTCCCACCTGCCCGACACTCAATGAATGTTACTACTATATGTACACATTTTCCTTTTTTTTATTCACCATTAAATCATCATGTGATATACCAATGGGATCCAAGGACCAGTGCCGGAAGCAGTGGTGGATAAAGCTGTGGTCTAGTGCTCGGTGGCTATGACACAGGTCTTTCACGTCTTCTGTGCTTGACTGGGCAGTGATTCTATATATCGAGGCTTCCTTTGTGCCCATGTTCCAAGCTGGTTCCTTATTCCAACAATTCTATAAGCTACCTAATGTTGTTTCAAGGAATTACATTTTCTTTGCTCAAGTTATCCATGTATGATTTGTCTTTGAAATATCATTTATCATTTCATGTTATATTTTAAAAATTAGATACAAATAA
>NW_012154575.1:6205-7677 GCF_000956105.1 Propithecus coquereli | reverse complement strand
CAGCTACTTGGGAGGCTGGGGCAGGAGGATCGCTTGAGCCCAGGAGTTTGAGGTTGCTGTGAGCTAGGCTGATGCCATGGCACTCTAGCTTGGGCAGCAGAATGAGACTCTGTCTCAAAAAAAACCAAAATAATAAAAATAAATAAACTAACAGTCTTGAAGAAGGCATTTATTATCCATTGCTCTGGCATGTTTCTGCTCTATAGAGGTTCTTTAGCTGTGGCCATGCCAAAGCTCCAGAATTCCCCAACACTCTAGAAAGCTTTGAATTCAGCCTTCTTAAATTATTTAGAATATATTATTTTATAGAAAACCCATATTCTGGGGTCTCATGAGGAGTGAATGTCTGAGGAAGAGGTCGTGCCAAATAAGGCTGGAGCTCAGAGTGAGGGTGGGTTAGTTGGTTCTGCCTCAGGCTGTTTTAAGCTCTATCATTGGAGTCAGTGGTATTGTAACACCTCTTTTTATAGTGCTTGTGTTATCAGTAATTATTCTTATTAAACAAATGGCAATTTGAAGAACAATTGGTACATCAGTTTGGTTTTAATTCCCATTTGTTTGCTTATAAATGACATTGATTGTCATATCATATTTATCATTAGACCCATATATTGCATTTCTGCTTTTGTTAATTAGATTATTTACTTTGGTTATTGTTTTGTACTTTAGCATTTTTCTTATCAAAATGTATCAGCTTTTTACATATAAAAGTTGTCAACCTTTCCTCCAGGTTTTTTTCTTGCAATGATTTCTCCAGTGGATACATTCCAATGATGTAAATTTCAAAGTTATATTTTACACGTTATTAAAACTTTCACTTTGAATTTTCTCATTTTTGTTAGAATATTTCCCTACAGTACAGAAATTTCATAAACACTATTTAGGCATTTCAACCTTAAACTTATAACTCCTTGAAACTTGATTTGTTTCCAAGAATGTTTTTAAATTTCCCTAGCATAATTTATTTAATAGTTTTTAAGCTTCACACTTACTAATAAATGTCCTCTTTCTCATAAGTTACATGCTTATTTATAGTGGAATCATCTATTTGTTGATTCTCCTAACTTCGTTTCTGGATATGGTGGCAAATAATTTATATACAGTATAAAAGGAAGTCTTTATATTTTCGATTTACCTTAAATTCTGAAAAATTAATTTTGTTCTCTGTATTATTTATATGTTTCACTTTTTAGGATATGCTTTTGTCTTCTTGCTAATGTGTACTATTATGAACAGGGTTGTTCTTCTCCTCTCTAGTCCCATCTAACCCCAGGAAGAAATAAATTCCAAAGCTTTCATAAGCCACCAAAAGTAGTGAATTTTCCCCTGGGTCTATATGTCTTAAAATAATATTGTAGCCTTACTGCATGAGCTGAGGAAGTGGTCTACAAGAAAAGCATAGTGGTATAGTGGTAGTACACTGGGCATGCCAAAACAACAACTGGAATTTAGTATCTGACATGCTAATTTAC
>NW_012154575.1:0-1855 GCF_000956105.1 Propithecus coquereli | reverse complement strand
CATGATACAAGAATTCTTATCTTATATTAGGATATGAAGCACTAATACCTCAGAAGATTACCGAGTATATATTTTTCTCCTATCAACTTGTGTGTATTGAACTCAGTTTGTATAGAATGTGATCTAGAAAATGAACTATTCAAGATTGTGGGTAATCCACATAAAAGATTCCGAAATTGAGGACAGATGGTAAATAAGAAAAGGAAAGAAGTAGGTTAAGATTAAATAATCTATTGCTTTCACTTAATTCTGAAATGTCTCCTTTTCTGATAGCACTCTCTCAATTTTCAACATGTTGAATATGTTTACTTGAAAATAAAATTTATAACAATAAAAACCTTTTTAATAATTGGACCATTCAACTTAAAGCCCAAATTATTATTGTGTTTCTCTTCTTTTCTTTTTATCATCCTAGTGAATGACCACTGCACATATAATAAAACCTAACTTATTTTTATTCCAGTATATCATACATATGCTAGATCCTGTCAGCCGTCTTTCCTCATCTCCTCCCATTTATTACTTACCTCACTTGTTACGTAATTTGCAGAGTGAAGAGTAAAAACGTGAGACCCCTTGTTCAAAAACTATTAAGAATTTTAAGATGGTGAGAAAAGGACATTAAATCAAGTACACAGATCCTTATAAACACAGGTCCCTGTGTGACTATACACATTGCACACCCATAAAGCTGGCCTTCTTCCCTACTGGTTATCACTATTTAAATGACCCTCTCAAACATTCTGTTTGCTTAAGCTGTCCTTGCTATTAGAATATATGTTCTTTGGACCTAAGATCATAATTGCCCTGTTCAGCTTTATATCCACATGCTTAGAATAGCTGCTGACACATTAAAAAAAAAAATAAGTATTTCTTAAACAAACAAATGAAAAAGGAAGTGAATGAAACTCTCAATTCTCAATTCTATTCAACATGTCACTTCTCCTAATCTTCATATCGCACTTATTCATTTGATGATTACCTATGACTTACTAATTGTAATATTCTGTTTATTCCTTCACTTCTCTTAATCTTTCCTTTGATCACTCTGCAATCTTAAGATCTCTAATGTTTGGCTTTTATAAATACAACACTCTAGAGAGACACAGCAAGATGACAGATGACAGAAGAGAACACTCCAATGATTATTCCTCCAACAAGAGCATCAATTTAAACAACTATGTATGCCAATAGGTATCTGCATAAGAGCTTAGAAAACAAGAGAGCATAACAACAAGAAAAGACACGTTGAAGAGCCTGAGAAAGACAGTCTTGCATTTTCTACCACCCCTCCACCAACTCCAGGTAGTGCAGTGGGAAGAGAGATTCAATCCCCTAGAGTAAAGGAGAGGAAAATATATGTGAGATGTTGCCTTGGAACCCAGTCTTGGCTCCACCACAATAAAACAGCACCGGACAGAATTGCACAGCCCCTAATTACAGTCCAGTGCCTGCAAATGAAGCTTCTAGAGCCACCTGGGGCCAGAAGGGAATCTGCCACCCTGGAAAGAACAAACTGGGTCTCAGCTCACTTCATGCTTGGCTGACTAAAGTGGCCTTGGGCCCCAAATAAATACCAGTGGCAGGCAGGTTCAGGGATATCTTGACGTGCCTCACACCACAGGATCCCAAGATATTTTACTTAGAAGATACTTTAATTTTTGTTGGATTTATCATTATGGCAGCCCAAGCTGACTAAAACAGATTTTCATACCAATACATGAGATATTGCTGTAACAAATACCTAAATATGTGGAAACAGCTTTAGAACTGGGTAATGGGGAGAGGCTGGAAGAGTTTTTGAGGTGCATGCCAGAAATGTGGATGTTAAGGGCTATTCTGGTGAATTCTCAGA
>NW_012154574.1:167594-171900 GCF_000956105.1 Propithecus coquereli | reverse complement strand
CCTAATTCTGTCTATGAGAATAGACAGTTACAAATTTTTCTAAGATAAACATGTTAAGCCCTAAGTTAGAAACAGACCTAGCTGAGCATACAAATTAAAGATAAGATGAATAACATGAGAACACTGAGTCTGTGTACTACTCTAATCTACTTCTTCTAAACACAGAGACATGTAGTCAGGAGTGAAGCAGGAATAGCCTTGAAGTCTAGGATAGTTCCAGCTGCACATTGTCTGCTGGGCGGGCATTTTAATCAGCTTCTCCACTAAGGACCCAAACCCAGCTTCTGCCTTTCAGAAAAGCTGAAGGTGATGGTTGGCAGCGAAGAAGAAATGCTGCTGTGCAGACATCCTCTGACAATGCCTGCCTTTGTCAGAAGCAGCTTCTATTCTGTGAACTAACATGTCACAGATCCCTTCAAGGAAAAGCCCTGCAAAACTCCTGAAACCAAAGGAAAAAAAAAACTCCTGAAACCTTTTATGTCTCTGGGCCAATTTTTCCAACAAGCTTATGTCAAGAGTTTGTTAAGATCCCAGTGGTAATCACAGCAACAACAAAAATTAGCATGTGGGTCTTGATTAACCTACACCAAGGTCCCTTGCAGGGATTCCTTGGTCACAAAGAATGCAGCATGTGCTGGTCACTACAGAGTGCTGTGGCATCTGGGTCTGAAATGAGGGCTAGAGGTGAGATTAATTCCTATCAACACGCTGAGGTGACAACTTCTGAAATCTTTCTTCTTACTGCCATAATGTTAGGCTGTGATTGGTTAGAAGTCTTGGTTTCCAGGGAGGATTACTCCTACTTGGGGCACAGTGTGCTCTCCTGAATCTGAGGCCTGGTCTGATGCCCCTCGGTTGGGATCCCCATGACTGTGGACCAGTCAACAGCAAAACGCACTTTCCCACTGATACGCATTAACTCTGCTTTGAGGCTGAGCTTGTGTGTATCCGTGGAGGCAGGGGTAGTCCCTGAGGCCTAGGCAGTGTCTGTGGTTTTTCCACTGCATTCACCACTGGGGAGGACAATTGCAAAACCACATGCCTGAGGTTGGCCAAGGACCAAGCACAATGGCTCTGCAGTGCTCAGGCCTGAGTCACTCCATCAGGGAAAAACACACAGCAACCCTCACTGCAAAGTGCTGAGCATGAGTGAGAAGAATCCACAGTGGAGGTGGGAGGGGACACTAGTGAATGTCAAGTGTGACCACAGGGCCACATGCAGCAGTGGACAGTGGGGCCTGACCACTCACACTCACATTGTGACTTCCACAAAGATTAGCACTGGCTACTGTCCCAAGCATGTGGCAGCCCCATAGACTGAAGCTTGGCCTGTGTGGTCCTGCCTGGTAGGAGGGAAATGTCCAGACAAACTTCAGTGGAATCTTGCTTCACCCCACTCTTGTGCCCTGGGCCCAACGCAGAGGAAGCAGCAGTTGCATTTGACAATCTATGAGACCTTGGTCCCCTAAGCTGAGTGATGCTCATGTCACAGCTAATGCACAACAGTGTCACGGGCAGTGTGGATTCTGAGGCCCAAAGGTTGATGCAACCTTGACATTGTAACACTGGAATGCAGCAAAATCACATCATGTTCTCATTACAGAAAGGGATTTTGCAAACCCTGTGAGGCATGTTCACATTGATCCTAGAGTTGGTTCAAGGGAGCAGTAGGGTCTAGTGTTGGGGAGCACAGGCCCAGATACTGCAGGTACCTCTCCCCAGGTGTCTGCTTGCTCGTGCACACATTGCACAGCTCTTCCATGCTTCTCCTTTTAGAATTTCATCTTTAAAATATCATGACCCATAACCTCCCCAAGGGCTATCACATCTTCTCTGGGCACTGCATTCTCCTGAGGTGTCCCTCCCCAGAGCTTGCTATATAGCAGGGGACATGCAAATAGGGCCCTCCCTCTGCCCATGAAAACCAGCCCAGCCCTCACCCTGCAGCTCTGGGAGAGGAGCCCCAGCCCTGGCATTCCCAGGTGTCCCCATTCAGTGATCAGGACTGAACACGGAGACTCACCATGGAGACTGGGCTCAGCTGGGTATTCCTTGTTGCTTTGTTACAAGGTAATTCATGGAGAACTAGAGATATTGGGTGTGTGAGTGGATGTGAGTGAGAACACAGGGGTGTGTGTGGCAGTTTCTGACCAAGATGTGTCTGTGTTTGCAGGTGTCCAGTGTGAGGTGCAGCTGGTGGAGTCTGGGGGAGGCTTGGTCCAGCCTGGGGGGTCCCTGACACTCTCCTGTGCAGTGTCTGGATTCACCGTCAGCAGCTATGACATGAGCTGGATCCGCCAGGCTTCAGGGAAGGGGCTGGAGTGGGTCTCATACATTAGTTATGGTGGTAGCACATACTACGCAGACGCCGTGAAGGGCCGATTCACCATCTCCAGAGACAACGGCAAGAACACGCTGTCTCTGCAAATGAACAGTCTGAGAACCGAGGACACGGCCGTGTACTACTGTGCCAGAGACACAGTGAGGGGACATCAGTGTGAGCCCAGACACAAACCTCCAGCGGGTGCGCGCGGGGCCACCAGGGGGCAGGCGGGGCACAAGGAGCAAAGTCAGCCCAGGGCAGGTGCAGGTGGAGGGTAAACACTAGTTTCCTAAAGGGAAGTGGCTTCCTCTCCATAAAATGGTTTCCTCTGGGGAACTTCTCTGAATTCACGATTCTTTGCTTCCCTCTTCAATCTCGAGTTAGATATTGTTGTGGTAATTAGAGACAATATTCTCACCTGCACAAAAGACAGACAGTGGCTTCCAGTTACTTTCTCCTGTCCCTGAATGTACATTAATTATCAACAATTTTTTTTCAACACTTTTGAATAAGTCTGTGGGACATCAGGGGCAGAGGGAGTCAACATCCTAAGAAAGAGAAGAAGATGACATGGTGGTCAGTGTCCCAGCACCAGGCTCAAAACATCAATTGTATCTGACACAATTCAAGGACAGAGGGAACTCACCAACATTTAGCATAGATGTTGACTCTGATGGCTTTAGACACATGCACACACATACACTCATACACTAAGTGAACATGGGAAGGGTTACCCCTCCATTACTGAGGTGTCTGCAGAGCAGGGCAGGCCTCTCAACAGAGTCCCAAGTAGGTTCATGGTGTAGGAGGGGAGACTGGCTCAGGTTATCACCACAATTCCCTGGTGGGGCAAGGAGGGGGCTCTCACTCCCAGGAGGGGTCTGGTGGGGTCTGGGCCTCTGACAGCCATCTTGTGAGAAAGCACCTGTGATTCCTTCCTAGAATTCCCATGAGTGGGACAAACAGGGAAGATGTAGTGTTGGGCCTTAAGATGTCAGTGGGCAGACATCAGCTAAGAGACCTTTACTTCTTATTCCACTCAACAACTAGGCTTCAAAACGAGCAAAAATCTCTATCCAGGAAAATAGAAGAGGTGCTATATCACAAGAATGGAAGAATAGGCACCACATGTACTACTCGCCATCAGACTGGCACTGACTGATCAACACTAAGGTGTTCACACAGTAGTAATATTCTTTGGGGGTTGAGGGGCTGGGGATGAGTAAACTCACAACTAATGGCCACAGTTAGTGTTGTAGGGGCAGAAAGGGCACTTCTCAAATCATAGTTGGGATGTGGCAAAGTCATAACATGTAACTAAAATGTACTCTCATAATAGCCTGAAATAAAAAAAAGAGCAAAAAAAATTTAAAAAACACTATGAGTCGTCAACAACCAGGTTTGCAGAAAAGTAGAAGGTATTTTATTAGTATGAGATGACGTTAATCATAATTATGATGAGTAGGAGGAGGAGTTAGATAGGGGTCTTGGTTCAATGTCATGAGTGGAAGCTTTTCACTCTCCAAGTTCATCAGCTTATCCTGAAGGTCATGGGTCAGCTGTGGGCTGCAAAACACCAGAAGCTTCACAGGTTTTATAAAATGCTCACTTTGGCATCCTCCACTGCAGTAGCCAGCAATGCCCAGAGCTCTGCATGGATGCTGTGGTTGTGAAACATGAACCCAAGAATTGCCTGTCTGGAATTCCACTACTATATTTTCTTAAAAGTCCTTCCTGATACTAGTTCCAATGTGGCCCAAGTGCAGTGCTCTGATGTTTCCTCCAATACACACAATGTCCTGGTTGAACTTCATGACAGACTTTTAAAAAGATGTAGTGAAAGGCAACCCTAATCTGTGGGTTCCAGGAGTGGCTATAACATGTGAATTACTTCAACATTTTTTTTACTCTTCTATGCAGTGAGGAGAATCCTGGTACTCATGGTAAAAATCTCAGTGTTTGATCTGTCCAGCTACCAAGCCA
>NW_012154574.1:165182-167544 GCF_000956105.1 Propithecus coquereli | reverse complement strand
GGAGGGGGCTCTCACTCCCAGGAGGGGTCTGGTGGGGTCTGGGCCTCTGACAGCCATCTTGTGAGAAAGCACCTGTGATTCCTTCCTAGAATTCCCATGAGTGGGACAAACAGGGAAGATGTAGTGTTGGGCCTTAAGATGTCAGTGGGCAGACATCAGCTAAGAGACCTTTACTTCTTATTCCACTCAACAACTAGGCTTCAAAACGAGCAAAAATCTCTATCCAGGAAAATAGAAGAGGTGCTATATCACAAGAATGGAAGAATAGGCACCACATGTACTACTCGCCATCAGACTGGCACTGACTGATCAACACTAAGGTGTTCACACAGTAGTAATATTCTTTGGGGGTTGAGGGGCTGGGGATGAGTAAACTCACAACTAATGGCCACAGTTAGTGTTGTAGGGGCAGAAAGGGCACTTCTCAAATCATAGTTGGGATGTGGCAAAGTCATAACATGTAACTAAAATGTACTCTCATAATAGCCTGAAATAAAAAAAAGAGCAAAAAAAATTTAAAAAACACTATGAGTCGTCAACAACCAGGTTTGCAGAAAAGTAGAAGGTATTTTATTAGTATGAGATGACGTTAATCATAATTATGATGAGTAGGAGGAGGAGTTAGATAGGGGTCTTGGTTCAATGTCATGAGTGGAAGCTTTTCACTCTCCAAGTTCATCAGCTTATCCTGAAGGTCATGGGTCAGCTGTGGGCTGCAAAATACCAGAAGCTTCACAGGTCCCATAAAATGCTCACTTTGGCATCCTCCACTGCAGTAGCCAGCAATGCCCAGAGCTCTGCATGGATGCTGTGGTTGTGAAACATGAACCCAAGAATTGCCTGTCTGGAATTCCACTACTATATTTTCTTAAAAGTCCTTCCTGATACTAGTTCCAATGTGGCCCAAGTGCAGTGCTCTGATGTTTCCTCCAATACACACAATGTCCTGGTTGAACTTCATGACAGACTTTTAAAAAGATGTAGTGAAAGGCAACCCTAATCTGTGGGTTCCAGGAGTGGCTATAACATGTGAATTACTTCAACATTTTTTTTACTCTTCTATGCAGTGAGGAGAATCCTGGTACTCATGGTAAAAATCTCAGTGTTTGATCTGTCCAGCTACCAAGCCATCGGGTAGTAACTGATGTGTCCTCGAGGGAGGGGACCGTAATGCCACAGTGCTAATGGTCGAACCATTGGCCAACAGAGTTCACGGATCTCCTAAAGTCGTGACATTTTGAACTTAATAATGTCAATTGGATCAACATTTTCAGAAGACTTTTAAAGAATGGATGGGGTGTTATATGAGTAGTGGTGATGCCTTACAAGCTTAGATGCGTTTATAAATGAGATCAAACTGCTTTTTCTGAGTAATGATATTCAACAACACTTGTTTAGCCCCCATGCTACTATTTTTTTTTGCATGATTTCCAGTTACATTTGTCAGGTGTCTAGGACTTAGAAGTTTATATAAAAGTTTCATGGCCTGATTTTTAATTTGATAGGGTCTCCACAATATGTGAGAAATCCTTTTCTTTGCAAAGTATCCCAAGTTCATGGATTACCACAAAAACATATGAATTTAATCTATGTTTTGGCTAATTGACAAGTCTAAAAAGTGAAATGACTTCTGTCATGAAAGCCAATTTTACACCAGGCTGAACACTATATTCTACTGAAAGGTTTATGTTAGTAATATGAATTACTGGTTATCAACCTCCAGTTTTATTATTCAAGCGTGATTCATATTTCATAGAGGTTGCATTAATTTGCAGTCACACCAACAGTGTGTGAGTGTGCCTTTCTCTCCACTTCATGCTAGCATCTATTGGTTTGGCACTTCCTGATAAAAGCCATTGGAGTTAGGTGATATCTCATTGTGGTTTTGATTTGCATTTCCCTGATGATTAGTGATATTGTGGATTTTTTCTTATGTTTATTGGTCATTCTTCTTCTGTCTTCTTTTGAAAACTTCTGTTCACGTCTGTTGCCCATTTATAATGGCTTGTTTGATTGTTTTCCCTGTGGATCTGCTTGATTTCTTTGTAGATTCTGGTTACTAGCCCTTTGCAGATATACAACAAGAATCATTTTCTCCCATTCTCTAGGTTGTCTATTTTCTCTATTGAGTGTTTCCTTGGCTGTGCAGATACCTTTTAATACCTTTTAATTTATGCAGATCCCATTAATTTACTTTTGTCATTGCTGTGATTGCCTTTGGGGCCTTCTTCATAAATTCTTTGCCTAGGCCAATATCTAGAAGAGTTTTTCAACATTTTCTGGTAGAATAGTTATGGTTTCATGTCTTAGATTGAACTCTGTTATGCATCTTGAATTAACTTGAGTGAGTGGTGACAGATGT
>NW_012154574.1:161957-162284 GCF_000956105.1 Propithecus coquereli | reverse complement strand
GGGCTGTGTGTGTGCACTTGTGTGTGCACGTGTGTGTATGTGTGTGTGTGTGTGAGTGTGTGTGTGTGCGTGTTCATCCTAGGGGAGGTGCTCTGAGATTCTTATATCTGTGATTAACGTGTCTGCCATTAGGTCTGGCACATCAGTGACCATGACCTCTTCAACACGTACTTTTCCTCATCTGTTACTTCGACTTTTGGGATTCCAGGTATATCTATATTATGCTCTCTGCTATCCGTGTTCTTCTTCTTCTCTGTTCTTTCTCTTTGCACTTCATGCTGTGTAATTCACTGGGCCTATTTCCAAGGTCATGGTTTCTTTGAAAGG
>NW_012154574.1:146674-159337 GCF_000956105.1 Propithecus coquereli | reverse complement strand
GCAAGCTCCACCCTGGAATTGCTGCAGGAAGAAGTCAGGTCCAGTGGTGAGGAGAACAGGCCCAGAAACCCAAGCTCATTCTAACCATGTTGAGCTCCTAGATGCATCACACAGAGCTTCCACACTCGTGGGTTTGCTTTCACATGTGTAGATTGAGAAAATGTGGACATCTACAGTTGAAGGCTCATGTTCCAATGAAAATTGGATAAGCTAATGGGAATTAATTGTATTTCACAGTCCCTTCGCTCCCTGCCCACCCTCAGGTGTCCCCACCCTAGAGGTTGCTATATAGCAGGGAACATGCAAATAGGGCCCTCCCTCTGCTGATGAAAACCAGCCCAGCCCTCACCCTGCAGCTCTGGGAGAGGAGCCCCAGCCCCGGCATTGCCAGGTGTCCCCACTCAGTGATCAGGACTGAACACAGAGACTCACCATGGAGACTGGGCTCAGCTGGGTTTTCCTTGTTGTTCTGTTACAAGGTAATTCATGGAGAACTATAGACATTGGGTGTGTGAGTGGATGTGAGTGAGAGAAACAGGGGTGTGTGTGTGGCAGTTTCTGACCAGGATGTGTCTGTGTTTGCAGGTGTCCAGTGTGAGGTGCAGCTGGTGGAGTCTGGGGGAGGCCTGGTCCAGCCTGGGGGGTCCCTGAGACTCTCCTGTGTAGCCTCCGGATTCACCTTCAGTGACTACTACATGAGCTGGGTCCGCCAGGCTCCAGGGAAGGGGCTGGAGTGGGTCTTGTACATTTATAGTGATGATGGCGACACAAGCTACGCAGACGCCGTGAAGGGCCGGTTCACCATCTCCACAGACAACGGGAAGAACATGCTGTATCTGCAAATGAACAGTCTGAGAGCCGAGGACACAGCTGTGTACTACTGTGCGAGAGACACAGTGAGGGGACCTCAGTGTGAGCCCAGACACAAACCTCCTGCGGGGGCGTGCGGGGCCACCAGGGGGCAGACAGGACACAAGGAGCAGAGTAAGCCCAGGGCAGGTGCAGGTGGAGGTTAAGGTCAGCTTTCCACCGAAGGTCTAAGTCTCCCTCTGCATCTTACAGATTCTCCTGGGAGCCTGTCTATATTTAAAACTCTGTGCTTTCCAGAGGGTGGATGGCGGAGAGTGGCAGCAGGTGCCTGGTCCTGGACCACCCGTGGGTGGAGGCAGAAAGATAAATCCTCAGGGTGCACACACTGCTCTTAGATTTTCATAAAAGATAATACGGTTTTGCATGAGCCTCTCAGATGATGTATAAAAGCTTGTAGTCTGCAAAGAATTATAATTCCCATATTTGTCTATTTTTCCTTAAATGTCTCCTGGCTCAGTGTTTCATTCACACGAGGAATTGTTATCTGCAGTGTGACCGACTGGTTCTCACATCCAATGGTCTCTGTCCATGTGCAGAGATCTCGAGTAGTTTGGAAATTTCCAGAGACAAGCCCTCCCCTCACCCAGAGAGACAACAGAGATCTCTCAGCCCAGTCTGAGGAGGAGCCGGCCCTGCAGGCCGCAGGCTCTGCAGAGGCCCCAGCTCAGCTTTATGTAGTCAGACACTTCCCACCTGCAGGGAGCTCAGCAGCCCGACTGCAGTGGACGTGGCTCAGATCTCATTGTGGGTTCAGAATTAGGAGAATTGGATTTTATTCTGAATATTTCCCTGATACATGATCGTGCGATAATTCAATCCTTCTTCCCCTGACATTCCTTTTTCTTTCTTATATGGTCGCATGTTTGGGGAGTGTAAACTGTTGCCATATATTTGCACAAATCTAGCCTCAGAATCTACTGAATTATTATAGGAAACTCAGAGACTGAACAAAACTGGATTTTTCCTTCTTACCAAAATGTGAGTGTCTGGAAATTTCCAATTGTTGCCCAGAACCCCGTGACCACGAACTTCCCTTCTCAGTGCACAGCCTGGTGCTGAGACGAGGATTCTACCTGTGACCTGGGAACACTGAGACGACCTTGACCAATGTCAGAGCCATCACCTCTCGTTTCTTTTGTATTCTGGTGGTGTCAGTGGTAATGTTTTCTCTTTACTTTCTGATGTTGATTTGAGTTATTTCTCCTATTCTCCTAGCTAGTTGAGCTCAGTGTTTGTCATTTTTCATGTTTCAAAAGGAAGAAAAATGAGTGATTTGTTGATATTTCTAGTGTTTTAGTTCTGATGTCATTTATCTCTCTCCTTGGACTTAAAGGCTCATGAACACACTAATGAGATCTAGACTGAGCTGTTGCTCTTAACCCCATGTTCTTCCCAGACTCAGGGAAACTTGCAAGTGCGTCTCCGCAGTGGACCAGGGAGCTGATGTGGCTCCCACTGCATGACTGGGATGAGACTCTCAGCCGTGGGTGGAGCACAGGCAGGGAGGTGTGAGGTGAGGGGGCTTTGTCTCCCAGGAACACCCCTCTTCTCCTTCATCACTCTCAGATTCAGTCATGTCCATCAGGCTGGGGAATCACTTAGTTTCTCTTTGATGCAGAGATGGAGGCCCCGGAAGGAGACTTGTCAAACCTGGGTTCTGCAGATGCTCTCTTGGAGAATGAGTTTGTTTCTTCCCCTCTGTCCTGAGTCTGCCACCTTATAACTCCCCTATTCCACTGCACCCCACATGGACCCTTCATGGCCACTGCCCCACGCCCTGCAATGAGGCAGCTGCTGCTTGGGCTTCTGGAGAGCACCCCTACCCTGGTGACCTCCTGCCCTTGGGCTTGCCTCTAGTCCCTGCACAGGCCCCAGCATCACTTCCAATCCATGTGGCGCCCACATGGGTTCTGACCTTAAATCCCTCTTCACTCTCTCTTTGATTCCAAGTCATGACTTTCATTCTAACAGTCCTTCGGCATCTTACTTGAACTCATGCACAGGAAAGGGTTAACTCATCAGGCCTGGGTCGTCCAAAGCACGTGCATCGCTGAAAGAGTCCATTCTAGGAACTCACCCATAGTCCACTCCTGAGAGATGAGTTCTGATCCCTTGGCTTACTGCTCCTGGTAATAGCATTTTTACACCAACATTATTAAGGTGTGATTTACATGGAAATACTCTACAATATTTAACTTCTGGAACTGAATGAGTTTGGGTGCATGTGTACACCTAACCAACATCAGGCCATAAATATATTTATTGCCTCCCAAGGTGTCCTCCCATACCCGCTAATATAATTATTTTTGTTATCATTATTTATCTTGTTTTCATATTTCTGTGTGTGGGGGGATGAATACACTGTAGTACTTGATCACACAGTGTTCATGGTGAATGCCATTCATGCCCCAGGGGCTGCTGTCTGAGCACTGGGGGTCAGTTGTGCAGGTGCTGCGACACCCAGGACTGACCCCAGTGAGCAGCGCTGGCCACCAAGGCCCAGGTGAGCATCCCTGAGGACAACCCCTCACACTTGTCATCACACATCACTGCTGGGATAATTCAAGGTGGACTGGAGACTAAGCTGGGAGAGCACACCTGAGCACTGGCACCTGTTTTCTCAGGGAGTTAACACCTGTGCCTTTGCTGATTTTAATTCAAATCATTTTCTGTAATAAACTGACCAAGAGTATAATATGTTACTCTAAGACCTGCATTTATATTGGTTATAGACGATGAGGGTGGTCTTGGAAGACTCAATATAACTGCAACAGAAGTGGACATTCCAGAAGAACCCTGCCCTGTTGACATACAGCTAAAGCATCGCTTAGCAAAGCGAAGGACGACAAGCTTGCGGGGGCGGGGAGGGATTGAAACTCTGATGCCTGGATGCTCACAGAGTCACCTGGTGTGAGGCAGCATGTGAGCTCCAACAAGTCGTGGAGGTAAAAGCCATCAATGGATGTGTGAATGTTAGATCAACACTGTAGGAGTTTATTTCCCAAATACGAAGACAATGTAGAGACAATCAGAAATAATCTAAATATACAATCTGTGTATGTACTAATAATAACTGAAATGAAAGCAAAACAGCTGCTGTCCATCCTCGCACGGTGCACACTAAGCCGAGGCTACAAGGCTTAGATCCGCCATCAAAATGAACAATTGTCCTGGAGAAAACTGCTCTGGCCCACGGTGTCAAAGAAGGTTGTCAATGTGCAGGGCAGGGGAGGGAAACATTAAAGTACTGAATCCAGGGAGTGCATGAAAGAGTCGCACCATTTTGTGACATTATTGAAGCCATTAATTGACCTCACCAGGTTCCTGAGCAATAGTCACTAAGGGACTACGGGGTGATGAGCAGGGCAGAGTCTCCTTGGCTTTGTACCCACATGACTGAGGAGGCATCGTGTGCGCTGTGGATGGACATCCTACAATAGGGCAATCACGGGTGGGTGCAGGTGATCCGGACACACGGCACGTTGTTCCTGGTGGGATAAGTGACCCGGTACAGGAGGTAACAGACTGCTGACCCTGTAAGGTAAGTTACTTCCTTTGAAGAGCGAAGCAGACTCCCCAGATGGAGAACTGATTCCACACACCCAAGTCCTCCTGACGTGGCTTTATGGAGTTGGGGTCGTGATCACGTGTTACACACCTTGCCCAGGCCACGGGAGACGGCTGGGACACAGGGAGGCGCTTTTGGTTCTGCTCCAGTTGCCCCCACTGTGCAAGGTCAGGAAACACCTTAGAAGCTGTATAGGTTTCTCTTCCCCCTCAGAGTTCCCTTTGGGTCTCAGAGATACTGAGGACGGGAGGTGGATACAAAGGAGAATGGAACAGACGCAGGGGAGAAGGAAGGGACTCATCCCAGCGAGGTGGGCGAATTTACATGGTTACTAAGGAAAGAGGTGGCTGAAGAGGACAGGGATGGGTCGACACAAATGTATAAAGCAGAACTACGAGATGCTGGGTGGAGCAATGGTCTGTCGACGTTCAGAAACCTAAGCACATATTCCCCGTTCATGCTTGTCTGCAGGAATGTGGAAATGCAGGAGACAAACTGACTTCAGCAACTTATCCGAATGCCATGGGTGCTGGTCTGGCAATTCAACAAGGTGAGGGTGGTCGGAGGGCTGGAGCAACTGTCCTCACCCCCAGCTGGGTGGTGCCTAGGCCCCAATCATGCTCATGTGCAAAGTGTCAGTTGGTGAAGAAGAGTGATAGTTCTTGTTCTGTGGCATTTATGCATGAACTCCTCACTTCACAGTCTTTCCAGGATGCATTCTGTAGGTTGTTTGGGTTTTTTCCCATATGTGACTCTGTTCAGATTCTGACAACCTCCTCCACAGGGTCACAGAGAAGCGGGGGAGACATGGAGCCCCAATCAGAGTCCTGCGGGCACCTGGACCAGAGTGTATGGGGAGGTCGGGGGGATTATTGGGACCTTTTCCTGCCCCTCCCAGGAGGTTCAGTTCAGCCCCTGCTGCCCCAGTGCTGCTGGGCTATGAACCTGGGAGTCTCCCCTGCGGGGCAGGGCAGGACAGACGCAATCTCGAGTGGGGAACATCCCGTCTAAACCCACTGCACAGCGGGTCTCCCTCAGCACCCAGCTGGGGTCCTCTGCCAGTTTCAGGTTTGCTGTTGGTCACATAATTTCCATTATCTGAAATATTAAATAAAATGTGCTATTCTACAGCTTCAGCAGTCGTGCATTATGCATGACGATGACGTTGCTATGGCTGTGAGAAGGAGAGCTTTTTCTCAGCTGTCTACTGCTCCCAGGTGAAGAGAAGCTTTGTCCTTAATAGGAAGGAATTGGAAACAATCCCAACATTAACCAGTTGATTAATAAACAAGTATTTTTTGTAAATGACCCATGAGAACACTCCATCATTAACCACAATGACTGTCTCACGCACACTGCAGCGTGGCTGCACCCACAGTATGTGCTGTGAGTAAAATAAGCAAAAAGCACCTGCTACCTGATTCCACTATTATAAATTCTAGAAAGTGCAAACAGATCTAAAGCACCATGAGCTACGTTAGCAGTTGCCTGGGTAAAGGGAGGGAGAGGGAAGGGGAAAGTAGGAGGAATTTTCGAAGGACAAGTGAAAACATAAAGGGAAATCGATTTCCTCAACATCGCAGACAGGGTGGAGGTGCTGTCAGCATCTTTCACTCGCAAACTTTAACTATGTTAAGGCCACTGGGTATCAACTGTGCCTCATTAAAGTTAATAGGAACAACTAATAGATGATTTGGTAGGGAAGGAAGGATGGACAAATAGATAATATAAGTGAAACATTAGGTTCATTTATTTGGATTAATCCTGTGTGCCACATTTATTTATATTTTTAAGAAAAAAAAACAGGCAAGAAATTTGGTTTTTGTTCTTATTATAGAATTGGGGTTCTAGAAAGCACCCTAGACATGTCCAGTTTTGGCCTGCAGTGGGTTCCAAGGATGGCCTCATGGTCCAGACACTGAGACGAATTATTCCCAGATATGTGTTTCTGGACATATCACACAACTTCTAGATGAGTCTAGGGTTGCATTTACATCTGCAAAATACATGCAAACTTCACAGATACAGCACAGGGTTTATGTGTGTCTGTAAATAGATAGGTGAACAGGAATTAAATATTTATCACAGTACAGTTATGCAGTTTTTCTCTGGTCTTGCCCTCCCTGAGGTTTCCCTCCCCAGAGCTTGCTATATAGCAGGGGACACGCAAATAGGGCCCTCCCTCTGCTCATGAAAACCAGCCCAGCCCTCACCCTGCAGCTCTGGGAGAGGAGCTCCAGGCCCGGCATTACCAGGTGTCCCCATTCGGTGATCAGGACTGAACACAGAGACTCACCATGGAGTCTGGGCTCAGCTGGGTTTTCCTTGTTGCTCTGTTACAAGGTAATTCATGGAGAACTAGAGACATTGGGTGTGTGAGTGGATGTGAGTGAGAGAAACAGGGGTGTGTGTGGCAGTTTCTGACCAGGATGTGTCTGTGTTTGCAGGTGTCCAGTGTGAGGTGCAGCTGGTGGAGTCTGGGGGAGGCTTGGTCCAGCCTGGGGGGTCCCTGAAACTCTCCTGTGCAGCCTCCGGATTCACCTTCAGTAGCTACGGGATGAACTGGGTCCGCCAGACTCCAGGGAAGGGGCTGGAGTGGATCTCATACATTAATAGTGCTGGTGGTAGCACAAGCTACGCAGACGCCGTGAAGGGCCGGTTCACCATCTCCAGAGACAACAGCAAGAACACGCTGTCTCTGCAAATGAACAGTCTGAGAGCCGAGGACACAGCCGTGTACTACTGTGCGAGAGACACAGTGCGGGGACATCAGTGTGAGCCCAGATACAAACCTCCTGCGGGGGCGCACGGGGCCACCAGGGGGCAGGCGGTGCACAAGGAGCAGAGTCAGCCCAGGGCAGGTGCAGGTGGAGGGTAAGGGCTGGTTTCCGCTCAGGGTCGTGGCTTCCTCTCCATAAAACGGTTTCCTCTGGGGAACTTCTCTGAATTCACGATTCTGTGCTTCCCTCTGCAGTCTCTGAGTTAGATATGTTTGCGGTCATGGGAGAAAATATTCTCACCTGCACAAAAGGCAGAGAGTGGCTCTCCGGTCACTTTGTCCTCTCCCCAAATGTACATAAATTATCAGCATTTCTGAATAAGTCTGAAAATCGATAACAGATTTTGTCTTGGACAACACAATGCAGCACAGCACACGGAAGTGAACGTTCCTTCTATCCAGCAAGCACGATAAAGTGTCTGCAGGACATCAGAAGAGGAGGGAGCCAGTATCCTAAGCAACAAAAGGAAGACTCCGTGGTGGACAGTGTCCCAGCACCAGGCTCACAACATCGATTCTGTCTGACACAATTCAAGGACAGAGGGACCCCACCAACATTTAATGTAGAAATTGACTCTGATGGTGTTACACGCACGCACACATGCACCCACACACACACACATACACTCACACACTAGATGAACACGGGAAGGGTTACTCCCTCCATTACTGAGGTGTCTGCAGAGCAGGGCAGGCTGCTCAAGAGAGTCCCAAGTGGCTTTGTAGGGCAGGAGGGGAGACTGGCTCAGGTTTTCACAACAGTTCCCTGATGGGCAGGGAGGGGACTGTCACTCCCAGGAGGGGTCTGCTGGGGTCTCGGCCTCCGACAGCTGACTTGAGAGAAAGCACCTGTGATTCCTTCCTAGAATTCCCATGAGTGGGGCAAACAGGGAAAATGAAGGATGGGCCTTAAGATGTCAGCGGGCAGACATCAGCTAAGACACTCTGACTTCTTCCACTCAACTATTAGGATGGATCAGGAGTGAGCTGTGTGGGGGAGGGACACTCCTGTAGCCCTGCCTTGGGCTTGGCAAAGCCATTATATGTAACCAAAATGTTTGTGCCCCCACAATATTGTGAAATAAAAAAAAGAAATGATAACAGTGATAAATATTTTGGATCAGGAATATGCTGGTTTTCTTAACTTGATCAATATCCAAGGTATACGTACATGAAAACACGTGTAATGAGATTAAACGTATACATTGTTTGTCAATTAAAATGAAATGAAATCTTTACATGTAACAGTACAAAAAACCCACCCATGTTTATTTCCTGTTATGCAAATCGTATAATTTTCTTTATTTTTTATTTAATTTTTTACACATATTTTTTTATTTCCGAATATTACAGGGGTACAATTCTTTAGGTTACATATATTGCATTTGCCCCGCCCAAGTCAGAGCTACTAGCGTGTCCATCCCCCAGACCCCAAAGGCAATCACAGCAACAACAAAAATAAGTAAATGGGACCTGATCAAATTAAGAAGCTTCTGCACAGCCAAGGACACTGTCAAGAGAGCAAACAGAAAACCTACAGATGGGAGGAAACACTCGCAGGCCACACATTTTATATTCCTCAAGTCTTTCCATCCATGTCTACATGCAGATCACATGCAAACTGGTCCCTGCTTGGAAACATACAGACCTCTCCAGCAGCTCCAGCTGCTCTCTCACGGCTTCTGGGCATCTGCAATGTTCAGTGACAGAGAGGATGGTGTGAATGTTTCAGTTCTGTTTCTTCAGATCAGATGGTCATAGTAATAGGGGGAGGACACCAGTATCAGTGTTTACACTAAATCCACCTTACAAGACCTGCAACTGCTGGTCTCTTTCTCCAGGTGCATATTTCATCCTCAGACCATGATGCTCACCTACGTGGGGAAGATGAGAGCGTCCACCCAAGGACTCTCCCCCACTGCACACACATCCCAGCGTCTCTGGGCTACGGGAGGGTGGCATTTGTGTGTGGGAGCAAATGCCATGGGGTGATGTCATTTCTCTGCTTCCCCAGAATCTCGCGATAGTGGCTTGATGTGCTATGAAGATGATGTGGGCCAGGTGAGGAAAAGCTCACGTACACGTGCAGAAGTGACATCTATTTTGAAATAAGATTCGGAATCTGTTTGGAAATGACAGATGATTGCATCTTCTGATCATTTGAGAATGAGATGGTGACAGACAGAAGTAGGGGCCATTGTGGTTTTGTCTCTGATAGCCTGGCGCACGGTCACTGCACTGAGTGCGGTGGGGATTCCAACACATACTCGCATATTACAACGGCTGAGGTCATATCCTAATGTGTTTAATTATCATTGAGTCAATTATGCATTTAAGTTGCATCTGTGTACATATTGTCAAGACCTGGGAGTTCCAGTGGAATTACTGGAATTTAAATATATTCCTCCCTTACTCATTATGTAAACATAGCCACACCTAGTCCTATAGTCACTGCCCTTGCAAAGACGGTGACTCTTTCCTGCCCTGCTAACCTATTGCATGAGAAGCTTATATGTGTTGGGCAGCACCATGTGTTCCTGAGATGGGCCACTGGGAGTGATGCCAGGTAAAGTGAGGGGCTGGTGTTATTCCTACTCCTGCTCCTGTTCATTCCCATGAAAAGTCCACAGATTCAGGTAACATCTGCATCCTGCTAGATTGCATCCCTTCCCCACAGTACAGGGAACTGTGCACATTCATGCAGGAAGCCCCAGTGCACTGGATGTGATGGCCACATACCTGCAATACCAAATTACTGACGCAGGTGAACCTCTTAGTCAGGCCAGCACCTGCCAGTGAACTCCAGGATGAGTGTCTTTTACTGTGAGGTGGAGCCCTTGGCCCCAGGAAATGTCAGGCTGACACCATTAATTGAATTGCATGAATGGTAATAACATGGCTAGTGGTCCTGAGTGAGGCCCTGGGTTTGGAAAGACACACACATGTGCTGGATCCAGTCAAGGTGAGTTGCTGTACCTCCCAGAGTCAAAGATCTCAGTGAATTTGCCATCACATGATCCTTGACTCAGTTAAGGAGCCCTGCTGAGGTCACCGCTAGTCCATGTTGCTCACAGACTTCAGATTAGGCAGAGGGAGGGCCTCAGCATGCCTTGGTGGGTGAAAGTGCGTGAAGTTGGGAGATGTGAGTCATCCAGTCCTGCAACTGTGGCCACTTAATTCATGGACCATCTGGGCAGTGCTGGAGTCACTGGCTACACAGGATGACTGTTGTCCACTGGCTAATTCCATGCACGTGACTGTCAGTGGCATTCCACAGGGAGAGCACTCTAACAATGCCGAGAAACAATGCACAGGTCTTCTCGCCAAGGCCAGACAACACACTCATAAATCAGCCACATGCTAGTGACAGGTGCTGCCTGCAGGAAGAAAGAACAATGATGGTGAACTTTATTACCTGGTAACACGCTCCCAAATGTCACGTCACCACTTGATATTAAACAAGAAATGTTCCACAGGTGGCCAAGTCTGAGCAGGGGCATAATCATGGACACTCTCAGTGGTGCACACAGGCAGGGCCCACCTCCCACACAGGCTTCCATCCAGTCACTGCACCAGGCCCTCTCACAGGGGACTGGAGAACAGTCCTGTGTGACATCCTCCATCGTACTGGCTGTGGGAGATAAATTACGGTGTGGTTTAAGTCTGTTATCTTCCATGAATGAAGTTTTGTGAATGGTGAGCAGAAGATTTATAGAAGGAAATTTTGGAAAAGCTCCTCCACATATAAGCTTATGCCAAGAGTTTATTAAGACCTCAACGGTAATCACAGCAACAACAAAAATTAACATGTGGGTCTTGATTAACCTAGACCAAGGTCCCTTGCAGGGATTCCTTGGTCACAAAGAATGCAGCACGTGCTGGCACTACAGAGTGCTGTGGCATCTGGGTCTGTAATCAGGGGTAGAGGTGAGATTAATTCCTATCAACATGTCATAGTGACAACTTGTGAAATCTTTCTTCTTACTGCCACAATGTTAGGCGGTGATTGGTTAGAAGTCCTGGTTCCCAGGGAGGATCACACCAACTGGGGGCACAGTGACCACCCCTGAATCTGAGACCTGGTCTGATGCCCCTCAGTTGGGATCCTCATGACTGTGGACCAGTCAGCAACGAAAGGCACTTTCTTTCCCACTGATACGCATTAACTCTGCTTTGAGGCTGAGCTTGGGTGTATCCATGGAGGCAGGGGCAGTCCCTTAGGCCTAGGCAGTGTCTGTGGGTTTCTCCATTGCATTCACCACTGGGGAGGACAATTGAAAAACCACATGACTGAGGTTGGCCATGAGACCAAGGACAATGGCTCTGCAGTGCTCAGGCCTGAGTCACTCCATCAGGGAACAACAAACACACAGCAACCCTCACTGCAAAGTGCTGGGCGTGAGTGAGAAGAATCCACAGTGGAGGTGGGAGGGGACAGTAATCAATGTCGAGTATGACCACAGGGCCACCTGCAGCAGTGCACGGTGGAGCCTGACCACTCACACTCACATTGTGACTTCCACAGAGCTTAGGGCTGGCTACTGTCCCAAGCATGTGGCAGCCCCATAGACTGAACCTGGGCCTGTGTGGTCCTGACTGGCAAGAGGGAAATGTAAGGACGAACTTCAGTGGATTCCTGCTTGGCCCCGCTCTTGCGCCCTGGGCCCACACAGAGGAAGCAGCAGTTGCATTAGACAATTTTTGCAAAGCTGAATCCCCTCAGGTGAGTGAGGTGCACATCACAGGTGATGCACAACATTGTGGGGAGATAGTGAGGACTTGAGGCCCAAAGGTTGATGCAACCCTGAATCTGTAACACTAGAATGCAGCAAAATCCCATCATGTTCTCATTACTGAAAGGGGATACTGCAGACCCCAGGAGGCATTTCCACATCGGTCCTGAAGTCGGTTCAGAGAAGCAGTGGGGTGCAGTGGTGAGAAGCACAGGCCCAGATGCTGAAGATACCTCTCAGCAGATACGGGCCTCCTCTTGGGTGCATTGCACAACTCCTCGATGCTTCCATTTGGATGGTTTGATCCGTAAAATATCGTGACGTATGAAGTTCCCCAGGACTCTCAACTCTTCTCTCGGCCCTTCCCTCCTTCAGGTGTCCCCACCCAGAGCTTGCTATATAGCAGGGGACATGCAAATAGGGCCCTCCCTCTGCTCATGTAAACCAGTCCAGCCCTCACCCTGCAGCTCTGGGAGAGGAGCCCCAGCCCTGGCATTCCCAGGTGTCCCCATTTGGTGATCAGGACTGAACACAGAGACTCACCATGGAGTCTGGGTTGAGCTGGGTTTTCCTTGTTGCTCTGTTACAAGGTAATTCATGGAGAACTAGAAATATTGGGTGTGAGTGGATGTGAGTGAGAGAAACAGGGGTGTGTGTGGCAGTTTCTGACCAGGATGTGTCTGTGTTTGCAGGTGTCCAGTGTGAGGTGCAGC
>NW_012154574.1:126877-144254 GCF_000956105.1 Propithecus coquereli | reverse complement strand
GACCTCTCCAGCAGCTCCAGCTGCTCTCTCATGGATTCTGGGCATCTTCAATGTTCAGTGACAGAGAGGATGGTGTGAATATTTCAGTTCTTTTTCTTAAGATCAGAAAGTCAGCATAGTAGGGGGACAGCACCAGTATCAGTGTTTACACTAAATCCACCTTACAAGACCTGCAACTGCTGGTCTCTTTCTCCAGGTGTATATTTTGTCCTCAGATCCTCACGCTCACTACGTGGGGAAGATGGGAGCATCCACCATGGACTCTCCCCCACTGCACACACATTCCAGCGTCTCCAGACTACGGGAGTGTGGCATTTATGTGTGGGAGCAAATGCCATGGGGTGATGTCATGTCTCTGCCTCCCCAGAATCTCGTGATAGTGGTGTGATGTGCTATGAAGTTGATGTGGGTCAGGTGAGGAAAAGCTCACGTAGACATGCAGAAGTGACATATATTTTGAAATAAGATTCGGAATCTGTTTAGAAAAGACGGATGATGGCAGCTCCTTATAATTTGGGAATGAGGTGGCGATAGACAGAAGTAGGGGCCATTGTAGTTTTGTCTCTGATAGCCTGGTGCACGCTCATTGCACTGAGCATGTGGGGATTCCAATATTGCAACGGCAGAGGTCATATCCTAATGTGTTTAATTGTCATCGAGTCAATTATGCATTTAACTTGCATCTGTGTACATGTTGTCAAGACCTGGGAGTTCCAAAGAATACTCCAGTGGAATTACTGGAATCCAAATATATTCCTCCCTTACTCACTGTGTAAACATAGCCACACCTAATCCTAAAGTCACTGCCCTTGCAAAGACGGTGACTGTTTCCTGCCCTGCTAACCTACTGCATGAGAAGCCTATATGTGTTGGGCAGCACCACGTGTTCCTGAGATGGGCCCCTGGGAGTGATGCCAGGTAAAGTGAGGGGCTAGTGCTATGCCCACTCCTGCTCCTGTTCCTTCCCATGAAAGGTCCACAGATTCAGGTAACATCTGCATCCTGTTAGATTGCATCCCTTCCCCACAGTGCAGGGAACTGTGCACATTCATGCAGGAAGCCCCATTGCACTGGAAGTGGTGGCCACATACCTGCCATACCAAATTACTGATGCAGGTGAACCTCTCAGTCAGGCCAGCTCCTGCCAGTGAACCCCATATTGAGTGTCTTTTACTGTGAGGTGGAGCCCTTGGCCCCAGGAAATATCAGGCTGACACCAATAATTGAATTGCATGCACGGTAATCACACAGCTAGTGGTCCTGAGTGAGGCCTTGGATTTAGAAAGACACACACCCGGGCTGGATCCAGTCAAGGTGAGTCGGTGTACCTCCCAGAGTCAAAAGTCTCAGTGAATTTGATATCACATGATCTGTGCCTCAGTTAAGGAGCCCTGTTGGGGTCACCGCTGGTATATTTTGCTCACAGACTTTGATTAGGCAGAGGGAGGGCCTCAGCATGCATTGGTGGGTGAAAGTACATGAAGTTAGGAGATGCGAGTCATCCAGCCGTGCCACTGTGGTCACTTAATTCATGGACCATTGGGGCAGTGCTGGAGTCACTGGCTGCAGAGGATGACTGTTGTCCACTGGCTAATTCCGTGTACGTGACTATCAGTGGAATTCCACAGGGAGAGCACTCTAAAGACACTGAGATGCAATGCACGGGTCTTCTCGCCAAGGCCAGACAACACACTCATAAATAATCCACATGCTGGTGGCAGGTGCTGCCTGCAGGAAGAAAAAATCATGACGGCGATTTTTATTACGTGCTAACACGCTCCCAAATGTCACGTCACCACTTAATATTAAACAAGAAATGTTCCACAGGTTGCCAAGTCTCAATAGGGGCGTAATCATGGACACTCTCAGGGATGCACACAGGCAGGGCCCACCTCCCACACAGGCTTCCATCGAGTCACTGCACCAGGTCCTCTCACAGGGGACTGGGGAACAGTCCTGTGTGACATCCTCCATCGTACTGGCTGTGGGAGATAAATTACGGTGTGGTTTAAGTCTGTTATCTTCCATGAATGAAGTTTTGTGAATGGTGAGCAGAAGATTTATAGAAGGAAATTTTGGAAAAGCTCCTCCACATATAAGCTTATGCCAAGAGTTTATTAAGACCTCAACGGTAATCACAGCAACAACAAAAATTAACATGTGGGTCTTGATTAACCTAGACCAAGGTCCCTTGCAGGGATTCCTTGGTCACAAAGAATGCAGCACGTGCTGGCACTACAGAGTGCTGTGGCATCTGGGTCTGTAATCAGGGGTAGAGGTGAGATTAATTCCTATCAACATGTCATAGTGACAACTTGTGAAATCTTTCTTCTTACTGCCACAATGTTAGGCGGTGATTGGTTAGAAGTCCTGGTTCCCAGGGAGGATCACACCAACTGGGGGCACAGTGACCACCCCTGAATCTGAGACCTGGTCTGATGCCCCTCAGTTGGGATCCTCATGACTGTGGACCAGTCAGCAACGAAAGGCACTTTCTTTCCCACTGATACGCATTAACTCTGCTTTGAGGCTGAGCTTGGGTGTATCCATGGAGGCAGGGGCAGTCCCTTAGGCCTAGGCAGTGTCTGTGGGTTTCTCCATTGCATTCACCACTGGGGAGGACAATTGAAAAACCACATGACTGAGGTTGGCCATGAGACCAAGGACAATGGCTCTGCAGTGCTCAGGCCTGAGTCACTCCATCAGGGAACAACAAACACACAGCAACCCTCACTGCAAAGTGCTGGGCGTGAGTGAGAAGAATCCACAGTGGAGGTGGGAGGGGACAGTAATCAATGTCGAGTATGACCACAGGGCCACCTGCAGCAGTGCACGGTGGAGCCTGACCACTCACACTCACATTGTGACTTCCACAGAGCTTAGGGCTGGCTACTGTCCCAAGCATGTGGCAGCCCCATAGACTGAACCTGGGCCTGTGTGGTCCTGACTGGCAAGAGGGAAATGTAAGGACGAACTTCAGTGGATTCCTGCTTGGCCCCGCTCTTGCGCCCTGGGCCCACACAGAGGAAGCAGCAGTTGCATTAGACAATTTTTGCAAAGCTGAATCCCCTCAGGTGAGTGAGGTGCACATCACAGGTGATGCACAACATTGTGGGGAGATAGTGAGGACTTGAGGCCCAAAGGTTGATGCAACCCTGAATCTGTAACACTAGAATGCAGCAAAATCCCATCATGTTCTCATTACTGAAAGGGGATACTGCAGACCCCAGGAGGCATTTCCACATCGGTCCTGAAGTCGGTTCAGAGAAGCAGTGGGGTGCAGTGGTGAGAAGCACAGGCCCAGATGCTGAAGATACCTCTCAGCAGATACGGGCCTCCTCTTGGGTGCATTGCACAACTCCTCGATGCTTCCATTTGGATGGTTTGATCCGTAAAATATCGTGACGTATGAAGTTCCCCAGGACTCTCAACTCTTCTCTCGGCCCTTCCCTCCTTCAGGTGTCCCCACCCAGAGCTTGCTATATAGCAGGGGACATGCAAATAGGGCCCTCCCTCTGCTCATGTAAACCAGTCCAGCCCTCACCCTGCAGCTCTGGGAGAGGAGCCCCAGCCCTGGCATTCCCAGGTGTCCCCATTTGGTGATCAGGACTGAACACAGAGACTCACCATGGAGTCTGGGTTGAGCTGGGTTTTCCTTGTTGCTCTGTTACAAGGTAATTCATGGAGAACTAGAAATATTGGGTGTGAGTGGATGTGAGTGAGAGAAACAGGGGTGTGTGTGGCAGTTTCTGACCAGGATGTGTCTGTGTTTGCAGGTGTCCAGTGTGAGGTGCAGCTGGTGGAGTCTGGTGGAGGCTTGGTCCAGCCTGGGGGGTCCCTGACACTCTCCTGTGCAGCATCTGGATTCAGCTTCAGCAGCTATGACATGAGCTGGGTCCGCCAGGCTCCAGGGAAGGGGCTGGAGTGGGTCTCATACATTAATTATGGTGGTGGTAGCACAAGCTACGCAGACGCCGTGAAGGGCCGATTCACCATCTCCAGAGACAACAGCAAGAACACGCTGTCTCTGCAAATGAACAGTCTGAGAGCCGACGACACGGCCGTGTACTACTGTGCGAGTGGCACAGTGAGGGGACATCAGTGTGAGCCCAGACACAAACCTCCTGCGTGGGCACACGGGGCCGCCAGGCGGCACTCAGGACCCATTGTACCCTGAGTCAGCCCAGGGCAGGTGCAGGTGGAGGGTAAGGGCTGGTTTCTTGTCGGGGTCGTGGCTTCCTCTCCAAAGAACAGTTTCCTCTGGGGAACTTCTCTGAATTCACGATTCTGTCCTTCCTTCTATAGTCTCTGAATTAGATACGTTCGTGGTAATGAGAGGAAATATTCTCACCTGCACAAAAGGCAGAGAGTGGATTCCAGTCACTTTCTCCTGTCACCAAATGTACATTAATTATCTAAACTTCTGAATAAGTCCAAAAATCAATAAAAGATTTTGTCTTGGACAACACAATGCAGCACAGCACATGGAGGTGAACGTTCCTTCTATCCAGCAAGCAGGAAAATGTGCCTGCTGGACAATAGGGCAGAGGGAGTCAGCATCTGAAGCAAAAGAAGGAAGACCCCGTGGTGGTCAGTGTCCCAGTACCAGGCTCACGACATTGATTGTCTCTGACACAATTCAAGGACAGAGGGACCCCACCAACATTTAGTGTAGATGTTGACTCTGATGATGTTACACACATGCACACATGCACACACACATGCACTCACACACTAAGTGAACATGGGAAGGGTTACTCCCTCCACTATTGAGGTGTCTGCAGAGGAGGGCAGGCCTCTCAAGAGAGTCCCAAGTGGGTTCATAGAGCAGGAGGGGGGACTGGCTCAGGTTTTCACAACAGTTCCCTGGTGGGCAGGGAGGGCATCTCACTCCTAGGAGGGGTCTGGTGGGGTCTGGACCTCTGACAGCCATCTCGAGAGAAAGCACCTGTGATTCCTTCCTAGAATTCCCATGAGTGGGACAAACAGGGAAGATTAAATGGGCCTTAAGATTTCAGCAGGCAGACATCGGTTAATCACTCTTACTTCTTATTCCACTCAACAACTAGGTTTCAAAAGGAGCCAAAAGCTCTATCCAGGAAAATAGAAGAGGTGCTATATCACGAGAATGGAAGAATCGGCACCACCTGTACTTGCCGTCAAACTGGCACTGACTGATGGACACCTAGGTGCTCACACAGTAGTAGTATTCACTGGGGGTTGGGGGGCTGGGGGTGAGTAAACTCACAACTAATGGACTCGGTTGGTGTTGTAGGGGTGGAAAGGGCACGTCTCAAATCATGGTCAGGATGTGGCAAAGGCTTAACATGTAACCAAAATGTTTGCACCCCCATAATTTCCTGTAATAAAACAAAAAGAGCAAAAAAAAAAAAGATTAAAAAACACAATGAGTAGTCAACAACCAGGTTTGCAGAAAAGTAGAAGATATTTTATTAGTGTGAGATGATGTTAATCATAATTAGGATGAGTAGGAGGAGGAGTTAGACAGGGGTCTTGGTCCAATGTCATGGGTGGAAGCTTTTCACTCTCCAAGGTCATCAGCTTATCCTGAAGGTCGTGGGTCAGCTGTGGGCTTCAAAACACCAAAGCTTCACGGATTCTATGAAAATGCTCACTTTGGCATCCTCTCCTGCAGTAGCCAGCAATGCCCAGAGCTCTGCATGGATGGCGTGGTTGTGAAACATGAACCCAAGAATTGCCTCCCTGGAATTCCACTACTGGATTTCCACTACTGGATTTCCTTAAAAGTACTTCCTGATACTAGTTCCAATGTGGCCTAAGCACAGTGCTCTGATGTTTCCTCAAATACATGCAATGTCCCAGTTTAGCTTCATTAGAGACATTTAAAAAGATGTAGTAAAAAGCAGCCTGAATCTGTGGGTGATAGGAGTGCCTATAACACATGAATTACTTCAGTATTTCTTTTAGTCTTCCATGCAGTGGGGAGAATGCTAGTATTCATGGTAAAATCAAGTGTTTGATCTGTCCAGCTACCAAGACATTGGGTAGTAACTGACATGTCCTTGAGGGAGGGGACCGTAATGCCACAGTGCTAATGGTGGAACCATTGGCCAAGGGAGTTCACTCATCTCTTAAAATTGTGACATCTGGAACTTAATAATGTCAATTTGATCAACATTTTCAGAAGTTTTAATGAATGGATCTGGTGTTATATGAGTAGTGGTAATGCCTTACAATCTTAGACGCATTTAGAAAAGAGCTCAAGCTGCTTTTTCTTTTTTTTTTTTTTTGAGACAGAGTCTCACTATGTTGCCCTGGCTAGAGTGCCATGGCATCAGCCTCGCTCACAGCAACCTCAAACTTGTGGGCTCAAGCAATCCTACTGCCTCAGCCTCCCAAGTGGCTGGGACTACAGGCATGTGCCACCATGCCCGGCTAAGTTTTTATATATATATTTTTAGTTGTCCAGATCATTTCTTTCTATTTTTTAGTAGAGACGGGGTCTCGCTCTTGCTCAGGCTGGTCTCGAGCTCCTGACCTTGAGCTATCCACCCGCCTTGGCCTCCCAGAGTGCTAGTATTACAGGCATGAGCCACCGCGCCCGGCCTCAAGCTGCTTTTTCTGAGTAATGATATTCAACAACATTTGTTTAGCTCCCATGCTGCTATTTTTTGATTTTTTATTTTTGCATGATTTCCAAAGTTACATTTCTCAGGTCTCTAGGACTGAGAAGTTTATATAAAAGTTGCATAGCTGGTTTTTCATTTTGATAGGGTCTCCACCATATGTGAGAAACTCTTTTCTTTGCAAAGTATCCCAAGTTCATGCACTACCACAGAACATGAATTTAATCCCAGTTTTGGCTAATGGACAAATCTAAAAAGAGCAAAGACTTCTGTCACCAAAGCCAATTTTTCAGCAGACTGAACACCATATTCTAATGAAAAGCTTATGTTAGTAATGTCAATTACTGGTTATCAACCTCCAGTTTTATTATTGAAGTGTGATTCATATTCCATGGAAGTTTCATTAATTTGCAGTCACACCAACAGTGTATGAGTCTACCTTTCTATCCACTTCATGCCAGCATCTATGGGTTTGGAACTTCTTGATAAAAGCCACTGGAGTTAGGTGATATCTCATTGTGGTTTGGGTTGGCATTTCCCTGATGATTAGTGACATTGTGAATTTTTTTCGTATGTTTATTGGTCATTAGCTTTTCTTCTTTTGAAAACTTGTGCTCATGTCTGTTGCCCAATTTATAACGGGTTTTTTGATTTTTTTACCTGTGGATCTGCTTGATTTCTTTTTAGATTCTAGTTATTAGCCTTTTGACAGATATATAACAAGAATCATTTTCTCCCATTTGCTAGGTTGTCTATTTGCCCTATTGAGTGTTTCCTTTGCTGTGCAGAAACCTTTTCATTTATGCAGATTCCATTTATTTATTTTTGTCATTGCTGTTATGGTCTTTAGGGCCTACTTCATAATTTCTTTGCCTAGGCCAATATCTAGAAGAGTTTTTGAACTTTTCTAATAGAATAATTATGGTTTCCTGTCTTAGATTGAACTCTGTTATCCATCTTGAATTAACTTTAGTGAGTGGTGACAGATGTGGATCCTGTTTCAATCTTCTGTATGTGGCTATCCAACTTTCCCAGCACCATTTATGGAATAGGGATTCTTTCCTCAGTGTATGTTGCTGTCTTCTTGGTCCAAGATCAGATGGCAATTTATATCTGGGTTCTCTGTTCTGTTCCACTGGGCTATGTCTCTATTTTGTGCCAGTACCATGCTGTTTTGGTAACTGTAGCCTTAGAGTACAGCTTAAAGTCTGGAGAAGTCATGCCTCCAGATGGAATCCTTTTGCTTAAGGTTTTCCTGGCTATTTGGGCTCTTTTCTGCTTCCAAAGAAAGTACAAAATTATTTTTTGTAGATCTGAGAAAAATGACATTCATATTTGGATGGGAATTGCATTGAATTTGTAAATTGTTTTGTGTAGTTTGGACATTATAACATGTTGATTCTGCCAATTAATGAGCGGGGTTTATTTTTCATTGTTTACATCATCTGCAATTTCTTTCCTCAGTGATTCATATTGCCCTTTGTAGAGATCTTTTGCTTCCCTGGTTAAATATATGCCTAGGTGTTTTTTTTTTCTTTCTAGCTTGTCAGAGGTATTGCATGTTTGATTTGCTCCTCATCTTGACTGCTGTCGGTGTATAGCGATGCTACTGATTTCAGTACATTGATTTTGTAGCCTGAGACTTTGCTCAAAAAAATAAAGAAGATGAATGAAACAAAGTGCTGGTTTTTTGAAAAGATAAACACAATTGATAGACCTCTTGCTAGATTAACCAGAAATACAAAAGAAAGGGCCCAAATAAGCTCAATCAGAGATGAAAGACAAAATAAAACTGATACCACAGGGGAAATAAATATTATCTGTGAATGCAATAAAAACTTCTATGTGCATAAGCTCAAAAACATTGAGGAAATGGACAAATTCCTGGAAACACTCAACCTCCCAAGGCTCACTGAGGAAGAACTAGAATTCCCGAATAGACTAATTATGAGCAACAAAATTGAAGCAGAGATAAAAATCTTCCAAGGAAAAAGTGTCAGACAACATGATTTCACAGCTGAATTTTATTGGACCTACAAAGCAGAATTGGTACCCATACTGCAGAAATTATATCACAACACTCAAAAGGTAGGAATCTTTTCCAACTCATTCTATGAAGCCAGCATCATCTTGATACCAAAGCCATAAAATGTCAGAACAAAAAATGCTAACTACACACCGATATCCCTATGAATATAGATGCAAAAATCATCAGTGAAATTCTAGGAACCTGAATTCAGCAGGACATCAAAAAAAAATAGTAATAATCCACCATGAGCAAGTGGGCTTTATCCCAGGGATGCAAGGATGTTTCAGTATACATAAATCCAAAAATGTGATTCACCACATAAAAAGGAGCAAAGACAAAGGTCATATGAACATCTCAATACATGCAGAAATCACATTTGATAAAATCCAGCATGATAAAATCTTTTAACAAAATAGGCATAGATGGAACATACCTTAAAATTATAAAAGCCATATATTACAATCCCACAGCCAAAATCATACTCAATGGGAAAAGTTGAAAGCATTCCCATTTACAACTGGAACAAGACAAGAATGCCTACTGACACCACTTCTATTCAACATAGTGCAAGAAGTCTAGCCAGAGCATTCACAAAAGGGAAGGAAATGGTATGCAAATGAGGAAAAGGCAAGCAAACTATCCCTCTTTGATGATGATATGATCTTGGATCTAGAAATCCCCAGAGATTCTGCCAAGAGATGCCTAGAGTTGATAAAAAGACTGACTTTAAATGTTAGTGCATCACAATCTGGAAGTCTTTGGTTGATAGGAAAGTGGTTGGAAATGCACGAGGATCTGTCTACCCATGCAGCTCTGTGTCAATGCTTGGGGGCACCACATGCATGGCAATTCTGAACCCAAACATGTCCAGACTGATTTTATTAGCAACTTTCCATGGATAACCTTTTGCAAAATATGCAATCTCACCTCCCAACCTGATGAAACCCATCCCTTTTATCTTCACAGGCAGACTGAAAGAGTCAAATGCCCTGCATGCCTCCTGATTTTGAAAGTTGGATTCTGTCTTTAACTCATTCTAATATGAGCTGTTAGGAAACAACTCTATAATCTGATCTCACTGATATCATTAATTAACATTCTGTTTGTCAATATAATTGATCATTTTTCACGTATCTTCCTGCACAACCAATTGTAACCTGAATTCTCTATATCCATTTAGACCTTCTTAATATAGTTTTGTCAGTTGCGGTGTCCTAGCATGCCAGCTCACAATCTCTAACATATCGCTCGATGTTTCTTCGAACTCTATAAGCTACTTAAATGTTAAAAATTCTCAGCTAAAAAGTGATAGTGACAATATTAAGTATCATTTATTGAAGTTACTGTGTACCAAGCACTTTCCATTCTTCTCATTCGAATGCTAACAATTACTAAGCAAATTAAATATTATCCTAATTTACAGGGGAGAAAACTGAGTAAATGTTTAGAAAGTTTAAGTGTTTTTGCCCCAGGACATAAAGCTATTATAATATGTGAGGGAGCTACAAAAAAAAAAATTCTCAGCCATTAGTCCAATTAACCAAATTCACAACACTCTAGCACAAATAACATCATAAAGTCCGTACAATTATATTAGTCTTTATAATGAATCTGCATATCTAAGCAATTGACAGCTGTTCTCTCAGGTCAGAGGGTCAAGGCAGATCATGTTACAATTACTTTAGGGAGTCCAACCAATATGGCTCTACCTCCAGTCTCTGGGCTGGCTGTTTTAATATGAGGCCTCTTCCAGCTGATGGATAGAGCATGACCAAGGCTTTATCCCAGCAATCGTGACCTAACTCCTCCTGTTAATTCGCTGACCTGATAGTGACATTTATTACACCAGTCTGTCAACATAACCCCATCCTGCAGGAACACCTGCTGTCCATATGGCAGGAAGTTGATTTCTTCAGAACACATCTACTCTTGAGTGGCTGCAATTTGTGCCAACCAGAACTAAGCAGTATTCTAATGTGAGATTGCTTTCCCTGCCACAGTTCTCCTTTCAGAATCCCTGCCCAGGTTCTGATATCTGCATCTCTGACATAAGACCTTCCATGATGTTGTTTAAGACCAAGGAATCTGTTTGTTGTTAAGGGATGGGGGACGTGACTGTGTAAATATGAGCACAGGATCCAATCAGCCTACATTTTTCAGATTTTTCCAGAAACACATAGCAGGATAGAAAAATAGAAGGGTTGAGTCAAGTCTCTGCAAATAGTTCTGAGTGAGTATGACCCACACATTTTGTAAATTTGTCTTCAAGGAGGCAACATAAGTCCTAAACCAAAGTCTGTGGCAGGGATTTCTTGGTCACAAAGACTCGCTGCATTTACATCAAAATAATGTACATGACAGTGTTCTGCGGCACATGGGTCTGGATATCAGGGGTATAAGTGAGATTAATTCCTATCACCATGTCCATGGTGAAAACTTGTGAAATTTTTTCTTCTTATTTCCATATTATAGGCTGTGATAGATTAGAAGTCCTGATTCCCAGGTAGGAACACTCCTACTTGGGCACAATGTGCTCCCCTTTATCAGTGGCCTGGTCTGATGTCCCTTAATTGGTGTCCTCATGCTTGTGGACCAGTGAACAAAGAAAAGGTTCTCTCCCACTGATAGACATTAACTTTCCTTTTGAGGCTAAGCTTGAATGTCTTCATAGAGGCAGGGCCATTCCTTCAGGCCTGGACAGTGTCTGTGGGTTTCTCCACTAAATTCAACACTGGGGAGGTCAATTGCATCAACCACATGCTTGAAAATGTCCAAGTGACCAAGGACAATGTTACCATAGAGTTGAGGCTTGAGTCCACTAGGGAAGCAACACAGAGCAACCCTCACTGTAAAGTGCTGGCCATGTGTTAGAAGCGTCCACAGTGTAGGTGAGAGGGGATGCTGGTGAATAACAAGTACAACCAGAGAACTATCTGCAGCAGTGGACAAGGAAGGCTGACCACTCACACTCACATTGACACTTCCACAAAGATAGGTCTGGCTACTGTCCCAAGCCTTTCATAGTGCTTTGAACTAATCATGGACCTGTGTGGACCTGCTTGCTCAGTGAGAAATGTAAGGATAAAGTATAATGGATTCTTGGTGGCCCCACTCATGTGCCCTGGGCCCAACACAGAGGTAGCAGCAGTTGCGTTTGACAAGTTGTGTGAGCCTGATTACCCTCAGCTGAGTGAGGCTCACTTCACAGGTGAGGTGCTGTTGAGGACAGACGAGATGCTGAGGCCCAAATATTGATGCAACCTTGAAGTTTCGGTAACAATACAATGAAGCACAATCTCATCATGCTCTCATTACATAAAGGGGTTTCTACAAACTCCATGAGGCATGTCCACATCTGTCCTAGGGTTGGATGACAGAAAAAGTAGGATCCAGTGCTGAGGACCAAAAACCCAGATATTTTGGGTAGCTCTCAACAAATATGTGTATGTGCTCTTTGCATATTTTACAACTCCTCCATGCTTCTGTGTGTCAGGTTTCATCTGTAAAATATCATGGGCTATGAACTCCCCCGGGAATGTCACCTCTTCTCTACGGCCTGCCCTCACTCAGGCATCCCGACTCCAGAGCTTGCTATATAGCAGGGGACATGCAAATAGGGCCCTCCCTTTGCTGATGAAAACCAGCCCAGTCCTCACCCTGCAGCTCTGGGAGAGGAGCCCCAGCCCCAGCATTCCCAGGTGTCCCCATTTGGTGATCAGGACTCAACACGGAGACTCACTATGGAGTCTGGGCTGAGCTGGGTTTTCCTTGTTGCTCTGTTACAAGGTAATTCATGGAGAACTAGAGATATTGGGTGTGTGAGTGGATGTGAGTGAGAGAAACAGGGGTGTGTGTGGCAGTTTGTGACCAGGATGTGTCTGTGTTTGCAGGTGTCCACTGTGAGGTGCAGCTGGTGGAGTCTGGGGGAGGCTTGGTCCAGCCTGGGGGGTCCCTGACACTCTCCTGTGCAGCGTCTGGATTCACCGTCAGCAGCTACTGCATGAGCTGGGTCCGCCAGGCTCCAGGGAAGGGGCTGGAGTGGGTCTCATACATTTATAGTGATGGTGGTAGCAGAAACTACGCAGACGCTGTGAAGGGCCGGTTCACCACCTCCACAGACAACGGGAAGAACACGCTGTATCTGCAAATGAACAGTCTGAGAGCCGAGGACACGGCCCTGTACTACTGTGCGAGAGACACAGTGAGGGGTCCTCTGTGTGAGCCCAGACACAAACCTCCTACGGGGGCGTGCGGGGCCACCAGGAGGCAGACAGGACACAAGAGGCAGAGTCAGCCCAGGGCAGGTGCAGGTGGAGATTAAGGTCAGCTTTCTACCAAAGGTCTAAGTCTCCCTCTGCATCTTACAGATTCCCCTGGGAGCCTGTCTATATTGAAAACTCTGTGCTTTCCAATGATGTCTGTAAACTTCAAAAGTTTCTTATATTACGAGAAATCATTCTCATATGCCCCCAAAATATTTACCATTCATGGAGGCAGAAAAATGCACAGGAGTCCGGGTGCGGCTGTGGAAACCGTCTGCCCAGGATGCAAGTGTGACATCCAGGGACAGAGAAAGGGGGAGGTCAGTGGAACTTCCTAACTACACTGCAGTCCAAGCAAAGTGTAGCAAACCATTCGTGCCCCTCTGAGCCTATGTTGCCCTTAATAAGACCACTGCGTCTCCCAGCCATGACTGTCACTTAGGGTCCTGCTAGGACACGTCATCACCTGGAAGTGGCCCCCTAAGGACATGGGTCTTTAGCACAAACCAGGGGCTGGATGGCGGAGAGTGGCAGCAGATGCCTGGTCCTGGACCACCCGTGGGTGGAGGCAGAAAGGTAAATTCTCGGGGTGCACACCACTCTTAGATTTTCATAAAAGATAATACGGTTTTGCATGAGCCTCTCAGATGATGTATAAAAGCTTGTAGTCTGCAAAGAATTATAATTCCCATATTTGCATATTTTTCCTTAAATGTCTCCTGGCTCAGTGTTTCATTCACACGAGGAATTGTTATCTGTAGTGTGACCGACTGGTTCTCACATCCAGTGGTCTCTATCCATGTGCAGAGATCACGAGTAATTTGGCAATTTCCAGAGACAAGCCCTCCCCTCACCCAGAGAGACAGCAGAGATCTCTCTGACTGCCCAGTCTGAGGAAAGCTGGCCCTGCAGGCCGCAGACTGTTCAGAGACCCCAGCTCAGCTTTATGTAGTTGGACACTTCCCGCCTGCAGGGAGCTCAGCAGCCTGACTCCAGTGGACGTGGCTCAGGTATCATTATGGGTTCAGAATTAGGAAAATTGGGTTTTATTCTGAATATTTTCCTCATACATGATAGGGTGATAATTGAATCCTTCTTCCCCTGACAATCCTTTTTCTTTCTTATGTGGTCACATGTTTAGGGAGCGTAAGCTTTTGCCATATATTTGCAGAAATCTAGCCTCAGAATCTACTGAATTATTCTAGGAAACTCAGAGACTGAACAAAACTGGATTTTTCACTCTTACCAAAATGTGAGTGTCTGGAAATTTCAAATTGTTGTGCAGAACCCTGTGACCACGAACTTCCCTTCTCAGTGCACATCCTGGTGCCGAGACGAGGATCCTACCTGTGACCTGGGAAGACTGAGACGACCTTGACCAATGTCAGAGCCATCTTCTCTCGTTTCTTTTGTATTCTGGTGGTGTCAGTCGTAATGTTTTCTCTTTACTTTCTGATGTTGATTTGAGTAGTTTCTCCTGTTCTCCTAGTTAGTCAAGTTCAGTGTTTGTCATTTTTCATGTTTCAAAAGGAAGAAAAATGAGTGATTTGTTGACATTTCTAGTGATTTAATTCCGACGTCATTTATGTCTCTTATTGACCGTAAAGGCTCATGAACACACTAATGAGAACTCGACTGAGCTGTTCCTTTTAACCCCACGTTCTTCTCAGACTCAGCGAAACCTGCGAGTGCGTCTCCCCAGTGGACCACGGAGCTGATGTGGCCCCCACTGCACGACTGGGATGAGACTCTCGGCCGTGGGCGGAGCACAGGCAGGGAGGTGTGAGGTGAGGGGGCTTTGTCTCCCAGGAACACGCCTCTTCTCCTTCCTCATTCCCAGATTCAGTCATGTCCATCAGGCTGGGGAATCACTTAATTTCCCTTGATGTAGGGATGGAGGCCCAGGAAGGAGACTTGTCAAACCTGGGTTCTGCAGATGCTGTCTTGGAGAATGAGCTTGTTTCTTCCCCTCTGTCCTGAGTCTGCCACCTGATAACTCCCCTGTTCCACCGCACCCCACACGGAGTTTTCATGGCCACAGCCCCACACCCTGCAATGTGGCACCTGCTGCTTGCCTTCTGGAGAACATCCCTACCCTCGTTACCTCCTGCCCTTGGTCTGCCCTCTAGTCACTGCACAGGCTCCAGTGTCACTTCCAATCCATGTTGCACCCACATGGGGTCTGACCTTAAATCCCTCTTTACTCTCTCTTTGATTCCGAGTCATGACTTTCATTCTAACAGTCCTTTGCATCTTAGCAGCACTCAGGCACAGGAAAGGGTTAACTCAGCAGGCCTGGGTCATCCAAACCACGTGCATCCCTGAAAAAGTCCATTCTAGGAACTCACCCATAGTCCACTCCTGAGAGAAGAGTTCTGATCCCTTAGCATACTGCTCCTGGTAATAGCATTTTTACACCAACGTTATTAAGGTGTGATTTACATGGAAATACTCTACAATATTTAACTTCTGGAACTGAATGAGTTTGGGTGCATGTGTACACCTAACCAACATCAGGACATAAATATATCCATCACCTCCTAAGGTTTCCTCCCATACCCGCTAATATAATTATTTTTTGTTATCATCATTTATCTTGTTTTTATATTTGTGTGGGGGGGTGAATACACTGCAGTACTTGATCACACAGTGTTCATGGTGAATGCCAGTTCATGCCCCAGGGGCTGCTGTCTGAGCAGTGGAGGTCAGTTGTGCAGGTGCTGCAACACCCGGGACTGACCCCAGTGAGGAGCGCTGGCCACCAAGGCCCAGGTGAGCTTCCCTGAGGACAACCCCTCATACTTGTCGTCATACATCACTGCTGGGAGAATTGAAGGTGGACAGGACACTAAGCAGGGAGAACACACCTGGGCACTGGCACCTGTTTTCTCAGGGAGTTAACACCTGTGCTTTTGCTGATTTTAATTCATATCATTTTCTGTAATAAACTGACCGAGAGTATAATATGTTACTCTAAGACCTGCATTTATATTGGTCCTAGAGGATGAGGGTGGTCTTGGAAGACTCAATATAACTACACCAGAGTGGATTTCCCAGAAGAACCCTGCCCGGTTGACACACAGCTAAAGCATCGCTTAGCAAAGTGAAGGACAACAAACTGGGGGGGATTGAAAGTCTGATGCCTGGATGCTCACAGAGTCACCTGGTGTGAGACAGGACGTGGGCTCCAATAAGTCATGGAGGTAAAAGTTATCAATGGATGTGTGAATGTTAGATCAACACTGTAGGAGTTTATTTCCCAAATACAAAGACAATGTAGAGATAATCAGAAATAGTCTAAATATACAATCTGTATATGTACTAATAATAACTGAAATGAAAGCAAAATAGTTGCTCTCCATCCTGCCCTGTGCACACTGAGCCAAGGCTACAAGGGTCAGATCCACCATCAAGATGAACAATTGTCCTGGAGAAAACTGCTCTGGCCCACGGTGTCAAAGAAGGTTGTCCATGTGCAGGGCAGGGGAGGGAAACATTAAAGTACGTAATCCAGAGAGTGCATGGAAGAGCAGCATCATTTTGTGATGTGATTCATGTCATTAATTGACCTCACCAGGTTAAGGAGCAATACTGACTAAGGGACTACGGGCTGATGAGCATGGCAGAGTCTCCTTGGCTTTGTGCCCACATGACTGAGGAGGCATCGTGTGCACTGTGGAGTGACATCTCACAATAGGGCAATCACGGGTGGGTGCAGGTGATCCGGACACACGGCACGTTGTTCCTGGTGGGATAACTGACCCGGTACAGGAGGTAACAGACTGCTGACCCCGTAAGGTAAGTCACTTCCTTTGAAGAGTGAAGCGGACTCTCCAGATGGAGAACTGATTCCACCCACCCAAGTCCTGCTGACGTGGCTTTATGGAGTTGGCGTCGTGATCACGTGTTACGCTCCTTGCCCAGGCCACGGGAGACGGCTGGGACACAGGGAGGCGCTTTTGGTTCTGCTCCAGTTGCCCCCACTGTGCAAGGTCAGGAACCACCTTAGAAGCTGTATAGGTTTCTCTCCCCCCTCAGAGTTCCCTTTGGGCCTCAGAGATACTAAGGACGGGAGGTGGATACAAAGGAGAATGGAACAGACGCAGGGGAGAAGGAAGGGACTCATCCCAGGGAGGTGGGCGAATTTACACGGTTACCAAGGAAAGAGGTGGCTGAAGAGGACAGTGATGGGTTGACACAAATGTATAAAGCAGAACCATGAAATGCTGGGTGGACCAATGGTCTGTCGATGTTCAGAAAGCTAAGCACATATTCCCTGTTCATGGTTGTCTGCAGGAACGTGGAAATGCAGGAGACAAAATGACTTTAGCAACTTACCCTAATACCATGGGGGCCTGTCTGGCAAATCAGCAAGGTGAGGGTGGTCGGAGGGCTGGAACAACTGTCCTCACTCCCAGCTGGGTGTCCCGGCCCTGATCATGCTCATGTGCAAAGTGCCAGTTGGTGAAGAAGAGTGA
>NW_012154574.1:123446-125927 GCF_000956105.1 Propithecus coquereli | reverse complement strand
TTAAGAAAAAAAAAACAGGCAAGAAATTTGGTTTTTGTTCTTATTAAAGAATCAGGGTCGTAGAAACCACCCTAGACATGTCCAGCTTTAGCCTGCAGTGGATTCCAATGATAGCATCATGGCCCAGACACTGACATGAATTATTTACAGAGTTGTGTTTCTGGACATATCACACGACTTCTAGATGTGTCTAGGGTTACATTTACATCTGAAAAATACACGCAAACTTCACAGATACAGCACAGGGTTTATATGTGTCTGTAAATAGATAGGTGAACAGGAATTAACTATTTATCACAGTACAGTTATGCAGTTTGTCTCTGGTCTTGCCCTCCCTGAGGTGTCCCACCCCAGCACTTGCTATATAGCAGGGGACATGCAAATAGGGCCCTCCCTCTGCCCATGAAAACCAGCCCAGCCCTCACCCTGCAGCTCTGGGAGAGGAGCCCCAGCCCCGGCGTTCCCAAGTGTCCCCATTCGGTGATCAGGACTCAACACAGAGACTCACCATGGAGTCTGGGCTGAGCTGGGTTTTCTTTGTTGCTCTGTTACAAGGTAATTCATGGAGAACTAGATATATTGGGTGTGTGAGTAGATGTGAGTGAGAGAAACAGGGGTGTGTGTGGCAGTTTCTGACCAGGATATGTCTGTGTTTGCAGGTGTCCAATGTGAGGTGCAGCTGGTGGAGTCTGGGGGAGGCTTGATCCAGCCTGGGGGGTCCCTGACACTCTCCTGTGCAGCGTCTGGATTCAGCTTCAGCAGCTACAGGATGAACTGGGTCCGCCAGGCTCCAGGGAAGGGGCTGGAGTGGATCTCATACATCAGTAGTGGTGGTGGTAGCACATACTACGCAGACGCCGTGAAGGGCCGGTTCACCATCTCCAGAGACAACAGCAAGAACACGCTGTCTCTGCAAATGAACAGTCTGAGAGCCGAGGACACAGCCGTGTACTACTGTGCGAGAGACACAGTGAGGGGACATCAGTGTGAGCCCAGACACAAACCTCCTGCGGGGTGGCATGGGGCCAGCACGGGGCAGGCTGGGCACAAGGAGCAGAGTCAGCCCAGGGCAGGTGCAGGTGGAGGGTAAGGGCTGGTTTCCGCTCAGGGTCATGGCTTCCTCTCCATAAATGGTTTCTTCTGGGGAACTTCTCTGAATTCATGATTCTGTGCTTCCTTCTGCAGTCTCTGAGTTAGATATGTTTGTGGTCATGAGAGAAAATATTCTCACCTGCACAGAAGGCAGAGAATGGCTTCCAGTCACTTTGTCCTCTCCCCAAATGTACATAAATTATCAGCATTTCTGAATAAGTCTGAAAATCCTTAACAGATTTTGTCTCGGACAGCACAATGCAGCAGAGCACACTGAGGTGAAAGTTCCTTCTATCCAGCAAGCAGGATAAAGTGTCTGCAGGACGTCAGGGGCAGAGGGAGTCAGCGTCCTAAGCAAGAGAAGGAAGACTCCGTGGTGGACACTGTCCCAGCACCAGGCTTACAAGATCGATTCTATCTGACACAATTCAAGGACAGAGGGACCCCACCAACATTTAATGTAGAAATTGACTCTGATGGTGTTACACGCATGCACACACGCACCCACACACACACACATACACTCACACACTAAATGAACACGGGAAGGGTTACTCCCTCCATTACTGAAGTGTCTGCAGAGCAGGGCAGGCCTCTCAAGAGAGTCCCAAGTGGCTTTGTAGGGCAGGAGGGGAGACTGGCTGAGGTTTTCACAACAGTTCCCTGGTGGGCAGGGAGGGGACTGTCACTCCCAGGAGGGGTCTGCTGGGGTCTGGGCCTCCGACAGCTGACTTGAGAGAAAGCACCTGTGATTTCTTCCTAGAATTCCCATGAGTGGGGCAAACAGGGAAGATGAAGGATGGGCCTTAAGATGTCAGCAGGCAGACATCAGCTAAGACACTCTGACTTCTTCTTCCACTCAACTATTAGGATGGATCGGCAGTGAGCTGTGTGGGGGAGGGGCACTCCTGTAGCCCTCCCTTAGGCTTAGCAAAGCCATTATATGTAACCAAAATGTTGGTGCACCCATAATATTGTGAAATAAAAAAAAGAAATGATAACAGTGATAAATATTTTGGATCAGGAATATGCTGGTTTTCTTAATTTGATCAATATACAAGGTATACATACATGAAAACACATGTTATGAGATTAAACATATGCATTGTTTGTCAATTAAAATAAAATAAAATCTTTACATGTAACAGTACAAAAAACTCACCCATGTTTGTTTCCTGTTATGCAAATCGTATAATTTTCTTTATTTTTTATCACCCTCATTAGGTGTAATTGACATACAATAAACTCCACATATTTAAAGTATGTAATTTGATAAGTTTCACATATATTATGATTTTCTTAATTTGATCAATATACAAGGTATACATACATGAAAACACATGTTATGAGATTAAATGTATGCATTGTTTGCCAATTAAAATAAAATAA
>NW_012154574.1:122660-123396 GCF_000956105.1 Propithecus coquereli | reverse complement strand
AGTTCTTGTTCTGTGGCATTTATGTATCAACTCCTCACTTCACAGTCTTTCCAGGCTGCATTCTATAGGTTGTCTGGTTTTTTTCCCATATGTGACTCTATTTAGATTTTGACAACCTCCTCCACAGGGTCACAGAGACGGGGGGGTAAGATGGAGCCACGATGAGAGTCCTGCGAGCACGTGACCAGAGTGTTTGTGGACGTCGGGGGGATTATTGGGACCTTTTCCTGCCCCTCCCAGGAGGTTCAGTTCAGCCCCTGCTGCCCCAGTGGTGCTGGGCTATGAACCTGGGAGTCTCCCATGCGGGGCAGGGCAGGACAGATGCAAACTCGAGTGGGGAACATCCCGTCTAAATCCACTGCACAGTGGGTCTACCTCAGCACCCAGCCAGGGTCCTCTGCCAGTCTGAGGTTTGCTGTTGGTCACATAACTTCCATTATCTGAAATATTAAATAAAATGTGCTAATCTACAGCTTCCGCAGTCGTGTGTTATAGATGTTGCTATTGCTGTGAGAAGAAGAGCCTTTTCTCAGCTGCCTCCTTCTCCGAGGTGAAGAGAAGTTTTATCCATAATAGGAAGGAATTGGAAACAATCCCAACATTAACCAGTAGATTAATAAACAAGCATTTTTTGTAAATGACCCATTAGAACACTCCATCATTAACCACAATGACTGTCTCACGCACACTGCAGCGTGGCTGCACCCAGAGGATGTGCTGTGAGTAAAATAAGCAA
>NW_012154574.1:114881-122610 GCF_000956105.1 Propithecus coquereli | reverse complement strand
TCATATTATTGTTATCATCATTTATCTTGTTTTTATATTTGTGTGGGGGATGAATACACTGTAGTACTTGATCACACAATGGTCATGGCAAATACCCATTCATGCCCCGGTGGCTGCTGTCTGAGCGGTGGAGGTCAGTTGTGCAGGTGCTGCGACACCCGGGACTGACCCCAGTGAGCAGTGCTGGCCACCAAGGCCCAAGTGAGCGTCCCTCAGGACTACCCCTCACAATTGTCATCACACATCACTGCTGGGAAAATTCAGGGTGGACAGGAGACTAAACAGGGAGAGCACACCTGGGCCCTGCACCTGCTTTCCCAGGGAGTTAACACCTGTGCCTCTGCTGATTTTAATTCATATCATTTTCTGTAATAAACTGACCAAGAATATAATATATTATTCTAAGACTTGTATTTATATTGGTCATAGAGGATGAGGGTGATCTTGGAAGACTCAATATAACTACACCAGAAGTGGACTTTCCAGAAGAACCCTGACTGGTTGACATACAGCTGAAGCATCGCTTAGCAAAGCGAAGGATACCATGCTGAGGGGGTTGAAACTCTGATGCCTGGATGCTCACAGAGTCACCTGGTGTGAGGCAGGATGTGGGCTCCAATAAGTTGTGGAGGTAAAAGCTATCAATGGATGTATGAATGGTAGATCAACACTGTAGGAGTTCATTTCCCAAACACTAAGACAATGTAGAGATAATCAGAATTAGTCTAAATATACAATCTGCATATGTACTAATAATAACTGAAATGAAAGCAAAATAGTTGCTGTCCATCCTGCCCTGTGCACACTGAGCCGAGGCTACAAGGGTCAGATCCACCATCATGATGAACAATTGTCCTGGAGAAAACTGCTCTGGCCCACGGTGTCAACAAAGGTTGTCCATGTGCAGAGCAGGGGAGGGAAAACATTAAAGTTCTTAATCCAGAGAGTGCATGGAAGAGTCGCAAGATTTTGTGACGTGATTTATGTCATTAATTGACCTCACCAGGTTACCAAGCAATATTGACTAAGGGACTATGAGCTGATGAGCAGGGCAGAGTCTCCTTGGCTTTGTGCCCACATGACTGAGGAGGCATCATGTGCACTGTGGACCAACATCGTACAATAGGGCAATCACGGATGGGTGCAGGTGATCCCGACACACGGCACGTTGTTCCTGGTGGGATAACTGACCCGGTACAGGAGGTAACAGACTGCTGACCCTGTAAGGTAAGTCACTTCCTTTGAAGAGTGAAGCGGACTCCCCAGATGGAGAACTGATTCCACACACCCAAGTCCTGCTGACGTGGCTTTATGGAGTTCGGGTCGTGATCACGTGTTATGCACCTTGCCCAGGCCACGGGAGACGGCTGGGACACAGGGAGGCCCTTTTGGTTCTGCACTCCAGTTGCCCCCACTGTGCAAGGTCAGGAAACACCTTAGAAGCTGTATAGGTTTCTCTCCCCACTCAGAGTTCCCTTTGGGCCTCAGAGATACTGAGGACGGGAGGTGGATACAAAGGAGAATGGAACAGACGCAGGAGAGAAGGAAGGGACTCATCCCAGCATGGTGGGCGAATTTACATGGTTACTAAGGAAAGAGGTGGCTGAAGAGGACAGTGGTGGGTCGACAGAAATGTATAAAGCAGAACCACGAGATACTGGTTGGAGCAATGGTCTGTCGACGTTCAGAAACCCTCAGCACATATTCCCTGTTCATCGTTGTCTGCAGGAATGTGGAAATGCAGGAGTCAAACTGACTTCAGCAACTTGCCCTGAATGCCATGGGTGATGGTCTGGCAAATCAGCAAGGTGAGGGTGGTCGGAGGGCTGGAACAACTGTCCTCACCCCCAACTGGGTGATGCCCAGGCTCTGATCACACTCATGTGCAAAGTGCCAGTTGGTGAAGAAGAGTGATAGTTCTTGTTCTGTGGCATTTATGCGTGAACTCCTCACTTCACAGTCTTTCCAGGCTGCATTCTATAGGTTGTTTGGCTTTTTTCCCATATGTGACTCCATTTAGATTCTGACAACCTCCTCTGCAGGGTCACAGAGAAGGGGGGTGAGATGGAGCCCCAATCAGAGTCCTGCGGGCACCTTGACCAGAGTGTATGGGGAGGTCGGGGGGATTATTGGGACCTTTTCCTGCCCCTCCCAGGAGGTTTAGTTCAGCCCCTGCTGCCCCAGTGGTGCTGGGCTATGAACCTGGGAGTCTCCGCTGCGGGGCAGGGCAGGACAGATGCAAACTCGAGTGGGGAACATCCCGTCTAAACCCATTGCACAGCGGATCTCCCTCAGCACCCAGCCAGGGCCCTCTGCCAGTTTCAGGTTTGCTGTTGGTCACATAACTTCCATTATCTGAAATATTAAATAAAATGTGCTAATCTACAGCTTCAGCAGTCGTGCGTTATACATGACGATGATGTTGCTATGGCTGTGAGAAGGAGAGCTTTTTCTCAGCTGTCTACTGCTCCCAGGTGAAGAGAAGCTTTGTCCATAATAGGAAGGTTTTGGAAACAATTCCAACTTCAATCAGTAGCTTAATAAAGATGTATTTTTTGTAAATGGCCCATTAGAACACTCCATCATTAACCACAATGACTGTCTCACGCACACTGCAGCGTGGCTGCACCCAGAGGATGTGCTGTGAGTAAAATAAGCAAAAAGGCACCTGCTACCTGATTCCACTATTATAAATTCTAGAAAGTGCAAATTGATCTAAAGCACCATGAGCTACATTAGCAGTTGCCTGGGTAAAGGGAGGGAGAGGGAAGGGGAAAGTAGGAGGAATTTTCGAAGGACAAGTGAAAACATCGAGGGAAATTGATTTCCTCAATATCACAGACAGGGTGGTGGTGCCCTCAGCATCTTTCACTTGCAAACTTTAACTATGTTAAGGCCACTGTGTATCAACTGTGCCTCATTTAAGTTAATAGGAACAACTAATAGATGATTTGGTAGGGAAGGAGTGATGGACAAATAGATAATAATAAGTGAAACATTAGGTTCATTTATTTGCATTAATCCTGTGTGCCACGTTTTTTATATATTTTTAAGAAAAAAAAACCAGACAAGAAATTTACTTTATGTTCTCATCATAGAATCGGTGTTCTAGAAACCACTCTAGGTATTCCAGCTTTGGCCTGCAGTGGATTCCAATGATAGCATCATGGCCCAGACACTGACATGAATTATTCACAGAGTTGTGTTTCTGGACATATCACACAACTTCTAGATGTGTCTCGGGTTACTTTTACATCTGCAAAATACACGCAAACTTCACAGATACAGCACAGGGTTTATATGTGTCTGTAAATAGATAGGTGAACAGGAATTAACTATTTATCACAGTACAGTTATGCAGTTTTTCTCTGGTCTTGCCCTCCCTGAGGTGTCCCACCCCAGCACTTGCTATATAGCAGGGGACATGCAAATAGGGCCCTCCCTCTGCCCATGAAAACCAGCCCAGCCCTCACCCTGCAGCTCTGGGAGAGGAGCCCCAGCCCCGGCATTCCCAGGTGTCCCCATTCGGTGATCAGGACTCAACACAGAGACTCACCATGGAGTCTGGGCTGAGCTGGGTTTTCCTTGTTGCTCTGTTACAAGGTAATTCATGGAGAACTAGAGATATTGGGTGTGTGAGTGGATGTGAGTGAGAGAAACAGGGGTGTTTGTGGCAGTTTCTGACCAGGATGTGTCTGTGTTTGCAGGTGTCCAGTGTGAGGTGCAGCTGGTGGAGTCTGGTGGAGGCTTGGTCCAGCCTGGGGGGTCCCTGACACTCTCCTGTGCAGCGTCTGGATTCAGCTTCAGCAGCTACTGGATGCACTGGGTCCGCCAGGCTCCAGGGAAGGGGCTGGAGTGGGTCTCATACATTAATAGTGCTGGTGGTAGCACATACTATGCAGACGCCGTGAAGGGCCGATTCACCATCTCCAGAGACAACAGCAAGAACACGCTGTCTCTGCAAATGAACAGTCTGAGAGCCGAGGACACAGCCGTGTACTATTGTGCGAGAGACACAGTGAGGGGACATCAGTGTGAGCCCAGACACAAACCTCCTGCGGGGGCGCGTGGCCACCAGGGGGCAGGCGGGACACAAGGAGCAGAGTGAGCCCAGGACAGGTGCAGGTGGAGGGTAAGGGCTGGTTTCCTCTTAGGGTCGTGGCTTCCTCTCCATAAAACGGTTTGCTCTGGGAAACTTCTCTGAATCCACGATTCTGTGCTTCCCTCTGAAGTCTCTGAGTTAACTATGTTTGTGGTCATGAGAGAAAATATTCTCCCTTGCACAGAAGGCAGACAGTGGCTTCCAGTCACTTTGTCCTCTCCCCAAATGTATATAAATTATCAGCATTTCTGAATAAGTCTGAAAATCGATAACAGATTTTGTCTCAGACAACACAATGCAGCAGAGCACACGGAAGTGAACGTTCCTTCAATCCAGCAAGCAGGATAAAGTGTCTGCAGGGCGTCAGGGGCAGAGGGAGTCAGTATCCTAAGCAACAGAAGGAAGACTCCGTGGTGGACACTGTCCCAGCACCAGGCTCACAACATCGATTCTATCTGACACAATTCAAGGACAGAGGGACCCCACCAACATTTAGCGTAGATGTTGACTCTGATGGTGTTTCACACACACACACATGCACCCACACACACACACACATACACTCACACACTAAATGAACATGGGAAGGGTGACTCCCTGCATTACTGAGGTGTCTGCAGAGCAGGGCAGTCCTCTCAAGAGAGTCCCAAGTGGCTTTGTAGGGCAGGAGGGGAGACTGGCTCAGGTTTTCACAACAGTTCCCTGATGGGCAGGGAGGAGTCTGTGACTCCCAGGAGGGGTCTGGTGGGGTCTGGGCCTCCGACAGCCGTCTCTAGAGAAAGCACCTGTGATTCCTCCCTAGAATTCCCATGAATGGGGCAAACAGAGAAGATGAAGGATGGGCCTTAAGATGTCAGCGGGCAGACATCAGCTAAGACACTCTGACTTCTTACTGCACTCAACAACTAGGATGGATGGGGAGTGAGCTGTGTGGGGGAGGGGCACTCCTGTAGCCCTGCCTTGGGCTTGGAAAAGCCATTATATGTAACCAAAATGTTGGTGCACCCATAATATTGTGAAATAAAAAAAGAAATGATAACATTGATAAATATTTTGGATCAGGAATATGCTGGTTTTCTTAATTTGATCAATATATAAGGTATACATACATGAAAACACATGTTATGAGATTAAACGTATGCATTGCTTGCCAATTAAAATAAAACAAAATCTTTACATGTAACAGTACAAAAAACTCACCTATGTTTGTTTCCTGTTATGCAAATCGTATAATTTTCTTTATTTTTTATTTAATTTTTTACACATATTTTTTTATTTCCGAATATTACAGGGGTACAATTCTTTAGGTTACATACATTGCATTTGCCCCGCCCAAGTCAGAGCTACAAGCCTGTCCATCCCCCAGACCCCGAAGGCAATCACAGCAACAACAAAAATAAGTAAATGGGACCTGATCAAATTAAGAAGCTTCTGCAAAGCCAAGGACACTGTCAGGAGAGCAAACAGAAAACCTACAGATGGGAGGAAACACTCGCAGGCCACACATTGTATATTCTGTATGTCTTTCCATCCATGTCTAGATGCAGATCACGTGCAAACTGGTCCCTGCTGTGGAAACGTACAGACCTCTCCAGCAGCTCCAGCTGCTCTCTCATGGATTCTGGGCATCTTCAATGTTCAGTGACAGAGAGGATGGTGTGAATATTTCAGTTCTTTTTCTTAAGATCAGAAAGTCAGCATAGTAGGGGGACAGCACCAGTATCAGTGTTTACACTAAATCCACCTTACAAGACCTGCAACTGCTGGTCTCTTTCTCCAGGTGTATATTTTGTCCTCAGATCCTCACGCTCACTACGTGGGGAAGATGGGAGCATCCACCATGGACTCTCCCCCACTGCACACACATTCCAGCGTCTCCAGACTACGGGAGTGTGGCATTTATGTGTGGGAGCAAATGCCATGGGGTGATGTCATGTCTCTGCCTCCCCAGAATCTCGTGATAGTGGTGTGATGTGCTATGAAGTTGATGTGGGTCAGGTGAGGAAAAGCTCACGTAGACATGCAGAAGTGACATATATTTTGAAATAAGATTCGGAATCTGTTTAGAAAAGACGGATGATGGCAGCTCCTTATAATTTGGGAATGAGGTGGCGATAGACAGAAGTAGGGGCCATTGTAGTTTTGTCTCTGATAGCCTGGTGCACGCTCATTGCACTGAGCATGTGGGGATTCCAATATTGCAACGGCAGAGGTCATATCCTAATGTGTTTAATTGTCATCGAGTCAATTATGCATTTAACTTGCATCTGTGTACATGTTGTCAAGACCTGGGAGTTCCAAAGAATACTCCAGTGGAATTACTGGAATCCAAATATATTCCTCCCTTACTCACTGTGTAAACATAGCCACACCTAATCCTAAAGTCACTGCCCTTGCAAAGACGGTGACTGTTTCCTGCCCTGCTAACCTACTGCATGAGAAGCCTATATGTGTTGGGCAGCACCACGTGTTCCTGAGATGGGCCCCTGGGAGTGATGCCAGGTAAAGTGAGGGGCTAGTGCTATGCCCACTCCTGCTCCTGTTCCTTCCCATGAAAGGTCCACAGATTCAGGTAACATCTGCATCCTGTTAGATTGCATCCCTTCCCCACAGTGCAGGGAACTGTGCACATTCATGCAGGAAGCCCCATTGCACTGGAAGTGGTGGCCACATACCTGCCATACCAAATTACTGATGCAGGTGAACCTCTCAGTCAGGCCAGCTCCTGCCAGTGAACCCCATATTGAGTGTCTTTTACTGTGAGGTGGAGCCCTTGGCCCCAGGAAATATCAGGCTGACACCAATAATTGAATTGCATGCACGGTAATCACACAGCTAGTGGTCCTGAGTGAGGCCTTGGATTTAGAAAGACACACACCCGGGCTGGATCCAGTCAAGGTGAGTCGGTGTACCTCCCAGAGTCAAAAGTCTCAGTGAATTTGATATCACATGATCTGTGCCTCAGTTAAGGAGCCCTGTTGGGGTCACCGCTGGTATATTTTGCTCACAGACTTTGATTAGGCAGAGGGAGGGCCTCAGCATGCATTGGTGGGTGAAAGTACATGAAGTTAGGAGATGCGAGTCATCCAGCCGTGCCACTGTGGTCACTTAATTCATGGACCATTGGGGCAGTGCTGGAGTCACTGGCTGCAGAGGATGACTGTTGTCCACTGGCTAATTCCGTGTACGTGACTATCAGTGGAATTCCACAGGGAGAGCACTCTAAAGACACTGAGATGCAATGCACGGGTCTTCTCGCCAAGGCCAGACAACACACTCATAAATAATCCACATGCTGGTGGCAGGTGCTGCCTGCAGGAAGAAAAAATCATGACGGCGATTTTTATTACGTGCTAACACGCTCCCAAATGTCACGTCACCACTTAATATTAAACAAGAAATGTTCCACAGGTTGCCAAGTCTCAATAGGGGCGTAATCATGGACACTCTCAGGGATGCACACAGGCAGGGCCCACCTCCCACACAGGCTTCCATCGAGTCACTGCACCAGGTCCTCTCACAGGGGACTGGGGAACAGTCCTGTGTGACATCCTCCATCGTACTGGCTGTGGGAGATAAATTACGGTGTGGTTTAAGTCTGTTATCTTCCATGAATGAAGTTTTGTG
>NW_012154574.1:109514-114235 GCF_000956105.1 Propithecus coquereli | reverse complement strand
TTTTTTTATTTCTGAATATTACAGGGGTACAATTCTTTATGTTACATATATTGCATTTGCCCCGCCCAAGTCAGAGCTACAAGCGTGTCCATCCCCCAGACCCCGAAGGCAATCACAGCAACAACAAAAATAAGTAAATGGGACCGGATCAAATTAAGAAGCTTCTGCACAGCCAAGGACACTATCAGGAGAGCAAACAGAAAACCTACAGATGGGAAGAAACACTCGCAGGCCACGCATTTTATATTCTGTAAGTCTTTCCATCCATGTCTATATGCAGATCACATGCAAACTGGTCCCTGTTGTGGAAACATACAGACCTCTCGAGCAGCTCCAGCTGCTCTCTCATGGATTCGGGGCATCTTCAATGTTCAGTGACAGAGAGGATGTTGTGAATATTTCAGTTCTTTTTTTTAAGATAAGAAAGTCAGCGTAGTAGGGGGACAGCACCAGTATCAGTGTTTACACTAAATCCACCTTACAAGACCTGCAACTGCTGCTCACTTTCTCCAGGTATATATTTTGTCCTCAGACCGTCATGCTCACCTACGTGGGGAAGATGGGAGCATCCACCCATGGACTCTCCCCCACTGCACACACATTCCAGCATCTCTTGGCTATGGGATGGTGGCATTTATGTGTGGGAGCAAAGGCCATGGTGTGATGTCATGTCTCTGCCTCCCCAGAATCTTGTGATAATGGCGTGATGTGCTATGAAGTTGATGTGGGCCAGGTGAGGAAAAGCTCACGTAGACGTGCAGAAGTGACATCTATTTTGAAATAAGATTCGGAATCTGTTTGGAAAAGACGGATGATGGCAGCTCCTTATAATTTGGCAATGAGGTGGCGATAGACAGACGTAGGGGCCATTGTGGTTTTGTCTCTGATAGCCTGGTGCACGGTCACTGCACTGAGCGTGTGGGGATTCCAACATTGCAACGGCAGAGGTCATATCCTAATGAGTTTAATTATCATCAAGTCAATTATGCATTTAACTTGCATCTGTGTACATATTGTCAAGACCTGGGATTTCCAAAGAATACTCCACTGGAATTACTGGAATCTAAATATATTCCTCCCTTACTCGTTGTGTAAACATAGCCACAAGTAATCCTAAAGGCACTGCCCTTGCCAAGACGGTGACTGTTTCCTGCCCTGCTAACCTATTGCATGAGAAGCTTATATGTGTTGGGCAGCACCACGTGTTCCTGAGATGGGCCACTTGGAGTGATGCCAGGTAAAGTTAGGGGCTGGTGCTGCTCCTACTCCTGCTCCTATTCATTACCATGAAAGGTCCACAGATTCAGGTACATCTGCATCCTGCTAGATTGCATCCCTTCCCCACAGTACAGGGAACTGTGCACATTCATGCAGGAAGCCCCCTTGCACTGGACGTGGTGGCCACATACCTGCCATACCAAATTCCTGACGCAGGTGAACCTCTCAGTCAGGCCAGCACCTGCCAGTAAACCCCATGTTTAGTGTCTTTTACTGTGAGGTGGAGCCCTTGGCCCCAGGAAATATCAGGCTGACACCATTAATTGAATTGCATGCCCGGTAATCACACGGCTAGTGGTCCTGAGTGAGGCCTTGGGTTTGGAAAAACACACACCCGGGCTGGATCCAGTCAAGGTGAGTTGCTGTACCTCCCAGAGTCAAAGGTCTCAGTGAATTTGATATCACATGATCTTTGCCTCAGTTAAGGAGCCCTGTTAAGGTTACCGCTGGTATATTTTGCCCACAGACTTCAATTAGGCAGAGGGAGGGCCTCAGCATGCCTTGGTGGGTGAAAGTACATGAAGTTGGGAGATGCAAGTCATCCAGCCGTGCCACTGTAGTCACTTAATTCAAGGACCATTTGGGCAGTGCTGGAGTCACTGGCTGCCGAGGATGACTGTCGTCCACTGGCTAATTCCATGCACGTGACTGTCAGGGAAATTCCACAGGGAGAGCACTCTAAAGACACTGAGATGCAATGCACGGGTCTTCTCGCCAAGGCCAGATGACACACTCATAAATAATCCACATGCTGGTGACAGGTGCTGCCTGCAGGGAGAAAAAATCATGACGGTGATTTTTATTACCTGCTAACACGCTCCCAAATGTCACGTCACCACTTCAGATTAAACAAGAAATGTTCCACAGGTTTCCAAGTCTGAACAGGGGCGTAATCATGGACACTCCGTGGTGCACACAGGCAGGGCCCACCTCCCACACAGGCTTCCATCCAGTCACTGCATCAGGTCCTCTAACAGGGGACTGGGGAATAGTCCTCTGTGAGATTCTCTGTCGTACTGGCTGTGGGAGGTAAATTATGGTGTGATTTAAGTCTGTTATCTGCCATGAATTATTTTTTGTGAGTGGTGAGCAGAAGATGTATAGAAGGAAATATTGGAAAAGCTCTTCTACATGTAAGCTTATACCAGGAGGTAGCCACGCTCCCAGCAAAACAGGTCCCAAGGCAGGATCATCGCAATAGATTTGGAAATAATAGTAATAGAGAAATAATATAGATGGAGAAATAATTGAGACAGAGACAAACTGTAGGTTAAAGTGATGAGGGAATCAGGGGTCCTCCAGCATTCCCGTGGGCTGAGGGGGCCTGAGTGAAATCCCACATCAGTACTTACTGTTAAAGCAAATGTTGTCTTTTGTTAAAGAATGATGTGTACAGCCCATTATTTGAGGTTTCCAGGGGATCCTTACCTAATTCTGTCTAAAAGAATTGACGGTTACAAATTTTTCTAAGATAAGCATTGTAAGGCCCAAGTTAGAGGCAGACGTAGCTGAGCATATAAATTACAGACAAAATGTATAAAATGAGAACACTGAGTCTGTGTACTACTCTAATCTACTTCTTTTAAACACAGAGACATGTAGTCAGGAGTGAAGCAGGAATAGCCTCAAAGTCTAGGATAGTTCCAGCTGCACATTATCTGCTGTGCAGGCATGTTAATCAGCTTCTCGACCACATACCCTAACCAAGATTCTGCCTTACAAAAAAGCTCGGGGCTATGGCTGGCAGCAAAGAGGAATTTTGCTGTGCAAACATCCTCTGACAATGCCTGACTTTGATCGAAGCAACTTCTATTCTGTGAGCTAACACGTCCACAGATTATTTCAAGGCAAAGACCTGCAAAACTCCTGAAAGCTTTTCTGTCTCTTGGCCTATTTTTCCAATAAGCTCATGACAAGAGTTTCTTGAGACCACAGTGGTAATCACAGCAATGTCAAAAATTGACATATGGGTCTTGATTAACCTACACCAAGGTCCCTTGCAGGGATTCCTTGGTCACAAAGAATGCAGCATGTGCTGGCACTACAGAGTGCTGTGGCACCTGGGTCTACAGTCAGGGCTAGAGGTGAGATTAATTCCTATCAACACACCGTGGTGACAACTTGTGAAATCTTTCTTCTTACTGCCACAATGTTAGGCAGAGATTGGTTAGATGTCCTGGTTCCCAGGGAGGATAATGCCTACTGGGGGCACAGTGTGCTCCCCTGAATGTGAGACCTGGTCTGATGCTCCTCAATTGGGGTCTTCATGACTGTGGACCAGTCAACAGTGAAAAGCACTCTCCCACTGATACGCATTAACTTTGCTTTGAGGCTGAGCTTGTGTGTATCCACGGAGGCAGGGGCAGTCCCTCAGGCCTAGGCAGTGTCTGTGGGTTTTTCCACTGCACTCACCACTGGGGAGGACAATTGCAAAACCACATTCCTGAGCATGGCCAAGGACCAAGCACAATGGCTCTGCAGTGCTCAGGCCTGAGTCATTCCATCAGGAAACAACACACAGCAAGCTTCATTGCAAAGTGGTGCGCATGTGTTGGAAGGATCCACAGTGGAGGTGGGAGGGGACACTAGTGAATGTCCAGTATGACCACAGGGCCACCTGCAGCAGTGGACAGTGGCCCTGACCACTCACACTGACATTGTGACTTCCACAGAGATTAGGGCTGGCTACTGTGCCAAGCATTTGACAGCCCCATTGACTGAACCTGGGCCCGTGTGGACCTGCCTGGCAAGAGGGAAATGTAAGGACGAACTTCAGTGGATTCCTGCTTGGCCACACTCTTGTGCCCTGGGCCCAAAGCAGAGGAAGCAGCAGTTGCATTGGACAATCTGTGAGACCTGAATCCCCTCAGCTGAGTGAGGCTCATGTCACAGCTAATGCACAACAGTGTCACGGGCAGTGTGGATTCTGAGGCCCAAAGTGTGATGCAACCTTGACATTGTAACACTGGAATGCAGCAAAATGGCATCATGTTCTCATTACCTAAAGGGGATTTTGCAAACCCTCTGAAGCATGTTCACACTGATCCTGGAGTTGGTTCAGGGCAGCAGTAGGGTCTAATTTGGGGAGCACAGGATACCGCAGGTACCTCTCCCCAGGTGTGTGCTTGGTCTTCCACACATTGCACAGCTCCTCTATGCTTCTCTTTTTAGAATTTCATCTTTAAAATATCATGACCTGTTTTAGCAGCACAATTCACAATTGCAAAGATGTGGAAACAACCCAAGTGTCCATCAATGCATGAGTGGATTAATAAAATGTGGTATATGTATTCCATGGAGTACTATTCAGCTTTAAGAAACAATGGTGATATAGCATCTCTTGTGTTCTCCTGGAAAGAGTGGGAATGCATTCTACTAAGCCAAGTATCCCAAGAATGGAAAGACAAGCACCACATGTGCTCAGCATCAAATTGGTATTAACT
>NW_012154574.1:100109-109328 GCF_000956105.1 Propithecus coquereli | reverse complement strand
TGTAAAATAAAATAAAAAAAAATATCATGACCCATAATCTCCCTCAGGACTCTAATCGCTTCTCTGTGCCGTGCCCTCACACAGGAATCCCCACCCAGAGCTTGCTATATAGCAGAGGACATGCAAATAGGGCCCTCCCTCTGCTCATGAAAACCAGCCCAGCCCTCACCCTGCAGCTCTGGGAGAGGAGCCCCAGCCCCGGCATTCCCAGGGGTCCCCATTCGGTGATCAGGACTCAACACAGAGACTGACCATGGAGTCTGGGCTCAGCTGGATTTTCCTTGTTGTTCTGTTACAAGGTAATTCATGGAGAAGTAGAGACATTGGGTGTGTGAGTGGATGTGAGTGAGAGAAACAGGGATGTGTGTGGCAGTTTGTGACCAGGATGTGTCTGTGTTTGCAGGTGTCCAGTGTGAGGTGCAGCTGGTGGAGTCTGGGGGAGGCTTGGTCCAGCCTGGAGGGTCCCTGACACTCTCCTGTGCAGCCTCCGGATTCACCTTCAGTGACTACTACATGAGCTGGGTCCGCCAGGCTCCAGGGAAGGGGCTGGAGTGGGTCTCAAGAATTAGTAGTGATGGTACTAGCACATACTACGCAGACGCCGTGAAGGGCAGGTTCACCATCTCCAGAGACAACAGCAAGAACACGCTGTCTCTGCAAATGAACAGTCTGCAAGCCGAGGACACGGCCGTGTACTACTGTGCGAGAGACACAGTGAGGGGATCTCAGTGTGAGCCCAGACACAAACCTCCTGCGGGGGCACGTGATGACACCAGGGGGCATGTGGAGCACAAGGAGCAGAGTCAGCCCAGGGCAGGTGCAGGTGGAGGGTAAGTGCTGGTTTTCTGTCAGGGTTGTGGCTTCCTCTCCATAAAACAGTTTTCTCTGGGGAATGTCTCTGAATTCACGATTCTGTGTTTCCCTCTGCAGTCTCTGAGTTAGATATGTTTGTGGTCATGAGAGAAAATATTCTCACCTGCACAAAAGGCAGAGAGTGGCTTCCAGTCACTCTGTCCTGTCCCTGAATGTACATTAATTATCAACCTTTGGGAATAAGTCCAAGAATCAATGAAGGATTTTGTCTTGGTCAACACAATGCAGCACAGCACACAACAGTGAACGTTCCTTCTACCCAGCAAGCAGGATAAAATGCCTGCCGGACAATATGGACATCGGGGGCAGAGGGAGTCCCCATCCTGAGCAAGAGAAGGAAGACCCCGTGCTGGTCAGTGTCCCAGCACCAACAGACATTCTATAATAAAGACATGTGCACTTGAATGTTTACAGCATGACAATTCACAACTGCAAAGACGCGGAAACAACCCCCAAGTGCCCATCGATACATGAGTGGATTAACAACATGTGGTATATGGATACCATGGAGTTCTACTCAGCCACTAAACTCAGCGGTGAACTAGCATCTCTTGTATTATCCTGCGTTGAGCTGGAGCCCATTCTCTGAAGTGAAGAATCACAAAAACTGAAAAACAAGCACCACATATACTCACTGGTAAATTGGTACTAATCGATCAACACTTATGTGCCCACATGGAAGGAAGATTCATCAGGTGTTGGGCAGGTGGGAGGGGAGAGGGGGATGGGTATATTCACACCTAATGGATGCAGTGCGCACCGTCTTGGGGATGGACATGCTTGTAGCTCCGACTCGGGCGGTTCAAAGGCAATATATGTAACGTAAATGTTTCTACTCCCATAATATGCTGAAATAAATAAAAATTACAGAAAAGAAAGAAATATATTTCCAGGCATTTTCCCAATTTTTAGTCAAGTTGTTTATTTATTTATCACTATTATTTTTATGCTACTGAGTTTCTTGATTCACATATATATAGAAAATACATTAACCCCTTATTAGATATATTGTTTGCAATTTTTTTCCCATTCTGTAGTAGCCTTCTAACTTTATACTTATTTTCTTTCTTGTACAGAAGCATTTTAGTTTGATGATCCCCATTTACTTACCTGCTCTTTTATTACCTGCACCTTTAGTGCCATATCCACAAATTGTTGTCAAGACCAACATCAAGATTTCCCCCTATGTTTTCTTCCATAAGTTTCATGAGTATAGGTCTGTGTTTGTCTTTAATCCATTTTGAGTTAATTTTTATGTATGGTGTATGTTAGGGGCACAATTTTATTGTAGTGAATTTAGATATCCAATTCTTTCAAAATAATTCCTTGAACAGACTACCCTTTGCCAGCAGATTATTCTTCCTCCATCATTGAATGTTATCTGAGTATTGTGGATAAGTTGATTTCTGGGATCTTCCTTATGTCCCTCTGGCCTCGATATTTTCTCCTTTACCCCAGTGCATGCATTTGATTCCTACGGCTGTGTAATACAATATGAAATTAGTGCATATGGTGTTTTCACTTCTGTTTTTTGCTCAAGTTTGCTTGGTTCTTTGGGATATTTTGTCATTCCACATAACTTTTTGGCATTTTACATTTTCCTTCTATTTTTGATAAGAATGTCATTGAGGGCTGGGCGCGGTGGTTCACGCCTGTAATCCTAGCATGCTGGGAGACCGAGGCGGGCAGATCGTTTGAGCTCAGGAGTTCGAAACCAGCCTGAGAAAGAGCGAGACTCTGTCTCTACTAAAAATAGAAAGAAATTGATGAAACAACTAACAATATATAGAAAAAATTAGCCAGGCATGGTGGCACATGCCTGTAGTCCCAGCTACTCGGGAGGCTGAGGCAGAAGGATTGTGTGAGCCCAGGAGTTTGAGGTTGCTGTGAGCTAGGCTGACACCATGGCACTCTAGCCCGGGTAACACAGTGAGACTTTTTCTCAAAAAAAAAAACAAAAAGAATGTCATTGAGACATTTATAGAGATTTCTTTGGAGATCACTTTGCATACTATGGACATTTTGACAATATTAATTCTTTCTATCCATGAACATAGGATATATTTCCATTTACGTTTCTCATCATTAAATCCATTTTTACTGTTTTATGATCACAATAAAAATATTTTGATTTTGTGTTAAATTTATCATTAGAGATGTTATTACTTGGGTTGCTGTTTAAAATGAGATTGCTTTATTAACTTCCTTTTTGAATAATATGTTTATTTGAAGAACACAATTTTGTTTGTTGATTATATATCCTGCGAGTGTACTGACTTTATACTTCTAAAATTTTTGGTGGTGTCTTTAGGGTTTTCTATATGTAAAATTATAAAGAAAATAAACATAAGGTAGTATCTCTTCAAACAAAATAATCATAACATTTACGAACAGATAATTTTATTCTTCTTTTAATTTAATCTCATTTTTCTTTTTGGTCTTAATTTTTGTAGCTATGACTTTCAGTACTAAGATGAATAGAAGTGGTGAGAGTGGGCATCCTTACCCATTTCCTGATTGTATTGGTAAATATTTCAGTTTTTCATTTTTGGGTATAATACAATCTGTAAACATGTACGTATGGTATTTAATATGTTGAGATACTCTCTCTGTACAACGATTTTTGTGAGTTTTTATATGAATGAAAGCAGATTTTTTTCAGGTACTTTCCATGGGTCTTTTGCTATAATCATATCATTTTATCTTAGACTTTGTTAAAGAGGTATATCAGATTAACTGATTTGCATGTGTTGAACCCTCCTTGCATCCAGGAATAAATTCCCTTTGATTACGGTATAATAATTATCATATACTGTTGCATTTAGTTGGCTAATATTTTTTAATACTTTCACATCAAGTGCATCAAGTTATTGGTTCATAATTTTCATTTCCTATTGTGTCCTATTATAGCCTCAAATCAGGGTAATTCTGGCCTCCTAAATGAGTATAGTACTGTTTTTGGTCTTCAATGTTTTGGGCAAATTTCAGAATCATCATCGCTCATGCTCCTTAAAATGTTAGGTAGAATTCTCCAGGGAAATCATCTGGTCCTGGGGTTTCCTTGGTTGAGAGGTTGTTGATTATTCATTGAGCATATTTATGACTTAATGTTCTGTTCTTTTTTCTATGTCTTTATGATTCATTCTTGGTAGGTTGTATGTTCTACTGTGATCCACATTATTCCCTTCCCTATGGTAAGTCTGAGATTAATGGGGTTTTTCCTTGTTCCATTTGGAATAAAGTGGGTTGTTTTTTTTAGAATATTTCTTTTTTTCTTAATGTAGAATTTTATTGCCATAAACTTTTCTCTTAAACTGTTTAAATGCATCTGGTGTGTTTCCATTTTTGTTTGTCTCAATATTTTCTTTAATCCCTACTGATTTGTTCTTTGGTATGGTCTTTGTTCTGTAAAGTGTGGTTTAATTTCCACATATTTTCATTTTTATTATATTCCTTCATTCACTTGCATTTTCATGCCATTGTAGTTGACAATATGAGAGGTATAATTTTAATCTTCTTAAATTTATAAGATTTGTTTTGTGGGCTCACAAATGGTCTATCCTAGAGTGTGTTCTTGTGCACTGAACATAATATGTATTTTGCTGGAGTTGGACGGGATGCTGTCTGTATTTCTTTTCTTTTATTTCAAAATATTATGGGATGCAAATGTGCACATATGGAAGTAACAGTCATTGTGTGTGTATTTCTGTTCAGTCCATTTGGGTCTAGAGTATTTTTATGTCCAGCATTTTCTTACTGATTTTGTCTGGATGATCTAACCAAATTATATGTGGGATATCAAAGTTTTCTACTATTTTTGCGTTGCTGTCTCCATCGTTTTCCCAATATTTCGTTATTACGTCTTACTGCTCTCTTGCAACATTCATACCAGTCTCCCATTCCAATGGTCTCCCAACCACTGATCACTATTTTTCCTTTTCAGATATTTTGTCATCTTTTATAAGCCTTCAATAATCTACTGGTCTTATTTACAATGCTTCAAACCATCACTTAGTTATTAACACTCATCTCTTTCCAGTGCCCGGGCTCCCTTCTCTGTGAAGGCCACACTGCATCAGCCTTCTGGGAGTAGCCTTGGACTGCAAGTCAAATCCCTCAGCTCCGCAGCAATCCCTTCCTGCCTCTCAGCTCTCTCCGGACCACCCACCGTGATCACTCCCAGTCAATTTCCTTCATGAGCTCATTCCTTCAGCTGATTCTGCCTCTCCCATAACTTCCCAATATCCCCCAATATCATTGGTCCATCCTGCTATACTTCCCTTTGAGCATAAAAGGGGGGTGGGGCCCAGTGCCTGATGAAACAGTGAGAATAAGTGTTGCTTTGCCCGCTATGTGAGTATCCCCTTTCCATTCATGCTGACTCCCAAACTCAACTATCAGACAAGGAACTAATGTTCTCTGGGATGGAACAAAAGAATTATTGTAATTTTCTGTAAAGCAATTTATACTCAGGTAATAGTTTCATGTCTAAGCCACATTTCTTAGAAGTAGTATTGAAGACATGCATTTTTGTGCCAGTGGTTTATTAACATTTTCCCTAGGAGAAATCATTAAGGATGTGAGAAGAGCGGATCAGGGGCAGGGATCTGCCCTAAATCATGATCATCACCTGTGCAAATCTCACAGAGGGTCGCCTTAGCTTGCCTTGCAGAGGATTTCGATGCTGAACAGGCCCAGAGTTTCCAACCCTGCCTGGGACAGGCGAGCTGGGCTGATCCATTTCTGCTTCCCATCCATAGACAAATGGGTACCCCGCGTGTGATATGAATCCCATTTCAGAAAATAAATAAGGAAAGCATGGTGTTGGGTGTCCAACAGAATGAGGACAATGGGGACATCTGGTGTTTCCACCACACGATGTCTAATCAGATCACAATACACAGAATGAGGGAACACAGGGCATGCCTCGGACTCAGGTGACAGCAGTGTAACAAGGTCACCCGGTCGCAGGGGAGGATGAGACCCGCGTCACAGAGAAGGTCCAGGAGAAGAGAGCAGGAGGTGCATTGTGCTCACCGCTGAGGGAGAAGTCCCTGAGCTTACATGGATGGGGAGTTGGCCTGGGGCCAAGGAAGGGCAGGAGGAGATTGTAGGTAGCAGCATTTTGTTCATGGAGTGGGACTAATCTTAGACCTGCTCCCAACATCACTCTCAGAAAAATCACTGTCTTCTCCAAACGTGAAACCCCACTTAAGTTCCCAAGAGGAGATCCCCCATGGGGCTCAGAAGGACTAGGGGAGCCTGAACTCAGTCCCTCTCCATTCACAAAAACATGGCTCATTCACGGGCATGGTCCTCGTCAGGCTCTAGTGCAAAATCCACTTTGGGGTTTTGCAAAAAAACAGATCTCTATTCAGATGGTGCCACAGACTCTGAGAAAGGCAAAGCTGTGATGTAGATAAAGATGAGATTGTAGGGCCTAATTTTCCTGGTGCTGTCCCCAAGGTTAGGATCTCAGATGTGAGACACAGGTCGGGGGGATGGTTGTGACAACACATGATTGACAAGGACAGATCCTCCTTGTCCCCAGGTGTGCTGTGTCAGGTGCACTGTGGGAGTCAGGCTCAGGACTAAGGGTGTCCTTGCAGACTCCCCACCTGCTCTGTCACTGGATGCTCCATCACAGCCCGTGGTTACTGCCGGGGCTGGGTCTGCCAATCCCCGTGGAAGGGACTGGTGTGGATCAGGAACGTATAGGATGAGGGGTCACAAATTAGAACCTGTCCCTCAAGAGCTGAGTCAGCAGGTCCTCATCAACATCCAAGAACCAGTCCTACCTGCAGGTGAGCTCCGTGACCACCAAAGACACCACCAGGTGTGACTGTGTCGGACAAAGTGAGGAGACATGTCACCACATAATGGGACTTCCATGTGAGCCCAGGCACAAATTTCTCCTCACGGGCCTGCAGGACCAGCATTGGGGGACAGGGACCCATGACAGCATCGTCCATGTTCCCACCTCAGGGCAGTTGGGTACAGAGGGGGGAGGGACTGGTGAAGTGGTTTCCTGTTTCAATCAAATATCACCATTGGATCAACTCCACTGAATGTATTCTACTAGATAAATAACAGAGAGATAGATTTATTAATAGAAATATATATAATTAGAAAACAAGATTTCTATAAATACGTAATTATATTTAGGTGCCTTAATTTGTAATCTCTGTCTTATGTGGCCATCAAGGACCAATGCCTTTGCTTATTCAAGGACCATATAAGTTGTGGTTGTCCAAGTAGGAACTCTTTTTCTGCCCCCCTTCTCTCTCTCACACATGCACAGAGACATGCACATGTTGAGGGTTATTGACTTAACATTTACCTTGATTTTGCTGGTGGTTATGCCAATATTTCTCAAATTGTACACTTCAGAAGAGGATTATTGTAGTTCAGTTATACTTCATTAAAGATATTACACAGTGTATTATTTCACATAGAAAGAGTTACAGAGAGATGGAAAAACACATGAAAATGCAGAGACTCTAGATACACACCTGAATGAAACCACTTCTCTCAAAATTTGGGGGAGAAAAGAATAAAGCAAAGTAATGCCATGATCTCATTAGAGAAGGGGATTTTCCAGACCTCATTATGCATGTTCAGCTCCGGGCTGCAGTAGGTTCGTGGGCCAGCCGTGTGCAGTGGTGAGGTGCACGAGCTCAGACACCCGGCTCACTCTGTCCAGACATGAACTGCTGGACACATCTCTTAGCCCCTTCCTGTTTCTGGCTCTACTTTCACATATGAAAAATGTAGCAAAGTCAGTCACTTACATGACATGATCCACATCCATGTGTAGAAACGAAATACGGCTATGTAGCTAAGCGTTTATCACAGCTCAGTCTCACAATAATAAACCACATTTCCCCAAATATGTCCTCTAGGATAGTTCCAGCTGCACGTTATCTGCTGGGCAGGTATTTTAATCAGCTTCTTGACCACAGACCCAAACTGAGTTTCTGCCTTACAAAAAAGCTCGGGGCAATGGCCGGCAGCAAAGAGGAATTTGCTCTGCAAACATCCTCTGACAATGCCTGACTTTGATCGAAGCAGCTTCTATTCTGTGAGCTAACACGTCCTCAGATTATTTCAAGGCAAAGACCTGTGAAAGTCCTGAAAGCTTTTACGTCTCTTGGCCTATTTTTCCAATAAGCTTATGCCAAGAATTTACTAAGATCCCAACAGCAGTCACAGCAACAACAACAATTAACATGTGGGTCCTGATTAGCCTACACCGAGGTCCCTTGCAAGGATTCCTTGGTCACAAAGAATGCAGCATGTGCTGGGCACTACAGAGTGCTGTGGCACCTGGGTCTACAATCAGGGGTAGAGGTGAGATTAATTCCTATCAACACACTGTGGTGACAACTTCTGAAATCTTTCTTCTTACTGCCACACTGTTAGGCAGTCATTGGTTAGAAGTCCTGGTTCCTAGGGAGGATCATGCCTACTGGGGGCACAGTGTGCTCCCCTGAATGTGAGACCTGGTCTGATGCCCCTCAGTTGTTGTCCTCATGACTGTGGACCAGTCAACAGCGAAAGGCACTCTCCCACTGATATGCATTAACTCTGCTTTGAGGCTGAGCTTGTGTGTATCCACGGAGGCAGGGGCAGTCCCTCAGGACTAGGCAGTGTCTGTGGGTTTCTCCACTTCATTTGCCACTGGGGAGGACAATTGCAAAACCACATGCCTGAGGTTGGCTATGTGACCAAGCACAATGGCTCTGCAGTGCTCAGGCCTGAGTCGCTCCATCAGGGAACACACAGCAACCCTCACTGCAAAGTGCTGGGCGTGAGTGAGAAGAATCCACAGTGGAGGTGGGAGGGGACGCTAGTGAATGTCGAGTGTGACCAGAGGGCCACCTGCAGCAGTGCACAGTGGAGCCTGACCACTCACACTGACATTGTGACTTCCACAGAGATTAGGGCTGGCTACTGTGCCAAGCATGTGGCCGCCCCATAGACTGAACCTGGGCCTGTGTGGACCTGTCTGGCAAGAGGGAAATGTAAGGATGAACTTCAGTGGATTTCTGCTTGGCCCCACTCTTGCACCCTGGGCCCAACGCAGAGAATCAGCAGTTGCACTGGAAAATTTGTGAGACCTGAATCCCCTGAGCTGAGTGAGGTTCATGTCAGAGTTAAGGCACAACAGTGTCACGGGCAGTGTGGATTCTGAGGCCCAAATGTTGATGCGGCCTTGAAGCTGTAACACTGGATTGCAGCAAAATCGCATCATGTTCTCATTACAGAAAGGGATTTTGCAAACCCTGTGAGGCATGTTCACACTGATCCTGGAGTTGGTTCAGGGCAGCAGTAGGGTCTAGTGTT
>NW_012154574.1:96799-99019 GCF_000956105.1 Propithecus coquereli | reverse complement strand
AGCAAGAACACGCTGTCTCTGCAAATGAACAGTCTGAGAGCCGAGGACACGGCCGTGTACTACTGTGCGAGAGACACAGTGAGGGGACATCAGTGTGAGCCCAGACACAAACCTCCTACTGGGGCGCGTGGGGCCGCCAGGGGGCGCACGGTGCACAAGGAGCAGAGTCAGCCCAGGGTAGGTGCAGGTGGAGGGTAAAGGCTGGTTTCCTGTCGGAGTAGTGGCTTCCTCTACATAAAACGGTTTCCTCTGGGGAACTTCTCTGAATTCACGATTCTGTGCTTTCCTCTGCAGTCTCTGAGTTAGATATATTTGTGGTAATGAGAGAAAATATTCTCACCTGCACAAAAGACAGACAGTGGCTTCCAGTCGCTTTCTCCTGTCCCCCAATGTACATTAATTATCAAACCTTGGGAATAAGTCCAAGAATCAATGAAAGATTTTTTCTTGGACAACACAATGCAGCACAGCGCACACAGTGAAAGTTCCTTCTAGCCAGCAGGCAGGATGAAGTGTCTGTCGGACATCAGGGGCAGAGGGAGTCAGCATCCTAAGCAAGAGAAGGAAGATCCCGTGGTGGTCAGTGTCCCAGCACCAACAGACATTCTATAATAAAGACATCTGCACTTGAATGTTTACAGCATGACAATTCACAATTGCAAAGAAGTGGAAACAACCCCAAAGTGCCCATAAATACATGAGTGGATTAACAACATGTGGTATATGGATACCATGATGTTCTACTCAGCCACTAACACAGTGGTGAACTAGCACCTCTTGTATTGTCCTGCATTGAGCTGGAGCCCATTCTCTGAAGTGAAGAATCACAACAACTGAAAAACAAGCACCACATATGCTCACCGTTAAATTGGTACCAATAGATCAACACTTATGTGCTCATATGGAAGGAAGATTCATCAAGTGTCAGGCAGGTGGGAGGGGAGAGAAGGGGATGGGTATATTCACACCTAACGGGTGTGGTGCGCACCATCTCGGGGATGGACACGCTTGTAGCTCTGACTCGGGCGGTTCAAAGGCAATATATGTAATGTAAACGTTTGTACTCCCATAATACACTGAAATAAAGAATAATTAAAGAAAAGAAAGAAATATATTTCCAGACATTTTCCCAATTTTTAATCAAGGTATTTATTTATTTATGACTATTATTTTTATGCTATTGAGTTTCTTGATTCACATATATATAAAATTCTCATTAACCCCTTATCAGATATATTGTTCCCAATTTTTTTCCCATTCTGTAGTAGCCTTCTTATTTTAGTACTTATTTTCTTTCTTGTCCAGAAGCATTTTAGTTTGATGATCCCCATTTGCTTATACGCTCTTTTATTACCTGCAGCTTTAGTGCCATATCCATAAATTGTTGCCAAGACCAACATCAAGGAGATTTCCCCTATGTTTTCTTCCGTAAGTTCCACGATTTTAGGTCTGTGTTTGTCTTTAATCCATTTTGAGTTAATTTTTATGTATGGTGTACGGTAGGGGCTCAATTTCATTGTAGTGAATTTAGATATGCAATTTTTTCAAAATAATTCCTTGAACAGACTACTCTTTCCCAGTGGAGTATTCATCCTCCATCATTGAACGTTTGCTGAGCATTGTGGGTAAGTTGATTTCTGGGATCTTCCTTACATCCCTCTTGTCTCAGTATTTTCTGCTTTACCCCAGTACATGCTTTTCGATTGCTATGGCTGTGTAATACAATATAAAATTAGTACATGTGATATTTTCACTTCAGTTTTTTGCTCAAGTTTGCTTGGTTATTTGGGATATTTTTTTATTCTACGTAAATTTTTGTCATTTTACATTTTCCTTCTATTTTTGTTAAGAATGTCATTGAGGCATTCATGGGATTTCTTTGGAGATCACTTTGCATGCTATGGACATTTTGACAATATTAATTCTTTCCATCCATGAACATAGGATATATTTCTATATACATTTCTCATCTTTAAATTCATTTTTACTATTTTATGACCACAATAATAATATTTTGATTTTGTGTTAAATTTATTGTTCATTATGTTATTACTTGTGTTGCTGTAGAAAATGAGATTGTTTTATTAACTTCCTTTTTGAATAATATGTTTATTTAAAGGACACATTTTTGTTTGTTGATTATATATACTGTGAGTGTACTGACTTGATACTTCTAACATTTTTGGTGGAGCCTTTAGGGTTTTCTATATGTAAAATTAT